>NC_090317.1:55791624-56112009 GCF_039906515.1 Pseudorca crassidens | reverse complement strand
GGTCCAAGATCCCAGCTGGCTCACTGGGGCCACTTGGGCTGGGAAAATTCTAAGCACATTGTCCCCTGATCCTCTGATCCTACAGGGACCCTCCCCATTTGCATCTCTTCTTCCCCCACCATGCCCCTAGGAGCCATGAAACCAGAGGGGACTTCTGAAGGCTCGGGACCAGACCCGGAAGCACAACAGGCTTCCTGGGACCAAGTGGGTAGGGGAAACACCCT
This sequence comes from Pseudorca crassidens, assembly GCF_039906515.1. NCBI lineage: Eukaryota > Metazoa > Chordata > Mammalia > Artiodactyla > Delphinidae > Pseudorca > Pseudorca crassidens. The sequence goes on along the minus strand of NC_090317.1, from coordinate 56,111,785 downwards.
CTGCATCCCCCTGAGGCTCCGACCCTGGAGGGACCCTTCCCATCTGCCTCTCCTCCTCTTCTCCCTCCTACACCTGGAAGACCAAAGTGGCCTGAAGGGGGCCTTGGAGTGTAGAGGACCTGGTGTGGTAGCCCTGCAGGCTTCCAAGGGCCTGATTGGGTAGGGGAAATGCTAGGTACGATCCCCCTGATCCTCTGAGCCTCCGAGGTTCCCTCCAGGTGTGGTAAACCCTTGCCCCTCCCAGTCACCCCTCAAGGGCACTGGTCCTGTCTAGTCTCCACTTCTCCTCCCCCCTCAGTCCTCCCATGTCCTAATTGGTAACTTGGGACCTCGTCCCATTTACTTGGGTGTCTAGGTACCCCACCTGCATCTGGCAGGCACACTGGTTGTGGGGAATCGTGAACGCCATGTCTTCCCATGCTGCCATCTTGACTCACACCTTGATTCATCTTGCCCCCTACCTTCTTTAATCATAAATATATAGAGGTTCAGAATGATTAAAGAGACAACTATTAGTTGGCAGAGACAAGATTAGAACTTAGCAGGACTTTTACCTCCTCATCCAGTAGTCTATACAATATAAGTTTGCCATATATAATTAAAGAAAAACAAAGTATATAAAAGGAGACAAATGTGCTAGTGATTGTACATTTAAATGTTACCTATAATGTGTTGGGAAAAAGATTGAGAATTGTTGGTTTAATTGATGCTGCATTTACTCTGCCTTCCCCATCAGTATGCACACCAGATGGTTTTTTGCCATCGTACATTTTTCATCTTCTATTCCTTTTGCATTACAACTTAGGAACAACTTCCATTTATAGATTTAGCATAGCTCTCATGCTGGAAATTGAAAGGTACTGAATAATCTTCAAAAGTAGTGAAGGAAGGATTCTATTCAATCAAAAGTTGACACAAATTGTTCTATAATAGGAATTTTTGTCTTACTTTTAGAGGAGGCCATAAAGGCTATATTTATTGGTTACATGTTTTTTTCTCTGTGTCAGCTCCAGATGAGTGCATAGAATATTGAACAGTGATAAAAGTGTTATTATAAAAAGCTGCATTATCTAGTTTTTCAAAAGTGAATAACCTTGACTTACTATTTCTTTTGGAATGGAACGATTGTATCTAGCATACCCATCTTTAATTATACATCTCAATTAGATTGTTATAAAGAATAAAAATACCAGCAAACAAGTGGAAATTGTATTTATATAATTTAACTGTGAGAAATGTAATCATTTGGAAAAAATCTTTTGTTCTTAAAGCAATCACAACCTTAATATAATTAAGTTTGTTTTCCTAGAAGGAGTTTTAACAGAGTGATGACTGCAAGATGATAAAGTAGAATATTCTGGACTCTCCTCTCCCCTTGGAGTCACTGATTCAACAGTAACACACAGATCAATTCCCTCTGTGAAAAATTCATATACTTGTTTAGAGGCTCCTGTGCCACTGGTAAGTGTGAAACTACCCACATCAAAACTGGTAGAAAAAGCTGAAACACACTTTTATCATTATCACTATGCCTAGCACAGTGCCATAAGATAAGGAGGGAACCCTGGCAATCATTCTCTACCTGAGGAGTGAAGGCTTGGACTGCACATCTAGCACCCCAACTTTTGGATGCTACCAGAGGCTCTGGCTTCTAACTCACCTTTCTCTGAGTTGACAGGGCCAATATACACTAGTCCCCTGGGGGCTACATACAAGAGAGCTCCCATACAAGAGAATGTTTTCTCAGCAGAAGTCTTGCATGCTAGAAGGGAGTGGGATGATATATTCAAAGTAATAAAAGGGAAAAAAATGAACAGCCAATCAAGAATACTCTACCTGGCAAAACTGCCTTTAAAAAATGAAGGAAAGATAAAGACTCTCCCAAACAAATGAAAGTTGATGGAGTTCGTCACCCCTAGTCCTGCATTACAAGAAATACAAAGGAAATTTTCAACTTGAAATGAAAGGATGCTAAACAGCAATACAATAACATAAGAAAGTATAAAACTTATTGTTAAAAGTAAATATATAGAAAAATACAAAATATTGTATTATTGTAATAGGGTGGATAAATCACTTTTAACTCTCATGTAAAAGTTAAAAGAGAAAATTATTAAAATATATTAATAAGTATAAACAGGAAGTACAAACAGGTGTAAACTGTGACACAAATAACATATAATGCCAAGGGAGACAGGTTAAGTGTAAAGTTTTCATATGCAACTGAAGTTAACTTGTAACCAGCTTAAGATAGATTGTTATAACTGTAAGATATTTATGTAATCCCATAGTAACCACCAAGATAATATGCATATAAGTTACAAAAATGAAAAAGAGAAGTGGAAAAATAAAGCATATTAATACAAACTGAAAATAGAAAAAGAGCAACAAAAGAACAGCAAAACAAAGAGAAAACAATTAATAAAATAGCAACAGTAAACCATTCCCTATTAATAATTACTTTAAATGTATATGAATTAACACCCCTACCCCAAGTGAAAGACACAGAACAGCTGAATGGATTAAATAGAAAAAACCTCTACATACTGTCTGTAAGATACTCACCTTAAGCTGAAAGTAAAATGATGGAATAAGATATTCCATGCAAATTGTAACCAGAAGAGAACAGGGATGGCTATACTTACATCAGATAAAATAGACTTTAGGTCCAAAACTCTCACAAGAGACAAAGTAAGACATTTCATAATGACAAAAGGGTCACTCCACCAGGAAGATATAACAATTATACATATATATATATACACACACACATATATCCTCAACATTAGAACACCTAAATATATAAAGCAAACACTAACAGAACTGAAAAAAGAAAAAGACATTAATAAAATAACAATAGGAGACTTTAATGCCCCACTTTCTATAATGGATAGATCAATCAATCAGAGAGAAAATCAACAAAGAAACAGTGGAATTGAATAACACCAGAGACCAAATGGGCCTAACTGATTGATATAAACAGAAATTAAACCCAACAAATAGAATATACATTCTTCTCAAGTGCAGATAGAACATTCTCCAGGGTAAATCATATGTTAAGTCATAATGCAAGTCCTAGCAAATTTAAGAAGATTGATATCTTACCAAATACCTTTTTCTTCTATAATGGTATAGAATTAGAAATCAATAAAAGGAGGAAAACTAGAAAATTTATAAATATGTGGAAACTAAATAATGCATTCCTGAATAACAATGGGTCACAAAATAAATCAAAAGAGAAATTAGAAAATATCTCAAGAAAAACAAAATTGAAAACACAACATACTGAAACTTATGGAATGAAGTAAATGCACTACTAAGAGTGAAGTTTATAGCAATAAACATCTACTACATTACCAAAGAAAAAAGATCTCAAATTATCAACCTCACTTTGTATCTCAAGGAAACTGAAAAAGAAGAAAACACTAAACCTAAATGGATCAGAAATAATAAAATAATAAAGATTGTAGCAGAAATAATGAAATTAAAAAATAGAAAACAATGGAAATAATAAAGCTAAGAACTGTTTTTTTGAAAATATAATAAAATTGAGAGAATTTTTACTAGACTAAGGAAAAAGGACAGAAAACTCAAATAAATAAAATCATAAATTAAAAAGAAGACATTGCAATTGATGCCACAGAAATAAAAATGATCCTAACAGATTGTAAACAGTTAAAAGGTAAAAAAAAATGAATAGCCTAGAAGAAATGGATAAAGTTCTAGAAACATGAAACTACCAAGACTGAACCATGAAGAAACAGAAAGTCTGAACAAAACTATATTTAGTAAGGACATTGAATCTGTAATCAAAAAACTCCCAATAAAGAAAAGCCAAGGAAGAGATGGTTTTTCTGGGGAATTCTATGAAACATTCAGAGAAGACGATTCCAATCCTTCTCAAACTCTTCCAAAAATACTGTATTCATTAGAGAAGGGGTGTTAAGGAAAGCTCATCTGAATATACAAAACACTATATTCAGATACCCATATAATCTCAAACCATCAGGATTTGCTATACCATTCTGAGGGGATTTTACAAATAATCATTAAGACTGTTGAGGGATATGAAAATATTCCTGCGAAATCTTGTACCTAAAATGTCAAGTGGTTTTCAGGTGGAATATTTAGGGGAAGAGCCTTTATTTTATTTGTAGATAATGAATGTCAGAAGTAAAAGGTTATGGAAGCAGTGCCAAAATATTTCCAAAAACCCTTACCTTTGGATCAATATTCATTTAGTAGTAGTTTTGTATTGAAAATCAATTAAAATCTTAGGTCCAAAGAGTTTGAAAATATTCACTACTTCATTCTTTTTCTCTTGTTTCTCCATACTCTTCTGTCTCCCTAATTTTTTCCCTTTACTTCCTGCTTTACACAATATGATGTGTTTATTGGTGAATGGACATACTAAAAATAAAAGTATCAATTGCTCAAGCTCTTGATGAAATTTATTATTCAAGGGGTAGAGATAATTGATATAATCATTAATGTTTTGTATATTTTCTAGTTACTGGAACAGGTTTCTCACTGGCAAGAGTTTGATTTTATTTTTATTTTCTGAAGTGATGGTTTTTCCTGTATAATATCCCTGGTTTCTGGATTAAACCATAGCATGGCTTGTGGAGCATTAAAGAACAACAAGTGTCTCCTGCTCAACATTTATATATTTTAATTATTTTATTTTTTGTAGCAAAATAATCCTTGGTTATGGAATATTTTTAAATGATATAAGTTGTTTTCTCTCTGATTTAATAGTATAGCTGAATGTTAATCATAAATTGTACAAGTATAAGGGTGATGGATTTAACCAGTAATCTGTGATTTTGTTTTTTTGGGTTGTATTTGTGTCCAATTGAAACCTTGAACAAATGATAAAACCTGCTTGCAGTATTTTAACAGCTTAAGAGTGTTCAAATAAATACATTACAAAGATTTATTTATTTATTTATTATTTGTTCTGGAGGTGAGATGACCATTAACAGCAGTTTATGATCTTAGCCCCAAATCAATTGCTTTCAACAAGATGATGACTTTTTGAGAACTTCAAAGACAAACAATGTTTAAAAATCTTTTCAAAAATTCAATCTGGGGCTTCCCTGGTGGCGCAGCAGTTGAGAGTCCACCTGCCAATGCAGGGGACACAGGTTCGTGCCCTGGTCCGGGAAGATCTCACATGCTGCAGAGCGGCTGGACCCGTGAGCCATGGCCACTGAGCCTGCGCATCCGGAGCCTGTGCTCCACAATGGGAGAGGCCACAACAGTGTGAGGCCCGCATACCACAAAAAAAAGAAAAAAAAAAATTCAATCTGAATCAAATGAGAGGACGTGTTTCAGTTCTATATGTGAGAAAATAGGAAATCTTTCATTAAAACATAAATTAAATCTATGTTTCCTTATCAAATAAACGTAAATTCGTTGGATGCAAAATGAGAGCTACGAAAGTCAGCAGAACTAAATGAACCCTTGTAGATCTTAAGAAATTTAATGTTAAAAATAAAATAACAAGTCCCCTTTAACAGTAAGCCTAACAGTTCTATCTGCATTTCAGTTTTCATTCTTTGCTTGGAGATTACCTCTTTTAGAAATAATTATTTTCATATTTACTTCTGCTTGTAAGAAGGGAACAATATTAAATGTTAAAGTAGCTTACAGTATAGCTAATTAACCCAAATTTTCAAAACACAATTTATACATATAGACTACCTAATTTCTCTTATCCTATAACTAAGTGGACCTCAAAATTATAATTATTATATTTTCTAGAAGCTTTTTTTTCTTTACAACTCTTCCGTTTTTATTATTATGTATTTTCCTAGGAATATAAAATTTTATGTGAACTAGAAATTATAATTAGGGAAAAGGAGATCATTTATTCAGCTGTTCTCAGACGTTTTGGTATCATGACCCTCTTAAAAATTGATGACTCCACAAAACTTTGTTTATGTGGGTTATATTTATCAATCCTTATCATATTAAAAATTAAAAGAGAAATTTAAAAAAATATATTTATTTAAAAATAACTGTAACCACCCATTAAATATTACATAAACAACATATTTTTATTAAAAGTATATGTATATTTCCAAAACAAAAACTAATGAGAAGAGTTGCATACTTTAGTATGCAGCATAAGTTCTTTACTTATATTTCCATTTCATTGTGTAGAATAATAAAAAAGACATATACTATGGTCAAGATTTAATAAAATTAATATTTTTTATTGTTTTATCAAGAACAACCTTAAGTAATGAAATCAATCTTTTTTTTATCTGCAGCAAATGTATAATGTTGAGGAATACACGAACTACTAGAACAGCTTTGCATCTCTAGCTTGATTCATATTAAGGTACCAGAAGTTTTACCCACCACTGCTTTTTCACCATTAATGTAAATATTAATATATCAAAAAAGCAAATAAAGTCCTAAAATTATTATTAAAAATAATTAGACTTCCTGAATCTTGTGAAAATGTCTCAAAGTTCCATGCACTTTGAAAAAATTCTGGTATATGTTAACCTTACTATCAGTGGCATCTGTCATAGGTTTCTAAACAATAATTTTATCAAAAGGAAAAGCATTATTAACTGAAGTATACTCTAGCTCAAAATAGACTTTTCATACGATATGTTGAATATGTACATATATACTCATTCTATATTACTTGTTTAGGGAAAAGAGCTACACTATCACAAAATATCACAAAAACGTGCAGATAAAAAGCACTGGAGCTTCATCTCAAACACTTTTAGGATGATAGGGCAATCGATTTTGCTAATGATGAACCTGATACTCTATAAATTTGAAAGCATCAAATTGAAATTGTCTTTCCAACCATCAAAGAAAATTTCATCACTAACATATTTCATTTCTTCTAGGTCTAATATATGGAAGCTTTTACAGTGTGTAAGATATGCAATTAGCCTACCTTTCCCAGCTACTCTTTCAGAGCATTTGTGGTACCAATTGTGCTGGCATTTGTTCTCTGGGAAGCAGCACAGTTACAAAGTTAGGAGTGCTCTATAACTTTAAAATATGGGGAAAAGAGTGAGGGAGTTCATGAGTATTTCTTAAGAGTACTAAAATAACTGATTTCAATATATTATTCCCAATGGGTTGTCAATTTAATTATGTGGATGATTGCTCCAAAAACATAACGGGAATCAGAAAGACCACATCTAGTCTCTAATATTTCTGAGGCTTAAAAGAATCCTATTGCACCATGTGAAGATTTTCTTTGTAACTGTCCTCCAATCTTACCAAAAATTAAAAAAAAGTACTCTTATGTTCCATATGCTGTATTGATAAGTATTGGATTCTGTTTCATGATTGTTGGTGCATTTTACAAGGTCTCTTTAAAAGCAACAAAACTGTAGCTAAAAATATACTATGCTTATTGACCTTTTGACATATTATGTTGTATAAGTCTCTTGTGTAACAAAACTGATTTTTCTTTCAGAAATTGGAGGCCACAGCTTTCAATTTGAGAAAGAGCAAAAATAACCACACCAACTAATGTCAGAATGAGTTCACAGAAACAAAATGTTTAGCAATTAATTTCTTCCCTGCTCTTTCTAAAATATTACTGTCCAGTTTCCAAAACTGCTACCTGTGTTGATGTTCTTGGTTTGTTATGCCAACTATAGACACCTAGTCTCCAAGTTACATAAAAGTACATCTGCAGTAAAGGGTTTATGATTATATATGTTTACAGGTCTGCAACATTAAAAAATAATTATAAGGCTATATCAGCAAAGAGCACACATCATATATAGAACTCACTCTTTGGAATTAAAAGCTTGAAAATTACTTCCCCAAGCTGAGGCAGGGAAGAAATTAGCTCCTGGATCATCAGGAATTGTATCACTGCCCTCTAGTGTGCTCAATACTATGCAGTGGACAAGTTCGTAGGTATCCTGTCATCTCTGTAAAATATTTGGGGAATAAATCTCCAAAGAGTGATAAGAATGAGATAAGAGGTTTGATATATAATTGAAAAACTCAAACTCAGGAAGGGAGACCTCATTTATAACTACCTTGAAAAGAGAAGTGTTTTCAGCATGAAATTTTCCATTTTAGAAAATGCCTTACTCAAAAAATTCCCTAGAGTTGACTTTAAAAAGCAAGAAAATTCAATAGTAAGCTAAAGGAAGGTAATAGATCTTCTTATACTATTTTGAGGTAATTTTTGTGTTGTCAAAAGTAGCATATCCAATTCATTTTGTTAATTTATAAAACTTTGTGTGAAGTTACTAAATTTTAACATAAATTTTAATGGAATGAAATCTACATATTAAAAAATCTATGTCCATACTAGATTATTTATCGATAATAAATTATTAGGTTAATAATAAAAAGATAAACTACATTTTATAGATACTGTTTTAAGGACTATAATGATAAGGCCATGTTTAGACAAATCATATGCCTTATGACAATACAGAAGACATTTTCCCCATATGGATCTTTAAAGCAACAAGAACAAAACCTTTTTGTGAGTTTCAGAGAAAGAACCAAAGTGAAAGTGTCTATCAAACCTATTTTTCCTTTTCTCACCTAGACCCACCAAAGTAATAGTTTAATAAGTAGTCATCAATACAAAGCATAGCCCAAACAAAGGATGGCAGTGGTACTCATTACTTCAAGGGTTGTTATGAGAGGGAGCCATAGGGGAATGGGTAGTAAGATTGTAATTTTCTTTATAAATAAAACCATTGAGATCTAATTTTTCCTTATGTAAATGCCAATAAGATGATTATTTTTAAGATATCAAACTCAGATAGACAGCAGAAGATGGCGGAAGAGTAAGACGTGGAGATCACCTTCCTCTCCACAGATACGTCAGAAATACATCTACATATGTATAACTCCTGCAGAACACCCACTGAACACTGGCAGAAGAGGTCAGACCTCCCAAAAGACAAGGAACTCCCCATGGACCTGGGTAAGGCAAAAGAAAAAACACAGACAAAAGAATAGGGACGGGACCCGGAACAGTGGGAGGGAGCTGTGAAGGAAGAAAGATTTCCACACACTAGGAAGCCCCTTCATGGGAGGAGACTGCGGGTGGTGGAGGGAGGAAGCTTCAGAGCTATGGAGGAGAGTGCAGCAGCAGGGGTGCGGAGGGTAAAGACGAGAGATTCCCACACAGAGGATCGGTGCCGACCAGCACTCACCAGCCCGAGAGGGACTACTCACCCGCCAGGACGGGTGGGGACTGGGAGCTGGGGCTCAGTCTTTGGTCTGATGCAGGGAGAGGACTGGGGTTGGCGGCATGAACACAGCCTGCAGGGGGTTAGTGCACCACGGCTAGCCAGGAGTGAGTCCGGAAAAAGTCTGCAGCTGCCGAAGAGACAAGACACTTTTTCTTGCTTCTTTGTTTCCTGGTGAGTGAGGAGAGGGGATTAATAGCGCTGTTTAAAGGAGCTCTAGAGATTGGCACAAGCCACAGCTATCAGTGCAGACACCAGAGATGGGCATGAGATGCTAAGGTTGCTACTGCAGCCACCAAGAAACCTGTGTGTGAGCACAGGTCACTATCCACACCTCCCCTCCTGGGAGCCTGTGCAGCACACCACTGCCAGTGTCCCGTGATGCAGGGACAACTTCCCAGGGAGAATGGATGGCACACTGCAGGCTGGTACAATGTCATGCCGGCCTCTGCAACCACAGGCTCACCCCGCATCCATACACCTCCCTCCCCACAGGCCTCAGTGAGCCAGAGCCCCTGAATCAGTGGCTCCTTTAACCAGTACTGTTTGAGCAAAGAACAGGCACCCTCAGGCGAACAACACGAAGAGGCAGGGCCAAATCCAAAGCCGAACCTGGGGAGCTGTGGGAACAAAGAAGAGAAAGGGAAATTTCTCCCAGCAGCCTCAGGAGCAGCAAATTAAATCTCCACAATCCACTTGATGTACCCTGCATCTGTGGAATATATAAAAAGACAACAAATCATCCCAAATTGAGGAGGTGGACTTTGAGCGCAAGATATATTATTTTGTCCCCTTTTCCACTTTTTGTGAGTGTGAATGTGTATGTTTCTGTGTGAGATTTTGTCTCTATAGCTTTGATTTCACCATTTGTCCTAGGGTTTTTTCTGTCCGTTTTTGTTCTTTCTTTTTAAATTTTTTTCCTTAATAATTATTTTTTTATTTTTTAATTTAATAACTTTATTTTATTTTATCTTACTTTATTTTATTTTATACTCTTTCTTTCTATTTTTTCTCCCTTTTATTCTCAGCCATGTAGAGGACAGTCACTTGGTGCTCCATACAGCCATCAGGGCTGGGCCTCTGAGGTGAGAGACAAAACCTCAGAACACTGGTCCACAAGAGACCTCTCACCTCCATGTAAAATCAAATGGCAAAAATCTCCCAGAAAACTCCATCTCAAAACCAAGACCCAACTTCACTCAACAACCACCAAGCTACAGTGCTGGACACCCTATGCCAAACAACAAGCAAGCCAGGAATACAACCCCACCCATTATCAGAGAGGCTGCCTAAAATCATAATTAGGACACAGACACACCAAAACACACCACCAGACGTGGACCTGCCCACCAGAAAGACAAGATCCAGCCTCATCCACCAGAACACAGACATTAGTCCCCTCCAAAAGGAAACCTAAACAACCCAATGAACAAAACTTAAGCCCTGGGGACAGACGTCAAAAACAACGGGAACTACGAACCTGCTGCCTGTGAGAACAAGACCCCAAACACAGTAAGATAAGCAAAATGAGAAGACAGAAAAACACACAGAAGATGAAAGAGCAAGGTAAGAAACCACCAGACCTAATAAATGAAGAGGAAATAGGCAGTCTACCAGAAAAAGAATTCAGAATAATGAAGTAAAGATGATCCAAAATCTTGGAAACAGAATAGAGAAAAATGCAAGAAACATTTAACAAGGACATAGAAGAACTAAAGAGGAAACAAACAATGATGAACAACAAAATAAATGAAATTAAAAATACTCCAGAAGGGATCAATAGAAGAAAAACTGAGGCAGAAGAACAGATAAGTGACCTGGAAGATAAAGTATCAGAAATAATTACTACAGAGCAGAATAAAGAAAAAAGAATGAAAAGAACTGAGGACAGTATCAGAGACCTCTGGGACAACATTAAATGCACCAACATTTGAATCATAGGGCTCCCAGAAGAAGAAGAGAAAAAGAAAGGGATTGAAAAATATTTGAAGAGATTATAGTTGAAAACTTCCCTGATATGGGAAAGGAAATAGTTAATCAAGTCCAGGAAGCACAGAGTCCCATACAGAATAAATCCAAGAAGAAATATGCCAAGACACATATTAATCAAACTATCAAAAACTAAGTACAAAGAAAACATTAAAACAAGCAAGGGAAAAGCAACAAATAACACACAAGAAAATCCCCATAAGATTAACAGCTGACCTATCAGCAGAAACTCTGCAAGTCAGAAGGGATTGGCAGGACATATTTAAAGTGATGAAGGAGAAAAACCTTCAACCAAGATTACTCTACCCAGCAAGGATCTCATTCAGGCTTGATGGAGAAATTAAAAGCTTTACAGACAAGCAAAACCTGAGAGAGTTCAGCACCAACAACCAGCTTTACAACAAATGCTAAAGAATGTTCTCCAGGCAAAAAAAACAAGAGAAGGAAAAGACCTACAATAACAAACCCAAAACTATTAAGAAAATGGGAATAGGAACATGCATATTTAAGGTAATATTAATTACATTAAATGTAATTGGATTAAATGCTCCCAGCAAAAGACACAGACAGGCTCAATGGATACAAAAACAAGACCCGTATATATGTTGTCCACAAGATACCCACTTTAGACCTAGGGACACATACAGACTGAAGGTGAGGAGATAGAAAAATATATTCCATGCAAATGGAAATCAAAGGAAAGCTGGAAAAGCAATTCTCATATCAGACAAATAGACTTTAAAATAAAGACTCTTACAAGAGACAAAGAAGGGCACTACATAATGATCAAAGGATCATTCCAAGAAGAAGATATAAAAATTGTAAATATTTATGCACCCTACATCAGAGCACCTCAATACATAAGGCAAATACTAACAGCCATAAAAGGGGAAATCAGCAGTAACACAGTAATAGTAGGGGACTTTAACACACCATTTTTACCACTGGACAGATCATCCAAAATGAAAATAAATAAGGAAACACAAGCTTTAAATGATACATTAAACAAGATGGACTTAACTGATATTTATAGGACATTCGATCCAAAAACAACAGAATACACATTTTTTTCTCAAGTGCTCATGGAACATTCTACAGGATAGATCATATCTTGGGGAACAAATCTAGCCTTGGTATATTTAAGAAAATTGAAATTCTCTCAGGTAGCTTTTCCGACCACAAAGCTATGAGACTAGATATCAATTACAGGAAAAGATCTGTAAGAAAACAAAACACATGGAGGCTAAACAATACAGTACTTAATAACGAAGTGATCACTGAATAAATAAAAGAGGAAATCAAAAAATACATATAAACAAATGACAATGGAGACACGACGACACAAAAGCTATGGGATGCAGCAAACGCAGTTCTAAGAAGGAAGTTTGTAGCAATACAATCCTATCTTAATAAACAGGAAACATCTTGAATAAACAACCTAAACTTGCACCTAAAGCAATTAGAGAAAGAACAAGAAAAAAACCCAAAGTTAGCAGAAGGAAATAAATCATAAAAATCAGATGAGAAATAAATGAAAAAGAAATGAAGGAAACAATAGCAAAGATCAATAAAACTAAAAACTGGTTATTTGAGAAGATAAACAAAATTGATAAACCATTAGCCATACTCATCAAGAAAAAAGAGAGAAGACTCAAATCAATAGAATTAGAAATGAAAAAGGAGAAGTAACAACTGACATTGCAGAAATAAAAAAGATCATGAGAGATTACTACAAGCAGCTCTATGCCAATAAAATGGACAATCTGGAAGAAATGGACAATTCTAAGAAATGCACAACCTGCCAAGACTGAATCAGGAAGAAATAGAAAATATGAACAGACAAATCACAAGCACTGAAATTGAAACTGTGATTAAAAATCTTCCAACCAACAAAAGCCCAGGACCAGATGACTTCACAGGCGAATTCTATCAAACATTCAGAGAAGAGCTAACACCTATCCTTCTCAAACTCTTCCAAAGTATAGCAGATGGAGGAACACTCCCAAATTCCTTCTACAAGGCCACCATCACCCTGATACCAAAACCAGATGAGGATGTCTCAAAGAAAGAAAACTACAGGCCAATATCACTGATGAACATAGATGCAAAAATCCTCAACAAAACACTAGCAAACAGAATCCAACAGCACATTAAATGGATCATACAGCATGATCAAGTGGGATTTATTCCAGGAGTGCAAGGATTCTTCAATATACGTAAATCTATCAATGTGATAAAGCATATTAACAAATTGAAGGAGAAAAACCATATGATCATATCAATAGATGCAGAGAAAGCTTTTGACAAAATTCAAAACCCATTTATGATAAAAACCTTGCAGAAAGTGGGCATAGAGGGAACTTTCCTCAACATAACAAAGGCCATATATGACAAGCCCACAGCAAATATCATCCTCAATGGTGAAAAACTGAAAGCATTTCCACTAAGATCAGGAACAAGACAAGGTTGCCCACTCTTACCACTCTTATTCAACATAGTTTTGGAAGTTTTAGCCACAGCAATCAGAGAAGAAAATGAAATAAAAGGAATCCAAATCGGAAAACAAGAAGTAAAGCTGTTAATGTTTGCAGATGACATGATACTATACATAGAGAATCCTAAAGATGCTACCAGAAAACTACTAGAGCTAATTAATGAATTTGGTAAAGTAGCAGGATACAAAATTAATGCACAGAAATCTCTGGCATTCCTATAAACAAATGATGAAAAATCTGAAAGTGAAATCAAGAAAACACTCCCATTTACCATTGCAACAAAATGAATAAAATATCTAGGAATAAACCTACCTAAGGAGACAAAAGACCTGTATGCAGAAAATTATGACACAGATGAAAGAAATTAAAGATGATACACATAGATGGAGAGATATACCATGACTTGGATTCGAAGAATCAACATTGTGAAAATGACTCTACTACCCAAAGCAATCTATAGATTCAATGAAATCCCTATCAAACTACCACATGGCATTTTTCACAGAACTAGAACAAAAAATTTCGCAATTTGTATGGAAACACAAAAGACCCCGAATAGCCAAAGCAATCTTGAGAACGAAAAAAGGAGCTGTAGGAATCAGGCTCCCTGACTTCAGACTATACTACAAAGCTACAGTAATCAAGACGGTATGGTACTGGCACAAAAACAGAAAGATAGATCAATGGAACAGGATAGAAAGCCCAGAGAAAAACCCACGCACATATGGGCACCTTATCTTTGATAAAGGTGGCAGGGATGTCCAGTGGAGAAAGGACAGCCTCTTCAATAATTGATGCTGGGAAAACTGGACAGGTACATGTAAAAGTATGAGATTAGATCACTCCCTAACACCATACACAAAAATAAGCTCAAAATGGATGAAAGACCTAAATGTAAGGACAGAAACTATCAAACTCTTAGAGAAAAACATAGGCAGAACACTCTATGACATAAATCACAGCAAGATCCTTTCTAACCCACCTCCTAGAGTAATGGTAATAAAAACAAAAATAAACAAATGGGACCTAATAAAAGTCAAAGCTTTTGCACAGCAAAGGAAACCATAAACAAGACCAAAAGACAAGCCTCAGAATGGGAGAAAATATTTGCAAATGAAGCAACTGACAAAGGATTAATCTCCAAAATTTACAAGCAGCTCATGCAGCTCAATAATAAAAAAACAAACAACCCAATCCAAAAATGGGCAGAAGACCTAAATAGACATTTCTCCAAAGAAGATATACAGATTGCCAACAAACACATGAAATTATGCTCAACATGTTTAATCGTTAGAGAAATGCAAATCAAAACTACAATGAGATATCATCTCACACCAGTCAGAATGGCCATCATCAAAAAATCTACAAACAATAAATGCTGGAGAGGGTGTGGAGAAAATGGAACACTCTTGCACTGCTGGTGGGAATGTGAATTGGTTCAGCCACTATGGAGAACAGTATGGAGTTTCCTTAAAAAACTACAAATAGAACTACCATATGACCCAGCAATCCCACTACTTGGCATATATCCTGAGAAAACCAAAATTCAAAAAGACTCATGTACCAAAATATTCATTGCAGCTCTATTTACAATAGCCCAGAGATGGAAACAACCTAAGTGCCCATCATTTGCTGAATGGATAAGAAGATGTGGCACATATATACAATGGAATATTAGCCATAAAAAGAAACGAAATTGAGCTATTTGTAATGAGGTCGATGGACCTAGAGTCTGTCATACAGAGTGAAGTAAGTCAGAAAGAAAAAGACAAATACCATATCCTGACACATACATATGGAATTTAAGAAAAAAAATGTTATGAAGAACCTAGGGGTAAGACAGGAGTAAAGACGCAGACCTATGGAGAATGGACTTGAGGATATGGGGAGGGGGAAAGGTGAGCTGTGACAGGGTGAGAGAGAGTCATGGACATATACACACTAACAAACGTAGTAATGTAGATAGCTAGTGGGAAGCAGCCGCATGGCACAGGAGTATTGGCTCGGTGCTTTGTGACAGCCTGAAGGGGTGGGATAGGGAGGGTGGGAGGGAGGGAGAGGCAAGAGGGAAGACCTATGGGGACATATGTATATGTATAACTGATTCACTTTGTTATAAAGCAGAAACTAACACACCATTGTAAAGCAATTATACCCCAATAAAGATGTTAAAAAAAAAAAACCTGTCTCTTTTCCCAAGCATTTCCTGCTTTTTACAGTCCAGATCTCTTGAGGATCTCTTGGAATAAACTATCATTTATCTAAAAAAAAAAAAAAAAAAAGACCTGTATGCAGAAAATTATAAGACAGTGATGAAAGAAATTAAAGATGACACAAATAGATGGAGAGATATACCATATTCTTAGATCAGAAGAATCAACATTGTGAAAATGACTCTACTACCCAAAGCAATCTATAGATTCTATGTAATCCATATCAATCTACCACTGGCATTTCTCACAGAACTAGAAGAAAAAATTCACAATTTGTGTGGTAACACAAAAGACCCTGATTAGCCAAAGCAGTCTTGAGAACGGAAAATGGTGCTGGAAGAATCAGGGTCCCTGACTTCAGACTATACTTCAAAGCTACAGTAATCAAGACAGTATGGTACTGGCACAAAAACAGAAATATAGATCAATGGAACAGGATAAAAAGCCCAGAGATGAACCCATGCACTTATGGTCACCTTATCTTTGATAAAGGAGGCAAGAATATACAGTGGAGAAAAGACAGCCTCTTCAATACGTGGTCGTGGGAAAACTGGACAGGTACATGTAAATGTATGAAATTAGAACACTCCCTAATACCGTACACGAAAGTATACTCAAAATGGATTAAAGACCTAAATGTAAGGACAGACACTATCAAACTTTTAGAGGAAACATAGGCAGAACATTCTGTGACATAAATCACAGCCAGATCCTTTTTGACCCACCTCCTAGAGAAATGGAAATAAAAACAAAAATAAACAAATGGGACCTAATGAAACTTCAAAACTTTTGCACAGCAAAGGAAACCATAAACAAGGCCAAAAGGCAACCCTTAGAATGGGTGAAAATATTTGCAAATGAAGCAACTGACCAAGGATTAATCTCCAAGGTTTACAAGCAGCTCATGCAGCTCAATAACAAAAAAACAAACAACGCAATCCAAAAATGGGCAGAAGACCTAAATAGACTTTTCTCCAAAGAAGATATACAGATTGCTAATAAACATATGAAAGAATGTTCAACATCATTAATCATTAGAGAAATGCAAATCAAAACTACAATGACAAAAAAAAAAAGAAAACTACAATGACATATCATCTCACACTGGTCAGAATGGCCATCATCAAAAAATCTAGAAACAATAAATGCTGGAGAGGGTGTGGAGAAAAGGGAACACTCTTGCACTGTTGTTGGCAATGTAAATTGATACAGCCACTATCGATAAGAGTATGGAGGCTCCTTATAAAACTACAAATAGAACTACCATACGACCCAGCAATCCCACTACTGGGCATATGCCCTGAGAAAACCGTAATTCAAAAAGAGTCATGTACCAAAATATTCTTTGCAGCTCTATTTACAATAGCCAGGACATGGAAGCCACCTAAGTGTCCATCAACAGATGAATGGATAAAGAAGTTGTGGCCCATATATACAATGGAATATTACTCCATCATAAAAGTAAATGATATTGAGTTATTTGTAGTGAGTTGGATGGACCTAGAGTCTGTCATACAGAGTGAAGTAAGTCAGAAAGAGAAAAACAAATACCGTCTGCTAACACATATATATGGAATCTAAGAAAAAATAAATAAAATGGTCATAAAGAACTTATGGTTGTGACAGGAATAAAGACACAGACCTACTAGAGCATGGACTTGGGCATATGAGGAGGGCAAAGGGTAAACTGTGACAAAGTGAGAGTGGCATGGGCATATATACCCTACCAAGCATAAAACAGATAGGTAGTGGGAAGAAACTGCATAGCACAGGGAGATCAGCTCGGTGGTTTTTGACCACCTAGAGGGGTGGTATAGGGAGGATGGGAGTGAGGGAGACGCAAGAGGGAAGCGATATGGGAACATATGTGTGTGTATATATATATATATATATATATATATATATATATATATATATATATATATATATATAACTGATTCACTTTGTTATAAATCAGAAACTAACACACCATTGTAATGATTGGAATAAGTACTTTGATTCCATTTTCTAAAATTTTAATGATGATTCATGGAAAATTTACTCCTTTATATTTAATAACAACCACTTTGAATAAATAATAAGAGTTAAAGTTGAATGAATAACTTAATAAGACTTTGCTATCTCAAAATAAATCTTTCAGTGAACAATAATTATGATGTATAATTTTTGAAACTCTAACTTTTCAAAACAGTTTTGAGAAACTATAATCATCTGTATCAGGACACATATATGTGTATGTCTATCTATCTATCTATCTATATGCATGTATACATATATATGTTGAACACATATGTCCAACCATAACACATATATGTTTACACACATACTATGTATACATGTATGCATATATATTTAGCATACATATGCACACATCTATATAGTGTGTCTATATATATGTGTGTATATATGCTCATATATGCTCATATATTTATATTTTAGGGAATTGGCTTATGCATTTATGGATATTGTCTAAGCTAACTCTGCATGGTGGTCTCTGTGTCCAACGCTGGAACACAAAGTCTCTGGAAGGAAGGATCATAAAATGTCTTGTATTCCACAAGCATGAGCTGAAACCTGAAAACGTACAAGAAAGAATTCTTGGAAATATAGTTCAACCCAACTAAATTGGCACATTATAAAGATATCAGACCATCTGATATTAAAATATCTCTCAGCACCATAAAACACTCCAAAATATCTGTAATAAAATAAAATTATAATAAAGTACTTTGCATCCCAAGTCTACATGGTTAACATTTTTAGCTAGTAGAGTGTAATACTATAGTATAAACTAGAAAAACATAGCAACACAAGGGTTCAAAGAGAGAATAATGAATGAGCTGTAACATTTCTTGTCAAAGTGTAAGCTGCCTTTTTGGAAAGAAAGAAAGTATAATAGTTATTGCATGTCTGTTAGATGGAGTGTGCCACTTATCGATTTATTGACTCTCAGCTCCAAATTCACTCTTTAATAATCTATTCTCCTGTAATGGGTAGAATTCCTTTAAACATTTAACCTTTACAGTGAATGTCATGTTGAGCTTTCTCAGTAGAGTCTCAGTAGAGCGATGCTCCCAGAAAACAGTTTTTTGGTGGCTTTGTAGTCCCAGCCCAACCTGATAATCTTTCTAAATCTGTCCCCAAACTGGCTCTGCATGCTCCAGGCATCCTGCTCAAACTGGTACCACTCTGAATCTTTCTTCTTGTCTGTCCCCAAAGAGGTTTACCCTCTATGATCCCTCTGAAGCCATAGCCCTTCCAATATAGACATTAAACTCTACAGCTCTCCCTCCTAGCCACATCAAAAACCCCATACCACTGTACTTAGTCTCTGCTGATGCACATATCCAACGACCTGTTGAAGTTTGTTCTCTGGAGGGTTGCTTATTGCTTGCCCAGCAACTACTGACTAGCTCTAGTCTGGACAAATAGCAAACATCTATAACATCCACTAGGCTACAAATACACAATCACAAGTGAGATCTGACCCACAGCCTTGGGGAAAGTATATTAATCCAAGATTGACCTTCTTTGGGTGATCTCCTTAAGTCTTTGTGGTATTCTATAGCATCTTCTTACCTCTTATAATCTTTCACCATAGTTTACTAATTCTTTATATTAAACTACCCCTGTTTAAATAACTGTGTAGTTTCTGTCTCCTAATTGGACACTGATTGATACATAGGAAGCATTTTATTTGAGAAAGTGAGAACTAAATTGGTTACATAACTTTGAAGAAGTGTGAAATACCTTGATAGAAAATGAAGGAAAGAATTGGGAGGTGGGATAAAGATGGCAGAATAAGAAGACGTGGAGCTCGCCTCCTCCCAGGAACACATCAAAGATACATCTATATGTGGAACAATTCACACTGATAATTAACTTGAAACTGGCAGAAGTACTACTATACAAAAGAGTCTGAAAGAAAGACATACAGATAATCAAGTAAGAAGGGAATAAAAGCAATCAGGTCGGGACTTCTGCTCCTAAGAGGGGAATCAGAGAAAGAGAGAGATTACATGGGCAGATACCAGCCCTGAGGAGTGAGAGATTGAAACCACAGACTGGGCACCCAAGTCCTGGGGTCCTACATGGGGAGACAATTTCCCTTGGTTAGTTGGAGGACCGCTAGGACAAACAAGGGCTGTGTGAAGTCTAGACTCTGTTCATGAAGAGCAGGAGCATGCTTGCTAGACCCCAAGGCTGGGCAGAGATAGGTCTGCTATAGGAGCTGCCTTATTTCCTGTGACCACCTCATCACACTCTCCAGCCTGAGTAGAAGAAACACTCTGGCCCTGCTGACTCTGCCTTAGCACAGCACTAAACTTAGGGCAACCACAACTGGGGAATAGACTCAGCTGTGGGAGGCAGAAGCAGCCTGTTCCCAGTGTGGAGCCTGCATGGGTTGGAAGTGACCATTGTTGGCACTTACTCAAGCAGCATACCAGAAGCAGCTCAAAACTCTGACATCAGCCACTGTACCACAGCTTGCCCCATGATACATACTGAAAGTCCACATGGGCTCACATTCTTTGCCAGCAATTCCACAACAGGGTGGGAGCAGCACAGGCTGGGGGCAGTGATTGGCTCAGAGGGACAAAGGGGACTTGCACATGAGGCTGTGTCTGAGCAGAGACACAGGCACCTGCACAGAAAGTGCACTGAACATCTGTCTATACATGGGCTCCACTTGATCCAGCACTACCCTCCTCTGGAGCAAGGATCCCAATGCAGGAAGAAAGAAAATCACACACTTAAACTGAACAGAGCCAGCTTGGTCCGACACTCAGGGCTTCTGCTCCAGCAACTTGGTACTGGACCCCACCCATGATGGGGCAACAATGGTCACTGAACAGAGAGGAAATACTGTTTCACAACTAGAGCCAGCTCTAGTCCCTCCATTTCCACCCCCACCCCTTAACATGGTAATTGCTTCCAGCACACCCCAAGGAAAGATGTGATTGCAAACATGTCAAAGCCAGCTCTCCCACCAAAGGCATTGGGCACACACAGTATATATAGGGACTTTCCCACATAAGGACACCCCTTTAAGACTTCAGTAAGTAACTGATTCACCTACATTCATAGAGGTAGAGAAAGATAAGCAAAATGAAATTGGAGAGGAACAAAAGGGGAAAAAAAAACCTGAGAAAAGAAATCATGAAACAGAAATTAACAATTTACCAGATAAAGAATTCAAAGCATTGGTAATAAAAATGTTAAATTAGGGAAAGGAATTGATGTAAACAGTGAATACTTTACCAAGGAACTAGAAAATATAAAAAAAAGACCAAATCAAAAATTAGAATTCCATAGCTGGGGAAAAAACACACTAGAAGGAATGAATAGCAGACTAAGTGGTACAGAAGAATGCATAAGTGATCTGGAAGATAGAATAATGGAAATTACCCAATCAGAACAGTGAAAAGGAAAACTAAGTTTTTAAAATGATATCAAGTTAAGTGATCTCTGAAATAATATTAAGCATAACAACATTCACATTATAGGGGTCCCAGAAGGAGAAGAGAAAAAGAAGGGTATTGAAAATGTATTTGAGGAAATTATGGCTAAAATCTCCCAAACCTGAAGAAGGAAACAGATTTCCAGCACAGGAAGAACAGAGGATCCCAAACAAGATGAACCCAAACAAACCCACACCAAGGCATATCATAATTAAAATTGGGAAAGTTAAAAATAAAGAGATAGGGGCTTCCCTGGTGGCGCAGTGGTTGGGAGTCCACCTGCTGATGCAGGGGAGGCGGGTTCGTGCCCCGGTCCAGGAGGATCCCGCGTGCTGCGGAGCAGCTGGACCCATGAGCCATGGCTGCTGAGCCTGCGCGTCCGGAGCCTGTGCTCCGCAACAGGAGAGGCCACAACAGTGAGAGGCCTGCATACCACAAAATAAAATAAAATAAAATAAAAATAAAGAGATAATTCTAAAAGCAACAAGAGGTAAACAGTTATATACAAGGGAACATCCGTAACGTTATCAGCTGATTTTTCTGCAGAAACTTTGCAGGTCAGAAGGGAGTGACATGACATATTCAAAGAGCTGAAAGGGAAAAAATACTGCAACCTAGGATACTCTACCCAGTAAGATTATCATTTAGAATAGAAGGAGAGATAAAGAATTTCTCAGACAAGCAAAAAACTAAGAGTTCATCAAAACTAAACTTACCCTAAAAGAAAAGGAAACACTTGTACACTGTTGCTGGCAATATAAATTGATGCAGACACTATGGAAAACAGTATGGGAGCTCCTCACAAAACTAAACATAGAACTACCATATGTTCCAACAATTCCACTTCTGGGTATGTATCCAAAAAAAAAAAAATGAAAACACTAATTTAAAAGGATATATGCATGCCAGAGTTTATAGCAATACTATTTACAATAGCTAAAATATGGAAGCAGCCCAAGTGACCATC
This sequence comes from Pseudorca crassidens, assembly GCF_039906515.1. Taxonomy (NCBI): domain Eukaryota; kingdom Metazoa; phylum Chordata; class Mammalia; order Artiodactyla; family Delphinidae; genus Pseudorca; species Pseudorca crassidens. The sequence continues at coordinate 56,089,447 of NC_090317.1, read as the reverse complement.
AACAGAAGAATGGATAAAGAAGATGCAATACATATATACATATATATATGAATATTACTCAGCCATAAATAAATGAAATTCTGCCATTGGCAGCAACTTGGATGGACTTAGAGAACATTATGCTTAGTGAAATAAGTCAGAAAGAGAAAGACAAATACTGTGTGATTCACTTATATGTGGAATCTAAAGAAGTAATACAAATAAATGCATATAGCAAAACAGAAACAGATCCACATAAGTAGAAAACAAACTCGTGGTTACCAGCAGGGAGAGAGAAGGAAGCAGAGGCAAGTTAGGGCATGGGAGTAAAAGATACAAACCACTATGTATAAAATAAATAAGCAACAAAGATTATATAGTACAAAGAATTATACCCACTATCTTTTAATAACATAATGGAGTATAATCTGTAAAAGTACTGAATGGCTATGCTATACACCTGAAACTAACATATTGTAAATCACCTATATTTCAAAAAATAATTTGTACATCAACATACATATAGTTCTTTAGCCAATTTGGGAGTCACAAATGAAGTAAAGAGCATGATGTCTTGAACTTAAAATGTAATGTGGAAAAAAGACAACAAATTGAAGAATAAGAATAGAAAAACATAGCACTGAAAATTCAGTGATATACATAAAATCAATTACAGAAGTATTCACATGCAAAGAGTTGCTAGGGAGAGTAATGGAAAATGGGTTGTTGATGTGGTCCTTTTCATGGAAGAGTCAATTCCTGTGCAGGATATTTAAATAGGGAAATAATATCGTTCAAGGAAAGGACTTAAGGGTGAATTCTTTGAGATTAGCTGAGTTTTTAGAAATTGAAACATGATTTATCTATTTTTGCATGATTTTCATATAAAATAATCCAACATACCTGTTACTGATAAATATCTTACAAAATTAACATATTAAAACCTGTCAGTCTCAAGAGATCAACCCACTTTCTGTGTCTTAATGCTATGCCAAGAAATAGTGAACTCTAAGATATATAGATGGCAGTACTAAAATTAGTGGACTGATAAAAAGAGTTTAGTCAACTTATCTGCAATTTTTGAATACTTTCCAAAAAACCTGCCTGAAATTCAAATATTTCACAGTACTTCAAGGGAAGCATTTGCCTAGAAATCTCCCTTTTTTCAGGCCTTTCTTAATATTAGCAGCAGGCCTTTCTGCATTTAGCAGCAAAAGGTACTGCTGAGACTAATCTACGTGTGTATGTGTGTGTGTGTGTGTGTGTGTGTGTGTGTGTGTGTATGTGTATGTATGTTTTACATTTTTGAATCTGTAAAGGATAAAAAAAATAGCTTCAAAATCTCACAAAAGGACTTATTCTTGAGAGAAAACATCCAGTTGTGCTTTCTGATGATCCAATAGTAGTATGAAGTATATCACAGCTAGTAATCATCCCAGAAATTTCTAATGTGTATTTCATGTAGAAATTAAATCTATCTCCCTATCAGGGGCATTGTTAATGAACTGTCATAATTTTCTCCTTAACAACAGGGATGCTCCATGGGAATTAATGGAACATAATCATGTAGTTGGACCAATTACACTATTTTTTCTGTGAATGGGTTTTCTTGTTATCTCAGCATGCACAGCATGGAAATGATGCTATTTTTAGCCCCACGCATCTTAGTATATTAAGAGTAATAAATCTAAATTATTTAAGAAAACTATTTTAGGGCTTCCCTGGTGGCACAGTGATTGAGAGTCCGCCTGCAGATGCAGGGAACACGGGTTTGTGCCCCGGTCCAGGAAGATCCCACATGCCATGGAGTGGCTGGGCCCGTGAACCATGGCCACTGAGCCTGCACGTCTGGAGCCTGTGCTCCACAACGGGAGATGTCACAAGAGTGAGAGGTCCGCATACCGCAAAAAAAAAAAGAAAAAGAAAAAGAAAACTATTTTATATTTAGTTACCAATTTTGGAAAATACATCATGACATCATTTATTAGAAATATTTTATTTTCCAGTGATTTTTGCATGGGTGCTTCATTTTTCATAAATGATGGATAATGAAATGCAAATATGTTTATTTGGGAATTGAGAATCCTGATATGTATTATTACCTTCACTTTAAAGATAACGATAGCAATATTAATAATAATAACCACATTGTTAAGGATAGCTAGCATTACTATTTACTAAGTACATATTATGTATTAAGATACAGATGCAAAAATTACTGATATATAAGTATATATACAAAATGTCAAAATAACTTAGTTCACATTTTCTTATTTTAATGAGAATGTTGTAGATAAAACAATGTGCATATAAAACCTGTAATTTTCAAAAAGAGTTGCATTGTTGATTGTGTAAGGCATAAATATATCATTTTTCTAAGTTGGAAGTCATTTCTGTGATTTTAGGACTTTTATTTAACACTTAATGACTCTGAAGTATATCCATAACAGAAATATTAAATGGCCAATAAAAACATAACTAAGAATACAACAAAATCAGAAATGTTAGGATATTGAGAGACATCAAAATAGAAGTGTGACCTTTTTTAACACTAGATAATCTTGATCAAAAAACAAATAATTTCATTTCCAAAAGTAAACTGTTAAATAAAAAATAATAATGCCAATTATTCCCTCCAAGAGACAATAATGACTTCTCATTGCTTTATAGTCCAAAGAAAATTTTATTTAGTTCCAATAGGCACAGAAGTAGTGGCTATTTGGGAATATATAGAGTACATAGACTAGAATAGAATTTTCTTGATAACTTGAATAAATTAATAACTTCCAAGATACCTAGAGAGTTATTTCTCTGTCTACTAATCTAACCCTAAACCCAACTCTAATCTATATGTTAGAGAAGAGTTTGGTACATCTAGCAATTACACTGTGTGTTGCTTGAGGGAAGAAAAAATAGGAATGTGTCACTTATTTATTTGGCCCATGACTACCACTCCAATATAATTTGTTACTACCCTCCTATTTTTTCATCAGTTTTCAGCCTCATTCTTCTTTCTTCCTTCCTTGAATAAACTAAACATGCATCAAAATGTCATTCTCAAACAGACTAACAGTTAATTTTCATTGAAAACAATTGAGGTCGGAAAACAGTGTGATAATATATTCATAGTAATGAAAGAAAAACTTTGTCAATCAAGAATTCCATATCTAGTAAAACTATCTTTCAAAAATTGAAGTTGAGGGCTTCCCTGGTGGTGCAGTAGTTGAGAGTCTGCCTGCCGATGCAGGGGACATGGGTTTGTGCCCCGGTCTGAGAAGATCCCACATGCCATGGAATGGCTGGGCCCATGAGCCATGGCCACTGAGCCTGCACATCTGGAGCCTGTGCTCTGCAACGGGAAAGGCCACAGCAGTGAGAGGCCCGCGTACCACAAAAAAAAAAAAAAAAATTGAAGTTGAAATTAAGATATTTTCAAAGAAAAACAGAGAATTTGTCACTAGTGTGCCTGATCTAAAAATACTAAAATGAGCCCTTCAGTCTGAAATTAAAAAAACACCAGTAGAGTAACTATATAGGTAAATATAAAAGGAAATATAGTATATATATATATATATATATATATATATATATATGTTTTTAAATCTTTTTTTCACATATCTACTTAAAAAAATAACTGCATATGGTAATAATTATAGTACTGTGTTGATGCACTTATGATATTTAAAGATGTACAGAGACCAACCAAAATTGTAAATCAACTATACTTCAATAAAAATTAATTTAAAAAACAAAAATATTTAAAGATGTAATTGTATAACAATAATAATACAAGGAATATGTGAGGGAATGGAGGTGTATAGGAGCTACGTTTTTGTATACTACTGAAATTAAGTTGATATGAATCCAAACTTGATTGTGTTAAGATTGTAACTGTAATTGCCAGAACAACCACAAAGAAACTAACTCTGTAAAATATATTGTATTTATTTCCCATTTCTGCTGTAGCAAATTACCAATAACATAATGGATTAAAGCAACACAAATGTATCATTTTACATTAATGGAATGCAGAGGTTATTAATTGGTTATATGAGGCTGAAGTCACATTCTTAACAAGATTGCATTCCTTCTGGAGGCTGTAGGGGAGATCCATTATTTGCCATTTCCAGCTTCTAGAGCCTTCCCAGATTTCTGGGTAATGGCCCTCTTCTATCTTTAAAGCCCCAAATCACATCACTCATCAACTTCTAGACTATAAGAATCATTGTGATTATATTGGGCACATCAAGATAATTTAGGATGACCTTGTCCTCTCGAGATTATAAACTTAATCACACTTGCAAAGCCCCCTTTTCCATACTGCAACATATTCACAGGTTTCAGGACAAGGACATGCACATCTTTCAGGGGGCATTATTCTGCTACATAAGAAACTGAAGGGAAATTAAAATGGTACATGATAAGATATCTATTTAACACAGAAATAGACAATAATTGAATAATAGAGCATTGGGGCAATACAGGTATATATAAAATAAATAGCAAAGTGACAGACATAAATCCTACTTTATCAATAATTACATTAAAAGTAAAGGGAATGAAAACTCAAAACAAAAACCAGAGTTTCAAAAAGTGAATAAAAATAACATGACCAACTCTTTACTGCCTACTAGAGAAATACTTTAGATTCAAAGACAAATATAAGTTGACAGTAAAAGAATGGAAAAAGACACACCATGCAAATGGTAACCAAAAGAGAGCTGAGGTGGTTAAGCTAATATCAGACAAAATAGAATTTAAGACAAAAAATTATTTCTAGACATAAAGAAAGGCATTTTATAATGATAAAAAGTTAATCCATCAAGAATGGGGAGAAGGTCAAAGGGTACAAATTTTCAGTTATATGATGAATAAGTTCATGGTGACTACAGTTAATAGTACTGTATTGTATAATTGAAATTTGCTAAAAGAGTAGATCTTAAGTGTTTTTACCAAACACACTCACAAAATGGTAACTATGTGAAATAACGGATGTGTTAATTAACTTGATTGTGATAATTATTTCACAGTATATACGTATATCAAACCATCATGTTTTATGCCTTAAATATATACAATAATTATTTGTCAATTATACTGCAGTAAAGTTGGGAAAAAGGAATATACATGACAATTATTAAAATACACATGTTTATTGCTCAGCAAAGGAAACCATAAACAAAATAAAAAGACAATCTATGGACTGAAAGAAAGTATTTGCATATGATGTGACCTACAAAGGCTTAATTTCCAAAATATACAAACAACTCATACAACTGAATAACAAAAATAAACAACCTCATCAAAAAATGGGCAGAAAACTGAACTAGACATTTCTCCAAAGAAGACATACAGATGGCCAATAGGCACATGAAAACATGCTCAATATTTCTAATTACTAGAGAAGTGCAAATCAAAATCACAATGAGATATTACCTCACACCTGTCAGAATAGCCATCAACAAAAAAGAACACAAAAAACAAATGTTGGCGAGTATGTGGAGAAAAGAGAACCCTTTTACACTGTTGGTAGGAATGTATACTGATGCAGCCACTGTGGAAAACAGTATGGAGGTTTCTCAAAAAAAAAACTAAAAGTAGAACTAGCTTATGACCCAGCAATTCCACTCCTGGGTATATATCTGAAAAAAAACAAAACACTAATTTTGTAAAGATATATGCACACCAATGTTCATAGCAGCATTACTTACGATTACCAAGATATGGAAGAAACCTAAATGTCCATTAAGAGAGGAATGGATAGAGAAGATGTGATACACACACACACACACACACACACACACACACACACACACACACACACACAATGGGTTACTGCTCAGCCATAAAAAAGAATGAAATTTTGCCATTTGCAGCAACATGGATAGACTTGGAGGGCATTATGCTAAGTGAAATGAGTCAGAGAAAGACAAATTTGTGAAAGTAACAAAAAAGAAGTAGACTCGCAGATATAGAAAACAAACTCGTGGTTACTAATGGAGGTCCATATGAGGTGGGGGGAATGGGAGATACAAACTATTGGGTGTAAGATAAGCTCAAGGATGTATTGTACAACACAGGGAGTATAGCCAATATTTTGAAATAAATGGAAAGTAACATTTAAAAATTGTATAGGGCTTTCCTGGTGGTGCAGTGGTAGAGAGTCCGCCTGCCGATGCAGGGGACATGGGTTCATGCCGCAGTCCGGGAAGATCCCACATGCCGCGGAGCAGCTGGGCCCGTGAGCCATGGCTGCTGAGCCTGCGCGTCCGGAGACTGTGCTCTGCAACGGGAGAGGCCACAACAGTGAGAGGCCTGTGTAACAACAACAACAAAAATTGTATAAAAAGGTTTAAAATAAATAATTATAAATAAATAATTATTTAAAAATTTAAAATTGAGGTAAGTTGATGTACAATGTTATATAAGTTTCAGGTTTACAACATAGTGAATCACAGTTTTTAAAGAATATACTCCATTTTTTGTGTGATATCACTTATATGTGGAATCTAAAAGAAAAACTAGTGGGTATAAAAATATTTAATAATAAAAGACATATTGAAAAGAAAATAAAATTCCTAATGATGCTTTTGCAGAAATATAAAAATGTATCCTTAAATTTATTCATGGAATCTCAAGGGATCCTAAATAGCCAAATCAATCTTGAAAACTAGGAATAATGTTGGATGTCTCATATATCTAGGTTTCAAAATGTATTACAAAGTCATAATAATCAAAATAGTGTGGCACTGCCATAGATACAGACATATAGACGAATGGAAATTAAATAGAGAGCCCAGAAATAAACCCTCATACCTAGGGTCAAATGATTTTTAATAAAGTTGCCAAGACCATTCAATGGGAAAGGGCAATATTTTCACCATACGGTATGGGGTAAACTAGATATCTACATATAAAAGCATGAAATGGTATACTTATATACATATACAAAAATTAACTCAAAATGGATCAAAAACCCAAACATAAGAGCTAAAACTATAAAAGTCTTAGAAGAAAACATAGTGGAATATCTTCATTATATTGAATTTGGTAATGATTTCTTGTATACAACATCGAAAGCACAGGCAATGAAAGATAGAGTAGATAAATTGCACTTTATAAAAATTTAAAAATTTGTGCATCAAAGGACAATATCGACAGAGTGAAATGGCAACCCATAGAATGGGAAAAAATTGCAAATTGTATATCTGAGAAGGGGTTAATGTACAGAATATATAAAGAATACCCACAACTGAGCAAAAAACAAACAATCTGATTTTAAAATAGGTAAAGATTTAAAAGACTTTTGTCCAAAGAAAATATAAATGGCCAGTAAATCCTGGAAAGATGCTCAAATTCAACCACCTTTAGGGAAATGCAAATAAATACCACAATGACATATCACTTCATATCCATTAGGATGGCTATTATTAAGAAAAAAAATAACATGTGTTGTCAAGGATGTGGAGAAGTTGGAATCCTTGTGCATTGCTGGGGAGAATGTAAAATGATGTGAAATGATGATGTGAAATGATGTGAAAAATAGTATGATAGTTCCTCAAAAAAGTAAAATAATATTACCCTTTGATACGGCAATTCCATTTCTGGATACATACCCAAAAGAATCAAAGTAGGGACAGTTGAACATCTGTATACCCATTATTCACAATAGCCAAAATGTGGAAGCAACCCTAGTGTCCATTGATATATGAACAGATAAACAAATTGTGTTATATACATACAATGGAATATCATTAAGCCTTAAAAGGAATGAAATTCTGACATATGCTACAACATTTATGAACCTTGAAGACGTTAAGTGAAATAAGCCAGTCACAAAATGCCAAATAGTGTATAATTCCACTTATATGAAGTACCTAAAGTAATCAAATTCATAGTGACAGCAAGTATAATGGTGTTTGTCAGGGGGTTGGGGGACAAAGGAATGGGGAGTTATTGTTTAATGGGTAGAGTTTCAGTATTGGAAGATGGTGGTAGAAATGGTCATGATGGTTGCACAAAAATGTGAATGTAATTAATGCTAGTGAACTGTACACTTAACATATTGAAAATGATAAATTTTGTTATGCATATTTTACCATAATAAAAAATAAAGATACTATGTAAATAATGTAACCACAGTTAATTAGCAAATTAATGTCTTTCTTGAAATTAAACACCTAAAAGACCAAAATCAAAAAAAAGAAGCAATTTTGGTTTCTCTTTCCTTTTTTTTCCCCCACAGAATAACAATATATTCATAAGATCTTTTTCTTGTGCATTTGAAAAAACTGATCAAACCTGGGAAATAGGTAGCAAAAATATAGTTTCTGTTTCTTTCTTCCTAAGGGTGACCGTAGTATGGGCATAAAATGCCCTTGGCCATGGCTCCTGATTCCATTGTGATTATACAAGATCAAAAACATCAGTATACCCATTTTCGCCCCTCAGACTGCTTAAGCTCATATTTTCAACAATATATTCTCTGAAAACTAACTAGTATACTTAGATTAATATGAATGAATTATTAACAGAAGTAATATTGGTGTGGCTATATTGACTTCAGCACAATGGGGTGTAAAGTGGAGACTGCAAGCAATGGATGGGAATAATTCTACTCATCTTTTACTACATCCTATTATATTTTAATTTATACTTGAAAATTTACTGAATTTGAGTGAAAATAAAAATCTTACTACTGTTCACGTAAAGACAAAGAATTAAAATCCACATTTCTAGGCTTCCCTGGTGGCGCAGTGGTTGAGAGTCCGCCTGCCGATGCAGGGGACACAGGTTCATGCCCCGGGCCGGGAAGATCCCACATGCCACGTAGTGGCTGGGCCCGTGAGCCATGGCCGCTGAGCCTGCGCGTCCGGAGCCTGTGCTCTGCAATGGGAGAGGCCGCAACAGTGAGAGGCCCACGTACCGCAAAAAAAAAAAAAAAAAAAAAAAAAATCCACATTTCTTTCACTGCCACCACCAATATTGACTGAAACGAAGAGGCATTAAATCTGATTAAGAGAAAACTGTAGAGCAAAATGGTAGAGAGAAAAAGAAGCAAAAGATAGTTCCATTCTGGTTCCAGAGTGTCGCTAAGGCCTAGTTGTGCCCCTGCTTTTTAATTCCACAAGATGCCCCTGTACCCTATATAAATATGATTAGCTTCCCCTATTTCTTAAGTTAGTTACTGTGGATTTTGGCTATTTTTGACTAAAAAGCTCAAATATACATATGTTATTATTATTAATATGAATATAATAATATATATTATTAAGCCCTAATATAAATAACATATATTAGAGATATATATAATATTATATAATATAATATAGATAATATTGTATAGTATATATTGACTCCTTCTCTACCTCAATCATCTATTTTCTCTCTGCCTCAGCTAATCCTATCCCCTTCATAAGATGTCACCTGACTCCAGAGCATTCACCCTCTTAAGCTCCTCAGCTGTCACTGACCCAAAAGGCTGTGAGTTAAGGTTTTAACTTATTAGAAATCACTAAACTGCGAGATGAAGGTTAGAGAGGTCTTTACAACTAAAAATGTAATGAGATTATATACATGAAGTATTTAGAATAGTGCTTGGAATATAGGAAAGCCTCAATAGGTAATAGCTATCACATAAAATATAAAATACAGCAATAGTTCTTCCAATTACCACAATCTTCACTAGTTAGGTCACAGGTGATTTCAACCAATTCAACAATGACAGGCTGGAAATACATAGCCAATAACTGATGTGACATTTTATAAATAGTGAAAGTTAAAGTAGTGAATTATCTATGGTTATTAATAAATAATAAATGGTAATGTCATATTCATCAGACACACAAATACACATACAACCAACCAGATACTCACCTATGAGACACAAGAGAAGGAACACAATTTTAAGTCAGGTTATGTAAACACACAAAAGCAAGTAACTTGAGAAGGTTGCAACTTTTTACTTATAAGCCTTAAAGATCTCAGAGTTGCCTAGGTTTTAACTAGATTTACAAGATAAAATATCATCAGGTAGAATGGACTAGGTTCTTTCACTGTAATATGTTTGTCACTAATTGCAAATTAGGCTTCTTTGAAATATTAATGAATTCTCAATCTAGTGTCTTGGTGAGAAACACCACAAAGATCCTAAAAAGGAAATACTTATTTCAAAAATTATATTCACTGGGGAACATTCTATATGAATACACATTAAAGTGTTGTATTTTCATTCATGGTCGCAATTTGTGTGAAAACTACTTCTTGCAAGTAAATCTTATTAAGTTCTCTTTATTTCAATCATTATTGTGGAATAATTTAAGGCAAATAACACGAGTCATGAAGTAACTATCAGTCCAAGTCGAAATACAGGTGTAGGGTTCTTTTTACATACAAAGTAAAATAAAAAATATTTTTTTAGTACCAGATTAAAGCTGGTTCAGAAATATTTTAATGTATCTTTCCTTAGGTGTGGCATTAGCAAAACCAAAGAGAAAATACCAACTGTTTGCTGGTTTCTGGTGTTTGGTTGCATTCTATTCCATCCTGGGACCAAGCAGAAGGCAGAGACAACACTGTATGTCTCAGTCCAGTATTCCCAGACCAGTGGAATGCATTAAATTAACATCTAGTGTAGCTCAGTTCTATGCTAAGTACAGGTCATGGAAAAGTGACCAAAACCTTGCCCCTGCCCTCAAAAGTTCACATGCCACACAACCTTCTGCTACATGTCACCCAAAAGAATATTCTTTCCAAAACTATTTCAAAGTACAATAGATGTAAAACAGTTTTTTAAATCTATTTCCATCAAAAATGTTGAAATGAAAAACAAGCTGATTCATGTTTTTCTTGGTAACATCATGCCATGTACAGATATCATTTCTACTTAGTATGAAGTGTGTCAATTTCTTGATATAAAATTGTTGGAATGTCTGCATTCTAGCTTATGACTACAGGTTTTCATACTGTTTCTAAAGCATTATTTATTTAAATAATTTCCTTTTTATACTCAATATTGCCTTCTTAAAATAGAAAACATCTAATATCATAAACAAAATATACTACTATTTACAGTATTCATCAAAATTACTACATGCAAAGCATTTTAATAGACATTGTGGGAAAACCAATGAAGTGGACAGAATGAACTAGTGTAGTTAAGACATGTGCCTGGACAATTTTAACACAATGTAGAAGCAAATAGGGTGCCAACAGAGAATAAAAAATATTTTGAGGAAGTTTTGGAGGTGGTAGGTCACTCTAAACTTTTTACTTATTGACTTACTAAAGCACTTCATAATTACACTGAAGTAGATCTACATGAATATAAAGTAAAAATGTTATTCAATAAATAAATAACATAAATGTCAAGAGATCATTATATTAATGCATCTATACATTAATTACTTCATTGACATTCATTAACTTTAACCATCTACTTTTCACCAAACACTCTGATAAATACTGTATCATAGTGAAAGAAAGAACATGGTGTGAAAAACCAGATCACATAACAATAATAGAAGGAGGAGGAGCAATGCTGTGTCATTCACAAGAACTTCATTTCAAAAAGACCTCAGAGAGGGCTACTCATTAGTCTGAAGCTGGGAAACATCACACCGACAAACATCAAATTACATGCTTTCTTTTATATATGAGTACAACCTTAGACTTCCCACTGAGAATAGACAAGTGGTCAGCAGGAGTTACCCCTGACACTCAGGTAGAGGTTACAAGATGAGACTTCATGCTACTCAGGTAGGGAATTTTGCAAAAGTCCTTGTGAGGCTCAGCAAGAGTGGCAGTTGAGCTTGCTTGCAGTAAAGAAGCCAACATCAAATAATATAATATCCATCTAAAATGATTCCCATTATTGACTCATACTACATAAAGATTCTTATTTAGTTAGATGAATTTTAATATATTTACTGATATATGTGTGTGTGTGTGTATACACACACACACACACACATATATGTATATGATGTAGATTGGCATCATAGTGTTAGGTGCTTTAAGTTGGGTCTCTGAGCTGTGCTATTCATCCAATAATTTTTAGTAATTTGGACTCGACACATTATTTCCTTCATCTCTCTGGGACTAAGTCTCCTCATTTGTAACATGTTCTAGTTCATAGTTTTCACATTGTTTTCTATGCAGCACTAGAGACTGAAAGGTAATTTTAATTTTTTCAAATCCTGATATTTTTCAGTCTAGACAGATATACATATTCCATACAATATCTGTGATTTCTAATTTTATATTTTTATTGCAATGTGAATCACAAATCATTTAAACTTTTAAAAGTTTTAATTTAGGGGCTTCCCTGGTGGTGCAGTGGTTGAGAGTCTGCCTGCCGATGCAGGGGCACAGGTTCATGCCCGGGTCCGGGAAGATCCCACATGCCACAGAGCGGCTGGGCCCGTGAACCATGGCCGCTGAGCCTGTACGTCCAGAGTCTGTGCTCTGCAATGGGAGAGGCCACAACTGTGAGAGGCCTGCGTACCGGAAAAAAAAAAAAAAAAGCTTTAATTTAGTATTATTTTTATAAATTAAGAAACATTTTATTTTGAAACATTTTAAACATTTACAAAATTAGAGAGTAGTATTATAAACTTCTTCAAAATTTATCATCAAGATTCAACAATTATCAACATTTTTCCACATTTATTTTTCTCTGTTTCAACTTTATTGAGATATAATAGATACATAACATTGTGTAACTTTAAGGTGTACAACACGTTGATTTGATACAAGTACATGTTTCCAAGTGATTACCACGATAACATTAGCTCCATCATGATACATGATTACCATTTCATTTTTGAAGTGAGCACATATAAGATCCATTCTCTTAGCAACATTCAAGCATATAATAGAGTATTACTAACTATAATCACCATGCTGTACATTAAATCCCTGGAACTAATTCATCTTAAACCTGGAAGTTCGTACCCTTTGACCAACATCTCCTCATTTCCCTCACCCCTCAGCCCCTGGTAACCACCAGTCTAATCTCTGTTTCTATGAGTTTAGCTTTATTACATTCTAAATATAAATAAAGTCATACAGTATTTGTCTTTCTGGGTCTGACTTATCTCATATAACGTATGCCCTCAAGGTCCATCTATGTTATCCCAAATGGTATTTCTCATGTCTGAATAATATTCAATTGTATATATATATATATATATATATATATATATATATATATATATATATATAACATTTCACCTTTACCCAGTTATCTTTTGACAGACACTTAGGTTGTTTTGATATCTTGGCTATTGTGAATAATGTTACAATGGGAATGCAGATATCTCAAGTTCCTGTTTTCATTTCCACTGAATATACCCAGAAGCAGGATTGCTGGATTATATGGCAGTTCTATTTTTCATATATCAGGAAGCCCCGTAATGTTTTTTATAATGGCTGAACCAATGTGCATTCCCACCAACAGTGCACTAGGGTTCCCTTTTTTCTACATTCTTGCTAAAATTTGTCATCTCATGTCTTTTTGATGATAGCTGTTCCAACAATTGTGAGGTGTTACCTCATTGTGGTTTAGAATTGCATTTCCCTGATTAGTGATGTTGATCAACTTTTCATATACCTGTTGGCCATTTGAGTATCTTCTTTGGAAAAATCTTTACTGAGTTCCTCAGCCCATTATTTAATCTACATGGTTTGTCTTTGATATCAGGTTGTATTAGTTCTTTTATATTTTGAGTATATTGATATTAACCCCTTATCAGACAAGTCATTTGCAAATATTTTCTCCCATCTGGTAGGTTGTCCTTTTATTTTGTTAAATGCTTCTTTCACTGTGAAAAGTTGTTTGTTTTGTTTTGTTTTGTTTTTTGATTAGTCACAATTATTTTTGCTTCTTTACTGTGTTTTGTGTGTCATATCTAAAAAAAAAAAAAACTATTACCAAGACAATTGTCAAAGAGAATTTTCCCTATGTTTTCTTCTAGGAGTTTTATTGTTTAAATTCTTATGTTTCTGTCTTTAATCCATTTCAAGTTCATTTTTGTGAGTAGTGTAAGATACAGGCCCAATTTCATTCTTCCTTTTGTGGTTATCCAGGTTTCCCAGCACAATTTATTGAAAAGACTATCCTTTCCTCATTGAGTATTCTTGGATATTTTGTGTATATTAGTTGACCATATGCACGTGTTTATTTCCGGGCTCTTGATTCTGTTCCATTGGTGTATGCATCTGCTTTTAAGCCAGTACCATACTGTTGTGATTACTATAGCATTGTAGTATAGTTTGAAATCAAAAAGTGTGATCCTTCCAGCTTCAGTCTTCCTTCTCAGGATTGCTTGGGCTATTTGGGGTCTTCTGCAGCTCCATAAAAATTTTAGGATTGTTTTTTTCAAATTCTGTGAATAATGATACAGAATTTTTTACAGATTGAAAGTAATCTACAAATGGCTTTGTAAAGTATGCACATTTTAATAATATTGATTCTTCTAACTCATGGACACAGGATATCTTTACACTTGTATCCTCTTCGATTTATTTCATCAAAAATATGTAATTTTCATGGTACAAATCTTTTACCCTCTTTCCTTTATTTTCTTTTTGATGTTTTATTTATTTTCTTTTAATTTTCTCCATTTTATTATGAAAAGTTTTCAATGTACAAAAAAGTTGCAAGAATTTTACAGGAAAGATCCCTATACCTACTGCATAGATTCAATAATTAACATTTTACTAGATTTCTTTTATTATATATTTATTCATATATCCATCCGGCTACCATCCACAAATCCACCTTATTTTCTCATGCAATTTTTTTTCATATCTGGAAGTAATTTTATTTTATTTTTAACATCTTTATTGGGGTATAATTGCTTTACAACGGTGTGTTAGTTTCTGCTTTATAACAAAGTGAATCAGTTATACATATACATATGTTCCCATATCTCTTCCCTCTTGCGTCTCCCTCCCTCCCACACTCCTTATCCCACCCCTCCCGGTGGTCACAAAGCACCGAACCTATATCCCTGTGCCATGCGGCTGCTTCTCACTAGCTATCTACCTTACGTTTGGTAGTGTACATATGTCCATGCCTCTCTTGCTCTGTCACAGCTCACCCATCCCCGTCCCCATATCCTCAAGTCCGTTCTCAAGTAGGTCTGTGTCTTTATTCCTGTCTTACCCCTAGGTTCTTCATGACTTTCTTTTTCCTTAAATTCCATATATGTGTGTTAGCATATGGTATTTGTCTTTCTCTTTCTGACTTACTTCACTCTGTATGACAGACTCTAGGTCTATCCACCTCATTACAAATAGCTCAATTTCGTTTCTTTTTATGGCTGAGTAATAATCCATTGTATATGTGGGCCACATCTTCTGTATCCATTCATCTGATAATGGGTACTTAGGTTGCTTCCATCTCCGGGCTATTGTAAATAGAGCTACAATGAATATTTTGGTACATTACCCTTTTTGAATTATGGTTTTCTCAGGGTATATGCCCAGTAGTGGGATTGCTGGGTCATATAGTAGTTTTATTTGTAGTTTTTAAGGAACATCCATACTGTTTTCCATAGTGGCTGAACCAATTCAAATAATTCCCACCAGCAGTGCAAGAGTATTCCCTTTTCTCCACACTCTCTCCAGCATTTATTGTTTCTAGATTTTTTGACTATGGCCATTCTGACTGGTGTGAGATGATATCTCATTGTAGTTTTGATTTGCATTTCTCTAATGATTACTGATGTGGAGCATTCTTTCATGTGTTTCTTGGCAGTCTGTATATCTTCTTTGAAGAAATGTCTATTTAGGTCTTCTGCCCATTTTTGGATTGTGGTGTTTGTTTTTCTGTTATTGAGCTGCATGAGCTGCTTGTAAATTTTGGAAATTAATCCTTTGTCAGTTACTTCAGATGCAAATATTTTCTCCCATTCTGAGGGTTGTCTTTTTTTCTTCTTTATGGTCTCCTTTGCTGTGCAAAATCTTTGAAGTGTCATCAGGTCCCATTTGTTTATTTTTGTTTTTATTTCCATTTCTCTGGTAGGTGGGTCAAAAAGGATCTTGCTGTGATTTATGTCATAGAGTGTTCTGCCTATGTTTTCCTCTAAGAGTTTGATAGTTTCTGGCCTTACATTTAGGTCTTTAATCCATTTTGAGCTTACTTTTGTGCATGGTGTTAGGGAGTGATCTAATCTCATACTTTTATATGTACCTGTGCAGTTTTCCCAGCACCGCTTATTGAAGAGGCTGTCCTTTCTCCACTGTACATTCCTGCCTCCTTTATCAAAGATAAGGTGACCATATGTGCATGGGTTTATCTCTGGGCTTTCTAACCTGTTCCATTAATCTATCTTTCTGTTTTTGTGCCAGTACCATACTGTCTTGATTACTGTAGCTTTGTAGTATACTCTGAAGTCAGGGACCCTGATTCCTCCAGCTCCATTTTTCATTCTCAAGATTGCTTTGGCTATTCGGGGTTTTCTGTGTTTCCATACAAATTGTGAAATTTTTTGTTCTAGTTCTGTGAAAAATGCCAGTGGTAGTTTGATAGGGATTGCATAGAATCTATAGATTGCTTTGGGTAGTAGAGTCATTTTCACAATGTTGATTCTTCGAATCCAAGAACATGGTATATTTCTCGATCTATTTGTATCATCTTTAATTTTTTTCATCAGTGTCTTATAATTTTCTGCATACAGGTCTTTTGTCTCCATAGGTAGGTTTATTCCTAGATATTTTATTCTTTCTGTTCCAATGGTAAATGGGAGTGTTTTCTTGATCTCGCTTTCAGACTTTTTGTCATTAGTGTATAGGAATGCCAGAGATTTCAGTGCATTAATTTTGTATCCTGCTACTTTACCAAATTCATTGATTAGGTCTAGTAGTTTTCTGGTAGCATCTTTAGGATTCTCTATGTATACTATCATGTCATCTGCAAAGAGTGACAGCTTTACTTCTTCTTTCCCGATTTGGATTCCTTTTATTTCCTTTCCTTCTCTGATTGCTGTGTCTAAAAGCTCCAAAACTATCTTGAGTAAGAGTGGTGAGAGTGGGCAACCTTATCTTTTTCCTGATCTTAGTGGAAATGCTTTCAGTTTTTCACCATTGAGGATGATGTTGGCTGTGGGCTTCTCATATATGGCCTTTATTATGTTGAGGAATGTTCCGTCTGTGCCTACATTCTGCAGGGTTTTTATCAAAAATGGGTGTTGAATTTTGTCAAAAGCTTTCTCTGCATCTATTGAGATGATCATATGTTTTTTCTCCTTCAATTTATTAGTATGGTTTATCACATTGATAGATTTGCGTATATTGAAGACTCCTTGCTTTCCTGGAATAAACTTCACTTGACCATGGTGTATGATCCTTTTAATGTGCTGTTGGATTCTGTTTGCTAGTATTTTGTTGAGGATTTTTGCTTAGCGGCCATGGCTCACGGGCCTAGCCACTCTGCGGCATGTGGGATCTTCCCAGACCGGGGCACGAACCTGTGTCCCCTGCATCGGCAGGCAGACTCTCAACCACTGCACCACTAGGGAAGCCCAGGAAGCTTACTAAATTCTTACTTGATCTATACAAACAGAAAAGTTCTAGTTCAGGTGAACAAAGCCTAACCTGAATCATAAAAACAGAGTCAATCTATCCCCATACTTGAGCCAGTTTATATGTCCACAAAACCTTGTATAAAGGAGAGGCTGAGTCCTCTTGAGGAAGGACTCTCATTCACTACCAAAAATTTATATAATTAATCTTTCTCTCTGCCTCCGCCTAAAAGGACCTATGGCCTTGTACCAGGTTAACTGTGCATTAGTGAGAAAGAAATAATCACAACATTTGGGAAATACTGGACTTTGGCTCTAAACTGACACTATTTCTGGGAGACTCAAAAGGTCACTCTGATCCACCTGTCCCATTCTGGGTAGTTATACAAAAACACTAACTGAAAAAGATATTTGCACTTCCATATTCCATATTCATCACAGCATTATTTACAATACCCAAGATATGTAAATACCCAGGTGCTCATCAACATATATAGAGTTTGAGATAGTGGTCTAGTTTCATTTTTTTACATGTGCTATTTAGTTTTTCCAACTTATTGAAGAGATTATCCTTTTTTCATTGCATATTCTTAGTCCCTTTGTTGTAAATCAATTGTCCATATACACATGGGCTTATTTCTGGGCTCTTGAATCTCTCCCATTGATTTATGTGTCTGTTTTTCTGCCAGAACCATGCTGTTTGGGTTACTGTGGCTTTGTAGTATATTTTGAAATCAGGGAGTGTGATACCTCCAGCTTTGTTATTTTTTCTCAGGATTGCTTTGGCTATTCAGGGTGTTTTGTAGTTCCATATAAATTTTAGAACTTTTCGTTCTATTTCTATGGAAAATGTTATTGGAATTTTGGTAGGGATTGCATTGAATCTGTAGATTGCTTTAGTTAATAAGGACATTTTGACAATGTTAATTCTTCCCATCCATGAGCATGGAATATCTTTGTATTAAGTTGTGTCTTCTTTAATTTCTTTCAACAATGCTTTATAGTTTTTATTGTACAGGTCTTTCACCTTCTTGGGTAAATTTATTTCTAGATATATTATTATTTTTGATGCAATGGAATTGTTTTCTTAACTTCTATTTCTGCTAGTTTGTTATTGGTGTATAGAAACACAGTAGATTTTTGCAAGTTGATTTTCTACACTGCAACTTTACTGTATTGGTTTACTATTCCTAATAGTTTTTGGTGTAGTTTTCAGGATTTTCTACATATAAAATCATGTCATCTGAAAATAGTGAAGTTTTATTTCTCCCTTTTCTATTTGGATAAATTTGTTTATTTTTATTGCATAATTTCTCTGGCTAGGACTTCCAGTACTGTGTTGAATAAGAGTGGCGTGAGTGGCATTTTTGTCTTGTTCCTGATCTTAGAGGGATAGCTTTCAGTTTTTCATCATTGAGTGAGTATGATGCTAACTGTTAGTTTGTCATATGTGACCTTTATTATGTTGAGGTATATTACCTCCATACCCACTTTATTGAGAGTTTTTATCATAAATGGATGTTGAGTTTTGTTAAATGTTTTTTTCCTGCATTTATTGAGATGACCATCTGTTTTTTTAGCTTTCATTTTGTTAATGATGTGTACCTCTTGATTGATTTGTAGATGTTGAGCCATTCTTGTGTCCCTGGAATACATCTCAATTAATTATGGCATAGGATCCTTTTAATGTATTTAGTTTCCTAATATTTTGTTGAGGATTTTTGCATTTATGTTCATCAGAGATATTGACTTATAATTTTATTTTTTTCATGTTGTCCTTTTCTGGTTTTTGCATCAGGATAATATTGGCTTTGTAAAATGAGTTAGGAAGCATTCCCTCCTCCTCAATCTTTTAGAAGAGTTTGTGAAGGATAAGTATTAAATCTTTGAATATTTAATAGAATTCAACACTGAAATCATATGGTTCTGGACTTTTTTTTTTTTAATGTTTTTGATTACTGTTTGGGTCTCCTTACTGGTTACTGGTATATTAAGATTTTCTGTTTCTTCATGATTCAGTCTTGGAAGATTGCATGAATCTAAAAATGTATCTACTTCTTCTAGGTTGGCCAATTTGTTAGCATATTGTTGTTTGTAGTAGTCTCTCATAATCTTTTGTATTTCTATGGTATCCATTGTAACTTCTCTTTTGTTTCTGATTTTATCTGAGCCTTCTCCATTTTCTTCTTAGTGAGTCTAGCTACAGGTTTGTCAATTTGTTTATCTTTCCAAAGAATCAGATTTTAGTTTCATTTATCACTTCTATTGTCTTTTAGTCTCTATTTCACTTATTTCCACTCTGATTTTTATTATATCCTTCCTTCTACTGACTTTGAACTTCATTTGTTCTTTTTCTAGTTCCTTTAGGTGTAAGATTAGATTGCTTACTTGAGGTTTCACTTATTCCCTGATGTAGGCCTGTATTGCTATAAATTTCCCTCTTAATAAAACATTTCCTGAATCCCATGGATTTTGGCATTACATATTTTTCCTTTTCATTTGTTTTCACGTAATTGTTTTTTTTTAATCCTTTGATTTCATTATTGACCCAATAGTTTTTCAGCAATACTTTAGACACTTTTGATATAAAGTGTCTTGGAGAAGGCCTTTTTGCATTGAGATTATTAGCTATTAGCTTCATGAGCTTCTATATCCAGTTCCTTCCCAAGGTTTGGGAAGATCTCAGCTATTATTTCTCTTTTTTTTCTATTTTATTTTTTTTAACATCTTTATTGGGGTATAATTGCTTTACAATTGTGGGATTGTTTCTGCTTTATAACAAAGTGAATTGGTTATACATATACATATGTTCCCATATCACTTCCCTCTTGCATCTTCCTCCCTCTCACCCTCCCTATCCCACCCCTCCAGGTGGTCACAAAACACCAAGCCGATATTCCTGTGCCATGTGGCTGCTTCCCACTAGCTATCTACCTTACATTTGGTAGTGTATATATGTCCATGCCTCTCTCTCGCTTTGTCACAGCTCACCCTTCACCCTTCCCATATTCTCAAGACTGTTCTCCAGTAGGTCTGTGTCTTTATTTCTGTCTTACCCCTAGGTTCTTCATGACATTTTTTTCCCATATATATGTGTTAGCATACGGTATTTTTCTTTTTCTTTCTGAATTACTTCACTCTGTATGACAGACTCTATGTCTACCCACTTCATTACAAATAGCTCAATTTCATTTCTTTTTATGGCTAATAGTCCACTGTACATAAATGCCACATCTTCTTTATCCATTCATCCAATGATGGGCACTTAGGTTGTTTCCATCTCCAGGCTATTGTAAATAGAGCTGCAATGAACATATTGGTACATGACTCTTTTCGAATTATGGTTTTCTAAGGGTATAGGCCCAGTAGTGGGATTGCTGGGTCATATGGTAGTTCTATTTGTACTTTTTTAAGGAACCTCCATACAGTTCTCCATAGTGGCTGAACCAATTCAAATTCCCACCAACAGTGCAAGAGTGTTCCTTTTCTCCACACCCTCTCCAGCATTTATTGTTTCTAGATTTTTTGATGATGGCCATTCTGACAGGTGTGAGATGATATCTCACTGTAGTTTTGATTTGCATTTCTCTAATGATTAATGATGTTGAGCATTCTTTCATGTGTTTGTTGGCAGTCTATAAATTTTCTTTGGAGAAATGTCTATTTAGGTCTTCTGCCCATTTTTGGATTGGGTTGTTTGTTTTTTTGTTATTGAGCTGCATTAGCTGCTTGTAAATATTGGAGATTAATCCTCTGTCAGTTGCTTCAGTTGCAAATATTTTCTCCCATTCTGAGGGTTGTCTTTTGGTCTTGTTCATGGTTTCCTTTGTTGTGCAAAAGCTTTGAAGTTTCATTAGATCCCATTTGCTTATTTTTGTTTTTATTTCCATTTCTCTAGGAGGTGAGTCAGAAAGGATCTTGCTGTGATATATCTCATAGAGTGTTCTGCCTATGTTTTCCTCTAAGAGTTTGACAGTTTCTGGCCTTACATTTAGGTTTTTAATCCATTTTGTACTTATTTTTGTGTATGGTGTTAGGGAGTGATCTAATCTCATACTTTTATATGTACCTGTCCAGTTTTCCCAGCACCACTTATTGAAGAGGCTGTGCTTTCTCCACTGTATATTCCTGCCACCTTTATCAAAGATAAGGTGCCCATATGTGTGTGGGTTTATCTCTGGGCTTTCTATCCTGTTCCATTAAGCTATCTTTCTGTTTTTGTGCCAGTACCATACTGTCTTGATTACTGTAGCTTTGTAGTATACTCTGAGCTCAGGGAGCCTGATTCCTCCAGCTCCGTTTTTCACTCTCAAGACTGCATTGGCTATTCGGGGTCTTTTGTGTTTACATACAAATTGTGAAATTTTTTGTTCTAGTTCTGTGAAAAATGCCAGTGGTAGTTTGATAGGGATTGCATAGAATTTATAGATTGCTTTGGGTAGTAGAGTCATTTTCACAATGTTGATTCTTCCAATCCAAGGATGTGGTATACCTCTCCATCTATTTGTATCATCTTTAATTTCTTTCACCAGTGTCTTATAGTTTTCTGCATACAGGTCTTTTGTGTCCTTAGGAAGGTTTACTCCTAGATAATTTATTCTTTCTGTTGCAATGGTAAATGGGAGTGTTTTCTTGATTTCACTTTCAGATTTTTTATCATTAGTATATAGGAATGCCAGAGATTTCTGTGCGTTAATTTTGTATCCTGCTACTTTACTAAATTCATTGATTAGCTCTAGTAGTTTTCTGGTAGCATCTTTAGGATTCTCTATGTATAGTATCATGTCATCTGCAAACAGTGACAGCTTTACTTCTTCTTTTCCGATTTGGACTCCTTTTATTTCCTTTTCTTCTCTGATTGCTGTGGTTAAAACTTCCAAAATTATGTTGAGTAAGAGTGGTGAGAGTGGGCAACCTTGTCTTGTTCCTGATCTTAGTGGAAATGCTTTCAGTTTTTCACCATTGAGGATGATGTTGGCTGTGGGTTTGTCATATATGACCTTCATTATGTTGAAGAAAGTTCCCTCTATGCATACTTTCTGCAGGGTTTTTATCATAAATGGGTGTTGAATTTTGTCAAAAGCTTTCTCTGCCTCTATTGAGATGATCATATGGTTTTTCTCCTTCAATTTGTTAATATGGTTTATCACATTGATAGATTTGTGTATACTGAAAAATCCTTGAATTCCTGGAATACACCCCACTTGATCGTGGTGTATGATCCTTTTAATGTGCTATTGGATTCTGTTTGCTAGTATTTTGTTGAGGATTTTTGCATCTATATTCATCAGTGATATTGGCCTGTAGTTTTCTTTCTTTGTGACATCCTTGTCTGGTTATGCTATCAAGGTGATGGTGGCCTTGTGGAAGGAATTTGGGAGTGTTCCTCCCTCTACTATATTTTGGAAGAGTTTGAGAAAAATAGGTTTTAGCTCTTCTCTAAATGTTTGACAGAATTCGCCTGTGAAGCCATCTGGTCCTGGGCTTTTTTTTGTTGAAATATTATTAATCACATTCTCAATTTCAGTGCTTGTGATTGGTCTGTTCATATTTTCTATTTCTTCCTGATGCAGTCTTGGCAGGTGCTGCATTTCTAAGAATTTGTCCATTTCTTCCAGGTTGTCCATTTTATTGGCATAGAGTTGCTTGTAGTAATCTCTCATGATCTTTTTTATTTCTGCAGTGTCAGTTGTTACTTCTCCTTTTCCATTTATAATTCTATTGAATTGAGTCTTCTCCCTTTTTTTTCTTGATGAGTCTGGCTAATGGTTGATCTATTTTGTTTATCTTCTCAAAGAGCCAGCTTTTAGTTTCATTGATCTTTGCTATTGTTTCCTTCATTTCTTTTTCATTTATTTCTTTTTTTTTAACATCTTTGTTGGGGTACAATTGTTTTACAATGCTGTGTTAGTTTCTGCTTTATAACAAAGTGAATCAGTTATACATATACATATGTTCCCATATCTTTTCCCTATTGTGTCTCCGTCCCTCCCACCCTCCCTATCCCACCCCTCCAAGCAGTCACAAAACACTGAGCTGATATCCCTGTGCCATGCGGCTGCTTCCCACTAGCTATCTACCTTACGTTTGTTATTGTATATATGTCCATGCCTCTCTCTCGCCCTGTCACAGCTCACCCTTCTCCCTCCTCATATCCTCAAATCCGTTCTCCAGTAGGTCTCTGTCTTTATTCCTGTCTTATCCCTAGGTTCTTCATGACATTTTTTTTCTTACATTTCATATATATGTGTTAGCATACGGTATTTGTCTGTCTCTTTCTGCCTTACTTCACTCTGTATGATAGACTCTAGGTCTATCCACCTCAATACAAATAGCTCAATTTCATTTCTTTTTACGGCTGAGTAATATTCCATTGTATATATGGGCCACATCTTCTTTATCCATTCATCCGATGATGGGCACTTAGGTTTTTCCGTCTCCTGGCTATTGTAAATAGAGCTGCAATGAACATTCTGGTACATGACTCTTTTTGAATTTTGGTTTTCTCAGGGTATATGCCCAGTAGAGGGATTGCTGGGTCATATGGTACTTCTATTTGTAGATTTTTAAGGAACCTCCATACTGTACTCCACAGTGGCTGAAACAATTCACTTTCCCACCAACAGTGAAAGAGTGTTCCCTTTTCTCCACACCCTCTCCAGCATTTATTGTTTCTGGATTTTTTGATGATGACCATTCTGACTGGTGTGAGATGATACCTCATTGTAGTTTTGATTTGCATTTCTCTAATGATTAACGATGTTGAGTATGCTTTCATGTGTTTGTTTGCAGTCTGTATATCTTCTTTGAAGAAATATCTATTTAGGTCTTCTGCCCATTTTTGGATTGGGTTGTTTGTTCTTTCTTATTGAGGTACATGAGCTGCTTGTAAATATTGGAGATTAATCCTCTGTCAGTTGCTTCATTTGCAAATATTTTCTCCCATTCAGAGGGCTGTTTTTTGGTCTTGTTTTTGGTTTCCCTTGCTGTGCAAAAGCTTTGAAGTTTCATTAGGTCCA
Organism: Pseudorca crassidens; assembly: GCF_039906515.1. Classification (NCBI taxonomy): domain Eukaryota; kingdom Metazoa; phylum Chordata; class Mammalia; order Artiodactyla; family Delphinidae; genus Pseudorca; species Pseudorca crassidens. The sequence goes on along the minus strand of NC_090317.1, from coordinate 56,064,921 downwards.
TTAGTTTATTTTTGTTTTTATTTCCATTTCTCTAGGAGGTGGGTCAGAAAGGATATTGCTGTGATTTATGTCATAGAGCGTTCTTCCTATGATTTCCTCTAACAGTTTGACAGTTTCTGGCCTTACATTTAGATCTTTAATCCATTTTGAGCTTATTTTTGTGTATGGTATTAGGGAGTGATCTAATCTCATACTTTTACATGGACCTGTTCAGTTTCCCCAGCACCACTTACTGAAGAAGCTGTCCGTTCTCCACTGTATATTCCTGCCACCTTTATCAAAGATAAGGTGCCCATATGTGCGTAGGTTTATCTCTGGGCTTTCTATCCTGTTCCATTGATCTATCTTTTTGTTTTTGTACCAGTAGCATACTGTCTTGATTACTGTAGCTTTGTAGTATAGTCTGAACTCAGGGATCCTGATTCCTCCAGCTCCATTTTTCGTTGTCAAGATTGTTTTGGCTATTCGGGTCTTTTGTGTTTCCATACAAATTGTGAAATTTTTTGTTCTAGTTCTGTGAAAAATGCCAGTGGTAGTTTGATAGGGATTGCAATGAATCTATAGATTTCTTTGGGTAGTAGAGTCATTTTCACAATGTTGATTCTTCGAATCCAAGAACATGGTATTTCTCTCCATCTATTTTTGTCATCTTTAATTTCTTTCATCAGTGTTTTATAGTTTTCTGCATACAGGTCTTTTGTCTCCGTAGGTAGGTTTATTCCTAGATGTTTTATTCTTTTTGTTGCAATGCTAAATGGGAGTGTTTTCTTGTTTCACTTTCAGATTTTTCATCACTAGTGTATAGGAATGTCAGAGATTACTGGGCATTAATTTTGTATCCTTCTACTTTACTAAATTCATTGATTAGCTCTAGTAGTTTTCTGGTAGCATCTTTAGGATATGCTATGTATATTATCATGTCATCTGCAAACAGTGTCAGCTTTACTTCTTCTTTTATGATTTGGATTCCTTTTATTTCCTTTTCTTCTCTGATTGCTGTGGCTAAAACTTCCAAAATTATGTTGAATAAGAGTGGTGAGAGTGGGCAACCTTGTCTTTTTCCTGATCTTAATGGAAATGCTTTCAGTCTTTCACCATTGAGGATTATGTTGGCTGTAGGCTTGTCATATATGGCCTTTGTTATGTTGAGGAAAGTTCCCTCTATGCCTACTTTCTGCAGGGTTTTTATCATAAATGGGTGTTGAATTTTGTCAAAAGCTTTCTCTGCCTCTATTGAGATGGTCGTATGGTTTTTCTGCTTCAGTTTGTTAATATGGTTTATCACACTGATAGATTTGTGTATATTGAAGAATCCTTGCATTCCTGGAATAAACCCCACTTGATCATGCTGTATGATCCTTTTAATGTGCTGTTGGATTCCGTTTGCTAGTATTTTGTTGAGAATTTTTGCATCTATGTTCATCAGTGATATTGGCCTGTAGTTTTCTTTCTTTGTGACATCCTTGCCTGGTTTTGGTGTCAAGGTGATGGTGGCCTCGTAGAAGGAATTTGGGAGTGTTCCTCCCTCTGCTATATTTTGGAAGAGTTTGAGAAGGATAGGTGTTAGCTCTTCTCTAAATGTTTGATAGAATTCGCCTGTGAAGACATCTGGTCCTAATCTTTTGTTTGTTGGAAAATTTTTAATCACAGTTTCAATTTCAGTGCTTGTGTTTGGTCTGTTCATATTTTGTATTTTTTCCTGATGCAGTCTTGGCAGGTGGTGCATTTCTAAGAATTTGTACATTTCTTCCAGTTTGTCCATTTTATTTGCATAGAGTTGCTTGTAGTAATCTCTCATGATCTTTTGTATTTCTGCAGTGTCAGGGGTTACTTCTCCTTTTTGATTTCTAATTCTATTGATTTGAGTCTTCTCCCTTTTTTTCTTGATGAGTCTGGCTACTGGTTTATCTATTTTTTTTATCTTCTCAAAGAACCAGCTTTTAGGTTTATTGATCTTTGCTATTGTTTCCTTCATTTCTTTTTCATTTATTTCTGATCTGATTTTTATGATTTCTTTCCTTCTGCTAGCTTTAGGGTTTTTTTTGTTCTTCTTTCTTTAATTGCTTGAGGTGCAAGGTTAGGTTGTTTATTCGAGATGTTTCCTGCTTCTTAAGGGGATTGTATTGCTATAAACTTCCACCTTAGAACTGCTTTTGCTGCATCCCATAGGTTTTGGGGCATTGTGTCTCCATTGTCATTTGTTCCTAAGTAATTCTTTAATTTCTTCTTTGATTTCTTCAGTGATCACTTTGTTATTAAGTAGTGTATTCTTTAGCCTCCATGTGTTTGTATTTTTTACAGATCTTTTCCTGTAATTGATATCTAGTCTCATGGCATTGTGGTCAGAAAAGATACTTCATACAATTTCAATTTTCTTAAATTTACCAAGGCTTGATTTGTGACCGAAGATATGATATATCCTGGAGAATCTTCCATGAGCACTTGAGAAAAATGTGTATTCTCTTGTTTTGGATGGAGGGCGATATAAATATCAATGAAGTCCATCTTGTTTAATGTATCATTTAAAGCTTGTGTTTCCTTATTTATTTTCATTTTGGATGTTCTGTCCATTCGTGAAAGTGGGGTGTTAAAGTCCCCTACTATGAATGTGTTACTGTCGATTTCCCCTTTTATGGCTGTTAGTATTTGCCTTATGTATTGAGGTGCTCCTATTTTGGGTGCATAAATATTTACAATTGTTATATCTTTTTCTTGGATCGATCCCTTGATCATTATGTAGTGTCCTTCTTTGCCTATTCTAATAGTCTTTATTTTAAAGTTTATTTTGTCTGATATGAGAATTGCTACTCCAGCTTTCTTTTGGTATCCATTTGCATGGAATATCTTTTTCCATCGCCTTACTTTCAGTATGTATGTGTCTCTAGGTCTGAAGTGAGTCTCTTGTAGACAGCATATATAAGGGTCTTGTTTTTGTATCCATTCAGCCAATCTGTGTCTTTTGCTGGGAGCATTTAGTCCATTTACATTTAAGGTAATTATCGATATGTATGTTCCTATTCCCATTTTCTAAATTGTTTTGGGTTCATTATTATAGGTCTTTTCCTTCTCTTGTGTTTCTTGCCTAGAGAAGTTTCTTAAGCATTTGTTGTAAAGCTGATTTGGTGATGCTGAACTCTCTCAGCTTTTGCTTGTCTGTAAAGGTTTTAATTTCTCTATCAAATCTGAATGAGATCCTTGCTGGGTAGAGTAATCTTGGTTGCAGGTTTTTCTCCTTCATTACTTTCAGTATGTCCTGCCACTCCCTTCTGGCTTGCAGGGTTTCTGCTGAGAGATCAGCTGTTAACCTTATGGGGATTCCCTTGTGTGTTATTTGTTGTTTTTTTTCCTTGCTGCTTTTAATACACTTTCTTTGTATTTAATTTTTGACAGTTTGATTAATATGTGTCTTGGTGTATTTCTTCTTGTATTTATCCTGTTTGGGATTCTCTGTGTTTCTTGGACTTGATTAACTATTTCCTTTCCCATATTAGGGAAGTTTTCAACTATAATCTCTTCAAATATTTTCTCAGTCCCTTTCTTTTTCTCTTCTTCTGCTGGAACCCCTAGAATTCGAATGTTGGTACATTTAATGTTGTCCCAGAGGTCTCTGAGACTGTCCTCAGTTCTTTTCATTCTTTTTTCTTTTTTCTGCTCTGCAGTTGTTATTTCCACTATTTTATCTTCCAGGTCACTTATCCGTTTTTTTGCCTCAGTTATTCTGCTATTGATCCCATCTAGAGTACTTTTAATTTCATTTATTGTGTTGTTCATCATTGCTTGTTTCATCTTTATTTCTTCTAGGTCCTTGTTAAATGTTTCTTGCATTTTGTCTATTCTATTTCCAAGATTTTGGATCATCCTTACTATCATTATTCTGAATTCTTTTTCAGGTAGACTGCCTATTTCCTCTTCATTTGTTAGGTCTGGTACATTTTTATCTTGCTCCTTCATCTGCTGTGTGTTTTTCTGTCTTCTCATTTTGCTGATCTTACTGTGTTTGGGGTCTCCTTTTTGCAGGCTCCAGGTTCGTAGTACCCATTGTTTTTGATGTCTGTCTCCAGTGGCTAAGGTTGGTTCAGTGGGTTGTGTAGGCTTCCTGGTAGAGGAGACTAGTGCCTGTGTTTTGGTGGATGAGGCCGGATCTTGTCTCTCTGGTGGGCAGGTCCACGTCTGGTGGTGTGTTTTGGGGTGTCTGTGGACTTATTATGATTTTAGGCAGCCTCTCTGCTAATGGATGGGGTTGTGTTCCTGTTTTGCTAGTTGTTTGTCATAGGTTGTCCAGCACCATAGTTTGCTGGTCGTTGACTGAATCTGGGTGCTGGTGTTAAGATGGAGGTCTCTGGGAGATTTTCGCCATTTGATATTATGTGGAGCTGGGAGGTCTCTTGTTGACCAGTGTCCTGAAGTTGGCTCTCCCACCTCAGAGGCAGAGACCTGACTCCTGGCTGGAGCACAAAGAGCCTTTCATCCACACGGCTCAGAAAATAATTAGAGAGAATTAGTAGAAGTATGAAGAAAGAAAGGAAGGAAGGAAGGAAGGAAGGAAGGAAGGAAGGAGGGAAGGAAGGAAGGATGGAAGAAAGAAAGAAAGAAAGAAAGAAAGAAAGAAAGAAAGAAAGAAAGAGGGAAAGAAGGCAAGAAGGAAAGAAAGGAGGGAGAGAGCGAGGAAGGAAGGAAGGAAGGAAGGAGGGAAGGAAGAAAAAAAGACAGAAAGATAGAAGATACAGTAAAATAAAGTAAAGTATAATAAAGTTATTGAATTAAAAACTAATTATGTAGAAAAAAAAGGAACGGATAGAACCTTAGGACAAATGTTCGAAGTAAAGCCATACAGACAAAATCTTACACAGAAGCATACAGATACACCCTCACAAAAAGAAGTAAAGGGGAAAAAAATCATAAATCTTGCTCTCAAAGTCCACCTCCTCAATTTGGGATGATTTGTTGTCTAAAGGTGGGAAGGAAGGAAAGAAAGAAAGAAAGAAAGAAAGGAAAGAAGGAAGAAAGAAAGAAGGAAGAGAAAGTATAATAAAGTTATTAAAATTAATTATTAAGAAAAAAAAATTTTTAAAAGCCATGCACGTATAGAACCCTAGGACAAATGGTAGAAGCAAAGCTATACAGACAAGATCTCACACAGAAGCATACACATACACATTCACAAAAAGAGGAAAAGGGGAAAAAAATCATAGATCTTGCTCTCGAAGTCCACCTCCTCAATTTGGGATGATTCGTTGTCTATTCATGTATTCCACAGATGCAGGGTACATCAAGTTGATTGTGGAACTTTAATCTGCTGTTTCTGAGGCTGCCGGGAGAGATTTCCCTTTCTCTTCTTTGTTCTCACAGCTCACAGTGTCTCAGCTTTGGATCTGGCCCTGCCTCTGCGTGTAGTTCCCTGGAGGGTGTCTGTTTTTTGCTTAGACAGGACGGGGTTAAAGGAGCCGCTGATTCGGGGGCTCTGGAGCACTCAGGCCAGGGGGAGGTTGGGGCACGGTGTGCGGGGAGGGCCTGCGGCAGCAGAGACCAGCGTGACATTGCACCAGCCTGAGGTCCACCGTGCGTTCTCCCGGGGAAGTTGTCCCTGGATCCCGGGAACCTGGCAGTGGCGGGCTGCACAGGCTCCCCTGAAGAGCGGTGTGGATAGTGGCCTGTGCTCGCACACAGGCCCCGTGGTGGCAGCAGCAGCAGCCTTAGCATCTCCTGCCCATCTCTAGGGTCCATGATTTTAGCCGCGGCTCGCACCCGTCTCTGGGATCCGCGTTTTTAGCTGCGGCTCACGCCCACCTCTGGGGTTCGCACTTTTAGCCGTGGCTTGCGCCCATCTCTGGAGTTCCTTTAAGCAGTGCTCTTAAACCCCTCTCCTCGCGCCCCAGGAAACAAAGAGGGGAGAAAAAGTGTCTTGCCTCTTCGGCAGGTGCAGACTTTTCCCCGGACTCCCTCCCGGCTAGCCGTGGTGCACTAACCCCTTCAGGCTATGTTCATGCCACCAACCCCAGTCCTCTCCCTGCACTCTGACTGAAACCCAAGCCTTAGCTCGCAGCCCCGCCTGCCCCGGCGGGTGAGCAGACAAGCCCCTCGGGCTGGTGAGTGCTGGTCGGGACCGATACTCTGTGTGAGAACCTCCCCACTTTGCCCTCCGCACCCCTGTTGCTGTGCTCTCCTCTGCGGCTCTGTAGCTCCCCCCTCCACCTCCCACAGTCTCTGCCCACAAAGGGGCTTCCTAGTGTGTGGAAACATTTCCTCCTTCACAACTCCCTCCCACTGGTTCAGGTGCCATCCTTATTCTTTTGTCTCTGTTCTTTCTTTTGCCCTACCCAGGTACGTGGGAAGTTTCTTGCCTTTTGGGAGGTCTGAGGTCTTCTGCCCGCATTCAGTATGTATTCTGTAGGAGTTGTTCCACGTGTAGATGTATTTCTGGTGTATCTGTGAAGAGGAAGGTGATCTCCGTGTCTTACTCTTCCGCTGTCTTCCCAGCACCCCCTATTATTTCTTTAAATAAGTGTTCTGCTTCCTTCTCCCTCTCTTCTCCTTCTGTGATGTCCATTATCTTTATATTGCCTTTTCTAAAACAGTCAAATACTCTTGTAGAGTTTCATCATTAAAGAAAAAAAAAAAAACCTTAGTTCTCTCTCCTCTTCTACTTGAGTCATTTCTGGTTTCTACCTTCTAGTTTTCTCATTCTCTCTTCTGTATGGTCTGTTCTATTTCCAATGCTTTCTAATGCATTCTTCATCTCAGTCATCAAGTTCTTCAGCTCCAGAATTTCTTTTGGTTCTTTTTTAGAGTTTCAATCTCTTTGTTAAATTATTCCTTCTGTTCATTAATTTTATTCCTGAGCTAATTGAACTGCTTTTGTGAGTTTTCTTGTAGCTTATTTTGTTTCTTAATGACAACTCTTTTGTATTCTCTGTAAGTTAGATCACAGTCTTGCATGGTTTCTGGAGATTTTTCATCTTATTTTTGTGATAACATGTTACCATGCTTTCTCATGTTGCTTAATGAGTTTTTATTCTGCTAGTGTATTTGTAGTAGTGAACAGCTTTCTTATTTAGGTAAAGTTTTGTTTACTTTGACTCTAACTTTTCAATAGATTGGTAATTAGAGGGCTTTCCTTTGTTTTTCAGTAGGAGACACAAGTTTTGTTTTCTCTTACCTAATATGCCTTTGGCTATATTTGAGAATCAGGGCTTTCCATCCTGCACATCCTCTGTCAGAGATGTCCCAGTGCTCTTGTCATTGTCATCACTGCTTGTGTTTCCAAGATCACTTGTTCCTTCCTGCAGCTGGTGTCACTGACATTGCTAGTGTCACTGTTGGAGGCATCAAGCTGGTAAACATCTTGGCTGTGTTCAGGGTCACTTATGTCTTTCGCACTACCACTGTAGTGGGGGAAGTGGGAGGGCAGAAGGGGAGCCAGGGTTTTTGGTACCTCCCCCCACTCTGGTGTTGTCTACTTTATGGGCACTGCCACTGTGGGTAGGGGGGCTGGAGTCACAAACACTGTCATGGCTGAGGGATTGGGATCATGGTCCCTACTGCCACTGCTGCCTGAGGCTGGAGTCCTTTGTATCATCTCCACTGCTACTACTGGGTTCTCTGTGCCTGCAATTTCAGCTGCCTTGGCCAGAGGGCCAAGATTGTAGGCACCACCTTTTCTGTTCCTCCAGTTCCACTTTCTGTAAGGTTCCAATACACCCACCTACAGATGTACAGATGTGGATTTCTCCAGCATCCTGTGTCTTGGGCAGAGGAACCTTTGTTGAGCTATGGATGTTTTACTAGTTATAGATTGAAAGAACAAGACAAAGTGAGCATCTTATTCTGCCATGATGCTTGATAGTTACGGTATTCTTATTCAGAAAATTAATGTAATGTTAAAGATATTATCATTATATCTGGTCAAGATGAAAAGTGATTACCAAAGAAAGCTGAATAGAGTGACCAAAAGTTACTATATTTTGATTGAAAAGAATATGTTAGTGTTTGTACATGTCCTCATTACTTTTTGTAATACCACATGATTAAAAACCATTTTTACATATGTGAACTCCTTTTTAATCTTGGTATAGGTAATAGCTTTCTAATTATGACTCAAAATGAAGAAATATTAAAAGAAAAGATAGATAAATTTGACTACACAAAAAGAAAGTGTGTGGGAGAAAAACACCACAGACAAAGTTTACAGACAACAGATAAACTAGGAGAAAATATTGATAGCATATCCTATTGATAAAGAACTTTTACTGCTAATGAAGAAACCTTAAAATTCAAGGGACAGAGAACTAAAATACTAACAGAAAAATGGGAAAAGGCAAAGAGATAATTCATTCACATCCATATATAAAATGTAAAAATAGCCCTCAAACCTATACAAAAGTTTCAAACTCAATAGTAATTAATGAAATACAAATGAAAACAACACTAACAACATATCTCAATTTTCAGATTGGCAAAAATTTTAAAAGTTAAAAACACATTCTGTTGGCAAGTTTGTACAGAAATAGACACTCATATATTGCTGCTAGGAATGCAAATTGGATATTTGCCTGAAAAAATTTCTAAACGTGGTATTGAAGGAGCAGACTTATTTCTTTTGAATGCTTATAGTGAAATATCAGAAGAGAAAAATAATTTAAAAATGCATTAGTTAATCAAAATCAGAACTTAAAAATTGGGAAATTTCTCAGCCCATCCATATTGAAAGAAATAAGAAAGCTTGTTTGGGAAAGAATTTAAAGGGTGTGGTCGAATTTGAAAAGGACTTTGGCTTGGATCAACTGTTTCAACAGACGCTAGGAGGTATTCATTAAGACAATGGGGTGATTGGTTGGCTATCTAAACAGAAGCCAGAACCTATTGTCCAAGACAATGGAAAAATAACTCAGAAGCATTTCAAAGCTCTTCAGGGTACCCCTCCCATCACAGTCCCAGACTGCAAGAGTCTGCAGGGCAGAAAATTTCAAAGGAGGGGCCACCTTGTCTTGGTCTGTCTCACATTAGGGACTCTGTTTCTCACATTTGGGTGCCATGCTCTTCAGCCACCTCAACTGCAGTGTGGGCTAATGTGGCTGCCCCTCTGGAGGAGCATCAGCATTCTCCATCAATGCAAAGAGTGCAAGAGCTGTAGGGCCATGACTGTCTTCACCTAGATTTCAAAGGGTGCCCTGAAGAGCCAGAGGACCCAGAAAGAAAATATCTGCAGGAGCAGAGCTACAGTAAAAAGTCCTGACTAGGGCAATGCCCAGTGGAGCTGTGAGAATGGAGTTGTCTCTGAAATCCCAGCCTGGGAGAGCTGCAGGCACAGGACTGCAACCCATGAAAGTTACAGTGTGGGCTGTGTCCAGCAAGTATATCTTCACCCCAGTGTGTCTGGAACACAGGACACTTGCCCCAGTGAGCCTTAAATTTTTGGAATTGCCTGGGACCTTTTATCCATTTCTTTTTTCTTATTTCTCCCTTTTGGAATGTGAATACCTACCCAATGCCTGTCTTATCATTATATTTTGAAAGCACATAACACATCTTGTTACTGAGCAGGACCCTATGGGGCCTTCCATAGACAGACCCCTCCCTCATAGCCTCTGCTTTAGCCCCTCTCTGAAGTACATAGATAGTAGTATCTAATGCACATTTCCTGAGTAATTTTACAGATGCCAAAACCACCACTAAATGGAAGAAATTAACTACTTGATAATCATGAGCATGTAGCCCCCAGACCTACTGGCACCTAAGGATTGATAATGTTAACCCCTGTGACACTGCCTTGTTACCTCGTCATCAGCCAATCAGAGAATTGTGCATGAGATCATCACATACCCTGGGACACCACCCCCTCAACTTATCTTTAAACTGCTTTGCTGAAACCCATCCAGGAGCTTGGGTATTTTGAGCACCAGCTGTTCTGAACTCCTTGTTTGGCTCCCTGTAATAACTGCTTCACTTTCCTTCACCACAGTCCAGTGTCAGTAGATTGGCTTTACTGCCCATGGGCAAGTGGACCCACGTTTGGTTTTGTAAAAGTTTGATTTCATATGTTTACAGCAATCCTTAAGTGCCAGTAGGTCTGGGGGCTATGTGCTCATATGTTTACTGCTAGAAAGCAATTTGCTGTAAGATGAATAGTACCATGAGCCTCACCCATATCTGATTTAATTGATATTTAATGAGGCTTTGGACTTTTAGACTTTTGAGTTACATGCTGAAATAAGTTAAGACTTTGGGGGCTATTGGGATAAAATTAATGTATTTTGCATGCAAGAAGGACATGAGTTTTGGTAAGCCAGGGGCAGAATGCTATGGGATGACTGGTTGTGTCCCCTTAAAATTCATAAGTTGAAACTTATACCCAAGGTGACAGTATTAGAAATTTTGGCTTTTGGAAGTTGATTAGGTGACGAGGTCAGAGCTCTCATGCAAGGGATTAGTGTCTTTATAAAAGAGGCTCCAGAAAGATTCCTTGTCCCCTCTACCATGTGAGGAAACAAGGATAAGGCACTCTGATCTCACACTTCTCATAGAGGTATTGGTTAACAATTGTGAAACTACTTTAAATGTACACTAAAATTGAGCTATATATATTGATAGTTTTATATATATACATATATATAAATAGCTAATAAGAGCTGAGTTTTAACTGTTGGAAAAATAAGTTATAGATGAGAAAGAGGGAGAGCTAATACGAACCCTGTTTTGGATTACCATTGGATTAGAATCAGAGATATTAAACATGAATTCATTGACTTTATATGTATAGATGGATAGATAGATAGATATTGAAATAGAGATGCATGGACAAGTGTGCATTAGCTCTGTCTCCTGAATCAATGTCACTCCAGTAGCAATGAACAAATTTAGTGCTAACATCTTGGTTTCTAAATACCTTTCCACAATACAACAATTCAGGGCTCCTTGAAGAAGTGACTAACTCTAGGGTTGTGGCAGAAAAAAAAAAAACAGAAGATGAACCTGGGATATCTTCTGGTTTCAGAAATTAAAGAAGAGGGCTTGTTGAAAGGACAACTAAACTAAAGGAGTGACTAATGGCCAAAGTTATAAAGTTTTGAGGAAGAAAATAAGTAAAGAGAGTATAGGATAATAATCCAAATAATAAAATAAGTATCCATGAGCTCATACTGTTATAAATAAATAAATAAATAATAACATTTGAGAAGGGATAACTCTTTCTTATGGAATAACTCCAATTTAAAAAGTTAGAAGAAAATTGGGAAGTAGAAAAATCACCAGTAGGCAAACAACACAATAATAATTGCTGCAGACAAGTTCCATCGATGGCTGATAAAATTAGTAGCTAAATGTTTTAGGAGAAACAGGATACTTAAACAGTTTTAAAGTAGCTTAATCAAGATAGTAAGTAAAATGGGGAAAATAGTAGCTTTTCAGTTGATAAACCTGGTAAACTCCACATTAACCAAGATTAACATTATCAATAATTAAGCATATCAATATTTTGAGTCCCTGATACAATTTACAGAGAAGGTTATAATATCATCTCTGTGATCTTTGTGTCAAAAATCTGTATCCTGAATTTATGCATGAGACAATATCAGGCAAAGCCAAATTGAGAGATATTCTACAAAATAACAAAACAGTACTCCTCTAAAAGTGTCAAGATCATAAAAACAGGAAGACTGAAGAACTATAACAAACTAGAGAAGGCTAAGGAAACATGTCAAATAAATGTCATGTGGTTTCCTGGATTGAATCCTGAAAAAGAGAATGGATATTTAGTAGAAAAACTGGTGAAATATGGATAAGGTCTGAAGTTTAGTTAATAGTTTTGTGCCAGTATTAATTTCTTAGTTTTGACAATTATACTATGGTTATATACCATGTTCATATTAGGGGAAACTGAGTGAAATTATATAGAAACTCTGTGTACCATCTTTACAACTTTTCTGTAAGTCTAAAATTAGTTCAAAAGTATAAATTAAAACAATCAATAAATCAATTAAAATTCTAACTGCATACAAAAACTGTTTGGATCTGAGGATTTCAGTTCATGTCAGTTTGATAAATGGGTATTAATATTTATTATGTGTAAAACACTGTGATAGGCACCTAAGAAGGGTGTGAGAAAGGAAGAAAGATTAATAAGGCATAGCCCCTATCCTTGAGGAGTTTAGTGTTTAGAAACATGAGGAACAATCACATACTCCAATAATTTTACTCTAATTTGTTAAGCAATAATATAATGGTATGCCCCAGGCATCATTGGAACACAGAGGCAGAGCTCTTAGTCTAACCCTAGAGAATACTTATTGGAATGGACAATTTCTGGGTCAAATCTTTCTGGAGGAATACAAGTTATTCAGAAAAAACATAGCATATATTTTTATTTTGTACTTTAATAATTCTTTTCATATTTACTCATTAGTTAACTAATTTATTCCTAGTGGCTTATAGATTTTCAGATGTCTTTCTGATTTTAGTGAAAATATAAAAATAACAAAGATAAGTTAGATTTTCCAGTTCTTTTAGCTTTATCTATGCACAGCTATCAACACAAGCTATGATAGTGTTTTGCATATCTTCATAATTGATTTCAACTGCCAAGCTGAATTGATTGATGATCCACAAAAATCATGAACTTTGTGCAAAGAACTGTTTGGGTATGGTGTGTTCTATTTGATAATATTATTGGATAAGGGAGGGTTAGAACTGAAAATTTATATCTCTCCCAATCAATCTTCTACACTTGAAACAAATTGCCATATCAATTGCTACTTCCATATTAAGTTACAACAAATAGTGATTTAACTAATATAGCTACTTAACTTCAGCATTAATGCTTGCTTGTTAGATCAGCAGCTTTGTACACATTTTATATTCTTAACACTTGCCATGGAGTGAGCCCAATAAGGTCAGCCAGATAATTACCAGCCTTGTCACACATGTCAGCTCTACAATTATTCTTAATTAACTGGAAACCTGATGCAATCACCAGAGGTAATCAACAGTAATCATTCTGAACTGTTCTCTTTTGACTCCCTCAGAGTGGGCTATTGGAGTATTGTCTGATTCTAAGCAAGTAACTATAAAAATAAGAGTCTGAAATGCTCTTTAATAATTCATTTAAAATAATTTCTCAGCAAACGCTCTCATTAATTTTTCCTAGCAGTTAACACTTTAGAACATTTAAGTAGCCATAATGTACAAAGAGTGAATAAGGTGCCCGGAGTAGTCAGCAAAGATATTGACAAAGCATCTTAACTTTGTGACAGGTAAGGTAATCATCAATAGAAATAATAATAAAAACATTAAACATTTTATACATTAATAGACATAACTGCTTGTGAATGCTAAGGGGCTTAATTGAGGTGTTGTAAAAAAATATGGCTGGTTAGAGCAGGTAAAATTGAGTGACATTATTAAAAGCAAGCAGGTAGAATTAGATTAATCACATGAAAGTGATAGTAGTATATTGTCATGGTTAGAGCAAAGGGTACACTGTCAATGCAAAAAGACAAGAGTAGCTAAGCAATGGATTTTGGAGGACATTAAAGATCAAAATTAAGATCATTCATTGTTGTTAAAAGAAATTTTGAGGTGTCATAATCTTTAGAGGAGACTGTAAGTTTAAAATGACACCTGGAAACAAGTATTACCTATTTCTAGGCCAATTTAGGAAGGGACATAGTCATAAAGAAGATTATTCCAATTATTCAAAGTTGGTGAGAACAAGAAAGAGAAGACTAAGGCATCAGCAAAAAGGGATGGATGGTAAATTATATCATAGTCCTGGACAAGATCTGGAGTCATGCATATGACTGTCCATGACTATTAGAGGTAATATGTGTGTAGTGGGATGGTGTATCAGTTAGGGTTGTCGTCAGCCAAATAATAGAAAACTCGCCCAAACAGTGACTTAACAAGTAGTTTGTTTCCTATTTGCTTACTTCATATAATAAGAAAACTTGGGGAAGGCAGTCCACAGTACAGCCATTACACAGTATTGACAAGGATGCATACCCTTATATATTCCTGCTATATCAATTTCCTATGGCTTCTGTAAAAAAAAAATTACCACAACTTTACTTGCTTAGAACAACACAAATTTGTTCTCTTAGACTTCTGGAGGAAGTCCAAAATGAATCCTATGGAGCTAAAATCAAGGTGGAGCCATGGCTGGTGCTTTCTGGAGGCTCCAGCGGACAATCTGCTCTTTACCTCTTTCAAATTTTAGAAGCTGCTGGCATCTCTGGGGAGTCATTATTCATACCACCACATCGTCTGTGCCAGCCTTAATGAGTGCCTTTGGTCTTTCTAGTTGCTGTACCTCTGGGCATTGCAAGAAAAAAGAAAAAAAGAAGATGGTGGTTAAAGCAAATACTAGTGGAGTGATCTGTAAGAAAACTTTCCTCAAAACTCCCCCAACGGCCTCCATTTTCATTTCATTTACCAAAACCATGTCACATGGCCAGTTCTAGATGCAGGGAAATTTGAGAAGGGCAATATTTTACTTTTCACCTTCTTTATAGGAGGAAAGCAAGAAAAACTGGTGGCTGAGAATGGATGTTAAGCAAGCCAACCAAGAGTGTCTTCCATTTTGTGGGAGTCCCGGCATATATGTGTGTGTGTGTGCCTGTGGGGATACATGTAAACAAACATAAGTCACATTTCTTCTTCAATTTATGGTGTTTTCTAGTTTTGATGTCCTTGGACTAGAGAGTGAGGGGGAATGGAGGTAGAAAAATTAGTGAGAATAAAATGATGTAGGGGGAGAAAACTTTTCCTTTCTTTCCTTCTAGATTCATTGTCTGTCTAATGATTAAATTGACATGACAGATTAACAAGAGAAAACCAAATTTTGTACATATGGGAGCCCCATAAAAATATGAGACTCCCCAGCAGTCAGGTAATTGAGGGTTATATGCCAACTTGAGCTAAGGAGAAGGAGATAGCAGTCTGGGGCTTCAAAGGGAAGAAGACAATTCACAAGAAGATGGGAAAAGCAAAAGTTTGGTAAACAAATGTTTGCCATGCCATACAGATAAGATAAAAAATTTTCTGATATAGTTATCTCTAGCAATAGCTCTTCTCCTAGTACAGGCCCTTTATCTAAATTCTTATAAACAGTTAAGGGGGAGGTAAAAAGCTCTTCCTGAGTCGGCTTTGATTGTCTTCAGCTGAAAGTAATCCACATGCCAAATGCACATTCCAGGGTGGTATATTCTGCTCCCTGCCCCAACCCCAGGGGTTACGACTAGACTGGTAATAGAAAAAGGAAAATGATGTCAATGAAATGATTAATTTTAGGGTTCTTGAAAATCCACAAAAGACATGTTCTGATGAGGCAATTAACCTATTCCTGATGAACATGTAACAATATCCACAACTGCATAAATACCTAATATCTTAATATAAAAAATACCACAATTTCCTAAGAAATCTAAATGGAGTTCTCTGGAAAAATATTTTAGTTAAGCTCAAAAAAATGTTTTTTTTCTCAACTTTAATATTTTTATTAATTTCTGCTGCCTCAGAAAGCATCTTCAGAAAAATCTATATTGGATAACCAACAAAGATAGACATAATTTGTTGGTCATTTCTACAAAGCAGAAATGTTAGCTAGATTACCATATAAATGCTTTTTCTCCACTTTCTTGTCAAATAAAAGCACACCTAGGACAAAAGACAATGAAAAGTGATGATGCTCTGGGATGTAGACACAAAAGCCTTACTACACACTTTAAATTCAATGGCACAGGTAATGGGGATTATGGAACAGCTGGTCTTAAGCATTTGACTGTGGAATCTTATAGTGAGGATAAGGTCTTAGTACTCTAGCTTTAAATTCACATGTTAACAAATATGCTTTACATATTTTTTACTCTTGTTGATTTTTTTTTAATTTCCAGTTGAAAGGCAAATTACTTGCTTTTCTCAAGGTAGCACAGGATCCCAATTTCATTTTCAATATACATTTCTACTTTTTCATGTCTCTCTAAATAGAATCAAATCATCAATAAACAAAACATGATAATTACACTTTTAGTGATGGGTAATTATTGAATAATAATTTAAGTACTTAAAAAATTTACAGCTGTCAGAAGTTTGCAAAAATAATGGTCTCTATGAAACAGCAGCTGTTAGATAATTCTTAAGAAGACAATTTATCTGAATATTTAAAGCAAAATAGATAACTATATCATGCATTTCCTTGGGCATTGGTTAAGTCTTAGGAATTGCATTTTATGCATAATTATAATACCATTAAAATATGTGCACATTTTATTCCTCTGCAGTGTAATATTATACCTATATGTTAATTAGCTACTGGTACTATATATAAGTCAGATGACACTTGGTTGTGATTCAGTAGGACCTGTGGATTTAACTGATGCCTGTAAAGCTGGCTTTTACTCCTTATCTGAAGAGTGACTATATATTAATATCCCACCAAAATGTTTCCCATCTTTTTAAAGTATATTTTATTTCAAAATTCTTTAAAAGCACCTAATTTCAGGGACTATGCAATCAAGTCCTTAAAACAAGTTTTCTTAAGATGCAGTCATTGTTTTTCAAATAGCTCTGATCTCTGGTTCTCTATTTGGTGCCATAATATCCTGCATGTGATACAATTCTGTCAGATCTATTACTGAAGTCCTTGGTACTGACCTTTAACCTCTGTCATTCAACATTCTTTAGTCATTAAACAATTACCTCCAATTCTTACCACCAAGCTGTGGCAGAATTCTCAAATTAGTCAAGAGACTGCCTGATTTAGCCTTGGTGGGTTCCCATGCTGGGGGATTCTGGCTCACTTAGTGTCCTTCCATTAAATTCACCATTGAAGTGGAAGTTGACAATATGAAAAACAATGGTGACTGAGCAGCTACCTCCTGCACTACTCCCAGAGAGTCAATTAGGCATTTTGGAAGCTG
The DNA here is from genome assembly GCF_039906515.1 of Pseudorca crassidens. Taxonomy (NCBI): domain Eukaryota; kingdom Metazoa; phylum Chordata; class Mammalia; order Artiodactyla; family Delphinidae; genus Pseudorca; species Pseudorca crassidens. The sequence goes on along the minus strand of NC_090317.1, from coordinate 56,048,014 downwards.
AATGACTTCTTACAGTTCTTAATTAATGGAACTCCAGTGACAAAGAAGAGTTCACACAACTTCCAAAAATGCCCAACTTTCCCCCAGGGAGTAGTTTACACACTATAAAAATCTAGCTCAATCAATATGGGGCCAAACACTCCATTTATAAGGTATTAAGAGATTTTTATCCTCTGGTAGACAATAAAATGGGCATATCTAATCCATGTGGGTGAATAATGACTTCAAAGGCAATGAAAATAGAAAACTAATTATACTAGAGTAGGCAGTGAGCCATAAGCATAAGCTATAAACTGCATGACTATATAAAATGTATATTATCTGGATTAATTTCATGGGCACAGGTAAAAAATACAATCTCATCAGGATCAAAAGACACAGAGACACAACACTTTCTAGAACTCGTGAAAACAGTTTAGAATATCTTTGTCATTTTGCATTAAATAATTTAGCTAAAAAACATTAGGCCACTTTTTAAAAATAATCAAATATTTCCATATGTATGATAATTTTCCTCTTAAGTAGCCCTTATTTAATGGAGAATAAAAAGAACACATACAAAAATATTCAGAATGAATATAGGCACTGAGCCTACACTATACCTTTCTCTTAATGGTCTGAACAACACCATATGCTAAATATTCATATGGGTATTCTCCATGGTTATTTTAAAGGATTTAATAAATTCTACTGAATTATCACCTGGATAAGGATTTAAACCATTGCTCATTAGAACTTTTATTTTCACCTGGCTATGAATACATGTCTCATTAATTTTAAAGAGAATTAATTGCAACAAAGAAAGAGGGACATATCTCTGAAAGTTCAGCCCCACTGTGTCTGTATAGCCAGAACATTCTTAATTTATTTGTAATCCCAGTTGAGTGTTCTTCCTTGTCACAGCATATTCTTTTCCTGTACCTATGAATACATACTTTCTCATGTTTCCAGTTTTATTTTTTTTGTTTTATCTGGTTAAATTAGATTATAAAATTCCTGGGAAGAGTGGCAAAGTTAAATTGTGAATCTAGCTTATTATTTGAATTCCACAATAGAAATGCAAAAAAAAAAAAATACTGCTAAGCCTAGGTGAGAATTCTGATTCAGATAAGTTGCAAAATGAGTAATTAATTCATCAACACTGCATTAAGCCTTCTACTACTGCATAAAAATTATCACAAATTTAGTTGCTGAAATGATGCAGATTTATTATATTAAAATTCTAGGGGCTATAAGTCCAACATGGGTTTCACTGAGCTAAAATCAAGGTGTCAGAAGGGCCATATTCCTTTCTGGAAGCTCTCAGAATCTGTTTATTGCTCATTCAGGTCCTTTGCAGAATTCAGGTCCTGCTGTTGTAGGACTGAGGTTCTCCTTTCCCTGCTGTCTGTCAGCTAAGAAGGTTCCAAGATTCAAGAGGCCACTTGTATTCCTTGGCTCTTAGCCCCCTTCCTCCATCTTCAAAGCTAACAGAAGTCGCTGTATTCTCACACTGAATCTCTCCTTCTGTCTCATTTATCTGACCCACTCTTCTCCCTATCTCTTCTGTTTTTAAGGTATCATGTAATTGCATCAGCCCCACGCAGATAATCCAGGATAATCTCTCCCATTTTAAGGTCCATAACCTTAATCACCTCTGAAAAGTCCATTTTTCTATGTAAGGTGACATAGTCACAGGTTCTAGGCATTAGGATGTGAACATCTTGAGGGACTATAGCTCTGCCTACCACAAACAAACTTAAAGGGAACTTTAAAATGTAAAATTACCTTTAATGATATTCCTTGAACATTTTATTTTTAATACACAGATCACTACAGGCTTTCAGTTTTTACCTCCAAGGGGAGGAATGATAGATAGCTATGATAGTTGAAAGGACTTGCTCTAGAAAGAAATCATTCTTGGATCTCACATACACTGTGGACATTTTAACTTTTAAGATAAATAATGTTAATCCTTATTTTATGATTTTTTAACAAGAAAGAAATTATTACAGAAAATTCTATTCTGTTTGTAGTTGGTTATGCCTAAATATAACCATTATATAATAGTTCTTATGATCTGAAATGAATGGCAGATTAATTATGGTACATTTCTACATTTCTCATTATATTTTTACTTAAAAATAAAAAGCAAGATCTAGTAGTTCTGGTAACTTATTTATTTTTTCCCCACTTTTATTTATTTATTTATTGTTTAAATTTTATTTTATTTTTTTATACAGCAGGTCCTTATTAGTCATCAATTTTATACACATCAGTGTATACATGTCAATTCCAACCGCCCAATTCATCACACCACCACCACTACCTCCCTGCTGCTTTCCCCCTTGGAGTCCATACATTTCTTCTCTACATCTGTGTCTCAATTTGTGCCCTGCAAAATGGTTAATCTGTACCATTTTTCTAGGTTCCACATATATGTGATAATATACGATATTTGTTTTTCTCTTTCTGACTTACTTCATTCTGCATGTCAATCTCTAGATGCATCCACATCTCAACGAATGACCCAATTTCCTTCCTTTTTCTGGCTGAGTAATATTCGATTGTATATATGTGTCACAGCTTCTTTATCCATTCCTCTGTTGATGGGCATGTAGGATGCTTCCATGACCTGGTTATTGTAAATAGTGCTGCAATGAACATTGGGGTACATGTGTCTTTTTAAATTATTGTTTTCTCTGGGTATATGCCCAGTAGTGGGATTGCTGGATCATATGGTAATTCCATTTTTAGTTTTTTAAGGAACCTCTATACTGTTCTCCATAGTGGCTGTATCAATTTACATTCCCACAAACAGTTCAAGAGGGTTCCCTTTTCTCCACACTCTCTCCAGCATTTGTTGTTTGTAGATTTTCGGATGATGCCCATCCTAACTGTTGTGAGGTGATACCTCATTGTAGTTTTGATCTTCATTTCTCTAATAATTGGTGATGTTGAGCAGCTTTTCATGTGATTCTTGGCCATCTTTATGTCTTCTTTGGAGAAATGTCTATTTATGTCTTCCACACATTTTTGGATTGGGTTGTTTGTTTCTTTAATATTGAGCTGCATGTGCTGTTTATATATTTTGCAGATTAATCCTTTGTCCATTGATTCATTTGCAAATATTTTCTCTCACTCTGAGGGTTGCCTTTTCGTCTTGTTTATGGTTTCCTTTGCTGTGCAAAAGTCTTAAGTTTCATTAGGTCCCATTTTTTTATTTTTGTTTTTATTTCCATTACCCTAGGAGGTGGATCAAAAAAGATCTTGCTGTGATTTATGTCAAAGAGTGTTCTTCCTATATTTTCCTCTAAGAGTTTGATAGTGTCTGGTCTTACATTTAGGTCTCTAATTCATTTTGAGTTTACTTTTGTATATGGTGTTAGGGAGGGTTCTAATTTCATTCTTTTACATCTGGTTGTCCAGTTTTCCCAGTACCACTTATTGAAGAGACTGTCTTTTCTCAATTGTACATCCTTGGCTCCTGTGTCATAGATTAGTTGACCATAGGTGCGTGGGTTTATATCTGGGATCTCTATCTTGTTCTATCGATCTATGTTTCTTTTTTTGTGCCAGTAACATATTATCTTGATTACTGTAGCTTTGCATTATATTCTGAAGTCAGGGAGTCTGGTTCCTCTAGCTCCGTTTTTTCCCTCAAGACTGCTTTGGCTATTCGGATTCTTTTGTGCCTCCATACAAATTTTAAGATTTTTTGTTCTAGTTCCGTAAAAAATGCCATTGGTAATTTGATAGGGATTGCATTGAATCTGTAGATTGCTTTGGGAGGTATAGTCATTTTCACAATATTGATTCTTCCCATCCCAGAACATGGTATATCTCTCCATCTCTTGGTATCATCTTTAATTTCTTTCATCAGTATCTTATAGTTTTCTGCATACAGGTCTTTTTTCTCCCTAGGTAGGTTTATTACTAGGTATTTTCTTCTTTTTGTTAAAATGGTAAATGGGAGAGTTTCCTTAATTTCTCTTTCAGATTTTTCATCATTAGTGTATAGGAATTAAAGAGATCTCTGTGCATTAATTTTCTATCCTGTAACTTTACCAAATTCATTGATTAGCTCTAGTAGATTTCTGGTGGCATCTTTAGGATTCTCTATGTATAGTATCATGTCATCTGCAAACAGTGACAGTTTTACTTTTTCTTTTCCAATTTCTATTCCTTTTATTTATTTTTCCTCTCTGATTGCTGTGCCTAAGACTTCCAAAACTATATTGAATAATAGTGGTGAGAGTGGACATCCTTGTCTCATTCCTGATCTTAGAGGAAATGGTTTCAGTTTTTCACCATTGAGAATGCTGTTTGCTGTCTCTTTGTCATATATGGCCTTTATCATGTTGAGGTATGTTCCCTCTATGCCCACTTTCTGGAGAGTTTTTATTATAAGTGGGTGTTGAATTTTGTCAAAGCTTTTTCTGCATCTATTGAGATGATCATATGTTTTTTATTCTTCAATTTGTTAATATGGTTTGTCACATTGATTGATTTACGTATATTGAAGAATCCTTGCATCCCTGGGATAAATCCCACTTGATCATGTTGTATGATCCTTTTAATGTGTTGTTGGATTCTGTTTGCTAGTATCTTGTTGAGGATTTTTGCATCTATATTCATCAGAGATATTGGTCTGTAGTTTTCTTTTTTTGTAGTATCTTTGTCTTGTTTTGGTAACAGCGTGATGGTGGCCTCATAGAATGAGTTTGTGAGTGTTCCTCCCTCTGTAATGTTTTGGAAGAGTTTGAGAAGGATGGGTGTTAGCTCTTGTCTAAATGTTTGATAGAATTCACCTGTGAAGCCATCTGGTCCTGGACTGTTGTTTGTTGGAAGATTTTTAATCACAGTTTGAATTTCATTACTTGTGATTTGTCTGTTCATATTTCCTATTTCTTCCTGGTTCAGTCTTGGAAGGTTATACCTTTTAAGAATTTGTCCCTTTCTTCCAGGTTGCCCATTTTATTGGCATAGGGTTGCTTGTAGTAGCCTCTTAGGATGCTTAGTATTTCTGTGTTGTCTGTTGTAACTTCTTTTTCAATTATAATTTTGTTTATTTGAGTACTCTTTTTCTTGATGAGTCCGGCTAATGGTATATCAATTTTTTTTTATCTTCTCAAAGAACCAGATTTTAGTTTTCTTGATCTATGTTATTGTTTTCTTTGTTTCTATTTCATTTATTTCTGCTCTGATCTTTATGATTTCTTTCCTTCTCCTAACTTTGGGTTTTTTTTTTCTTCTTTCTCTCTTCCTTTAGGTGAAAGGTTAGATTGTTTATTTGAGATTTTTCTTGTTTCTTGAGGTAGGTTTGTATAGCTATAAACTTCCCTCTTAGAACTCCTTTTGCTGCATCCCATAGGTTTTGGAACGTCGTATTTTCATTGTCATTTGTCTCTAGGTATTTTTTGATTTCCTCTTTGATTTCTTCAGTGATCTCTTGGTTATTTAGTAATGTATTGTTTAGCCTCCATGTGTTTGTGGGTTTTTTTTTAATGTATTTTTCCCTGTAATTCATTTCTAATCTCATAGCGTTGTGGTCAGAATAGATGCTTGATATGATTTCAATATTCATAAATTTACTGTGGCTTGATTTGTGACCCAAGATGTGATCTGTCCTGGAGAATGTTCTGTGTGCACTTGAGAAGAAAGTTTAATCTGCTGTTTTTTGGTGGAATGTCCTATAAATATCAATTAAATCTCTCTGGCCTACTGTGTCATTTAAAGCTTCTGTTCCCTTATTCATTTTCATTTTGGATGATCTGCCCATTGGTGTAAGTGAGGTGTTTAAGTCCCCCACTATTATTGTGTTACTGTTGATTTCCTCTTTTATAGTTGTTAGCAGTTGCCTTATATATTGAGGTGCTCCTATTTTGGGTGCATATATTTTATAATTGTTATATGTTCTTCTTGGATTGATCCCTTGATCATTATGTAGTGTCCTTCCTTGTCTCTTGTAACATTATTTGTTTTCAAGTCTATTTTATCTGATATGACTATTGCTACTCCAGCTTTCCTTTGATTTCCATTTGCATGAAATATCTTTTTCCATCCCATCACTTTCACTCTGTATGTGTGTCTAGATCTGAAGTGGGTCTGTTGTAGACAGGATATAGATGTGTCTTGTTTTTGTATCCATTCAGCAAGCCTGTTTCTTTTTGTTGGAGCATTTAATCCATTCACGTTTAAGGTAATTTTTGATATGTATGTTCCTATGACAATTTTCTTAATTTTGGGGGGTTTGTTTTTGTAGGTCCTTTTCTTCTGTCATTTTTCCCACTTAGAGAAGCTCCCTCAGCATTTTGTGTAGAGCTGGTTTGGTGGTGCTGAATTCTTTTTGCTTTTGCTTTTCTGTAAATCTTTTGATTTCTCCATCAAATCTGAATGAGATCCTTGCTGGGTAGAGTAATCTTGGTTGTAGATTCTTCCCTTTAATCACTTTAAATATATCCTGCCACTCCCTTCTGGCTTGTAGAGTTTCTGCAGAGAAATCAGCTGCTAACCTTATGGGAGTTCCCTTGTATGTTATTTGTTGTTTTCCCTTGCTGCTTTCAATAATTTTTCTTTGTCTTTAATTTTTGCCAATTTGATTACTATCTGTCTCGGTGTGTTTCTCCTTGGTTTTATCCTGTATATGACTCTCTGTGCCTCCTGGACTTGGGTGGCTATTTCCTTTCCCATGTTAGGGAAATTTTCGACTATAATCTCTTCAAATATTTTCTTGGGTCCTTTCTTTCTCTCTTCTCTTTCCGGGACTCCTATAATGTGAATGCTGTTGCACTTAATGTTGTCTCAGAGGTCTCTTAGGCTGTCTTCATTTCTGTTCATTCTTTTTTCTTTATTCTGTTCCATGGCAGTGAATTCCACCATTCTGTTTTCCAGGTCACTGATCCGTTCTTCTGCCTCAGTTATTCTGCTATTGATTCCTTCTAGTGTAGTTTTCATTTCAGTTATTGAATTGCTCATGTCTGTTTGTTTGTCCTTTAATTCTTCTGGGTCTTTGTTAAACATTTCTTACACCTTCTCGATCTTTGTCTCCATTCTTTTTCCGAGGTCCTGGATCATCTTCACTATCATTATTCTGAATTCTTTTTCTGGAAGGTTGCTTATCTCCATTTCATTTAGTTGTTTTTCTGGGGTCTTACCTTGTTCCTTCATCTGGTACATAGCCCTCTACCTTTCCATCTTGTCTCTTTTTCTGTGTATATGGTTCTTGTTCCACAGGCTTCAGGATTGTAGTTCTTCTTGCTTCTGCCATCTGCCCTCTGGTGGATCTCCCCTCCCCTTTTAAACATACCTGAAAATAGTGTACACCTGAGACTTCCATTCTTCTCAAACTTTGCCTGTATATGCATGTGAAATCTAGCTTTCATTAATACCATGCTATTGAAAGAATGCTCTGAAAGCTCACTGGAAATCTTATCTTTGGCATTTTCACCTTTTATTTTATTTTTTTTCCCCTCAGCTTTGGCTTCAATGGCACTAAATTTGATTGATGTTGTTGATGAGATCTATATTTAACTATTTGACTACTTCTCTTCTTTATTTAATTTTTCTTCTTCTTTTAAATTTTTGTCTGCACTCCTCGAAATATCTATCCTTAGAATTGCTGCCACTCTGTATGCATGTAATCATCCTTAGAAAGATAATCTGGTAATCTGATTGTATTAGTCCAATATAAACATAACTGAAATCTATATATTTATACCCAGTTTTTTTTACCTAAACATCAATACCATATTTCTAAATATGTTCAGAAAATCTATGCTTGCTATAATTGACTATAATTATAATTGTAAAATTAAATATATTATCTTCCTCCAAATTCTGCTTTGAGGTTTAAATTTTCTGTTCTTAATTACTAGGGAATACAAACCCAGTAAGAAACCTTGAAGTCAATTCTTCTTATTTCCATTACCTCTTCATATCAAATCCCTTAATACGTCCTCAGTTACATTTCTTGATATACCACATCTTTCCCATTGATATCACTGTAGTCTAAACTTAGTTCAACTCACATCTAGATTATTCCAACTCGTTCCTTGCTTTTGTAGTAATCTTGCATTCAACTTATTCCTCCTTAATCTTTCTTATTTGCCACAGATAGTTCATTTTTTCTTCCAATTTTTTTAAACTAGGCAATATTTTTAATATTTATTTATTTATTTTAATATTGCAATATAGTTGATTAACAGTGTTGTGTTAGTTTCAGGTGTATAGCAAAGTGATTCAGTTACATATATACATATATCTATTCTTTATCAAATTCTTTTCCCATTTAGGTTATTACAGAATAGTGAGAGGAGTTCCCTGTCACTATACAGTAGGTCCTTTATGGTTATCTATTTATAACCATCTTCTATAATATAGCTGTGTGTACATGCCAATTGCAAACTCCCAATGTATATCTCACCCCACCCTCCCCCCTGATAACCATAAGTTCATTCTCCAAGTCTGTGATCCTGTTTCTGTTTAGTAAATAAGTTTATTTGTATCATTATTTTTAGATTTGACATATAAGCCATATCATATGGTATTTGTCTTTCTCTATCTCACTTACTTCACTTAGTATAATAATCTCCAAGTCCATCCATGTTGCTGCAATGGCATTATTTCATTATTTTTAATGGCTGAGTAATATTTCATTGTATATATGCACCACATCTTCTCTACCCATTCATTTGTCAATGGACATTTAGGTTGCTCCCATGCTTTGGCTATTGTAAACATTGCTGCAATGAACATTGTGGTGCATGTATCCTTTTGAATCATGTTTGTCTCCAGATATATGCCCAGGTGTGTGCTTTCTGAATAACAGGGTAGATCTACTTTTTGTTGTTTAAGGAACCTCCATACTGTTCTCCAAAGTGGTTGTATCAATTTACATTCCCACCAATAGTGTAGGAAAGTTTCCTTTTCTCCACACCTTCTCCAGCATTTAATGTTTGCAGATTTTTTGATGATGGCCATTCTGAGTGGTTTGAGGTGATATCTCATTGTAGTTTTGAATTGCAATTCTCTAATAATTAGCAATGTTGGGCATCTTTTCATGTGCCTTTTGGCCACCTAGTATGTCTTCTTTGGAGGAATGTCTATTTAGGTCTTGTGCCCGTTTTTTGATTGGGTTGTTTGTTATTTTGATATTGAGTCACATGAGTTGTTTGTAAATTTTGGAGACTAATCCTTTGTCAGTTTCATCATTTGAAATTAGTTTTTCCCATTCTGTGGGTTGTATTTTCATTTTCTTTATGGTTTCCTTTGATATGCAAATTATTTTGAGTTTAATTAGGCCCCATTTGTTTATTTTTGCTTCTATTTCCATTACTTTAGCAGATGGCTCAGAAAAGATGTTGCTGCAATTTATGTCAAAGAGTGTTCTATGTTTTCCTCTAAGAGTCTTACAGTGTCCGGTCTTACATTTAGGTCTTTAATACATTTTGAGTTTATTTTTTTGTATGGTGTAAAAGAATATTCTAATTTCATTTTTTTACATGTAGTTTTCCAGTTTTCCCTGCACCCTTTATTGAAGAGACTGTCTTTCCTCCGTGGTATAGTCTGACCTCCTTTGTCATAAATTAATTGACCATAGGTGCATGAGGATTTTTCTGGGCTTTCTATCCTGTTCTACAGATTTATGTTTCTGTTTTTGTGCAAGTACCATACTGTTTTGATGACTGTAGCTTTATAGCATAGTCTGAAGTAAGGGAGCCTGATTCCTCCAGCTGTGTTTTTCTTTCTCAAGAATGGTTTGGCTATTTGGGGTCTTTTGCGTCTCCATACTAATGTTAAGATTTTTTGTTACAGTTCTTTGAAAAATGTCATTGGTAATTTGATAGGTTTTGCATTGAATCTGTAGATTGCCTTGGGTAGTATAGTCATTTTGACAGTATTGATTCTTCCAATCCAAGCACATGGTATATTTTTTATTTTGTTCCTTTTGCTTTTCATGTCATATCTAAGAAACCATTGCTAAACCCAAAGTTGTGATGTCTTATCCCTGTTTACGCATAAGAGTTTTATAGTTGCATCTCTTACATTTGTATCTTCTATACATTTTGAGTTGATTTTTATGTATTGTGTTGGATAAGGTTTCAACTTCATTCTTTCGCATGCAGATATTCACTTTTCCTAGCATCATATGGTGAAAAGAATGACAGTTTTTGAAAAGGATGATTTTCTCCATGTAATGGTTTTGGTGACCTTGTTGAAAAGAAGCTGATCATGGACACATAAGTTTATTTCTGGACTCTTTATTCTATTCCAGTGATCTGTATATCTTCCCTTAGGCCAGTATCACACTTCCATGAATACTGCAGCTTCATAGTAAGTTTGAAATCAGGAAGTGTGAGTCTTCCTATATTGTTCTTTTTCAAGATTGTTTTGGCTATTCTATGTCTCTTAGATTTCTATATAAATTTTAAAATAAGCTTGTCAATATCTACCAAGAAATCAGATGGTGTTCTGATAGAGATTGTGTTGAATCTCTGGATCATTTTGGGTGATGACAGTGATGCATTTCTTTCTTAGCAAATCCTCAGGATTAGGAGCTGAATAATCATTGGAGAATAAGGAAGTGGCCTCGGCTCTTCTAAGCTTAACTTTTCCAGGTGGGCATCAATGCCTTACAAGCCATAGCAAGTGTGATTCAGGCCCTAGTATTCTCAGACTCAATTACTCTCAGTGTAGTGCCTCCATCTTATGGAAAGGGTTGTGTAGAGGAAAGGAGCCCCCACCTCTCACCCAGAACATAGCATCAGAACAGGTAGCTAGCAACAGGTTGAGAAATGCTGACATCTTACTTTTCTTGTGAAAGTGGCACTTTTTTTGAGAGAGGGAGCATTTTGTTCTTGGCTACACCAGTGTGGTGTGAAATTTCTGTCTCACTGAACTGGGAATGGGTAGAGAAAGTGTAGTTCTTGTTTCACATGCCACAGAATTTCAATATTATTACCAATATTTTATAGAATTTCTTGAATAAATAGTTTTTAAATTGCTTCAAGAAATTAGGGTCATTTATGGAGACATTTAATTATTGTATTTTCATAGTTTTCAGTAGTTTAGATACAGAGTGTGTTCACAGAACTCCTTACACTGTCTCACCTAAATTGGAATCTAGATCTCCATCTTCATTAAACAAAATTGTAATGTCCTCTGAACATGATTTTCCATCGTTTCCTTTATTAATATTTTCTGCTGATGATACCATATAGTAATTACAGATTTTCTTCTTTTTTTTTTTTTTTTTTTTTTTTTTTTTGCGGTACATGGGCCTCTCCCGTTGTGGAGCACAGGTTCCAGACGCGCAGGCTCAGCGGCCATGGCTCATGGGCCCAGCTGCTCCGCGGCATGTGGGATCTTCCCGAACCGGGGCACGAACCCGTGTCCCCTGCGTCGGCAGGCGGACTCGCAACCACTGCGCCACCAGGGAAGCCCAGATTTTCTTCATTTTTTGAAACATATCCATGGTATTCAATTCTGTTGATTCCTAGAATTTGTTCAATCAATCAGTTTTCTATTGATAGGCATTTAGGCTGTCTCCAATCATTGCTATTGTAAATAAGACTGCAATGAGAAAACCAGTGTACATATCATTTCCTATTTTTTCTTAAGATATATTTGAGATAAATTCCTAAACGTTGTATCACTGGATCAAAAGGTAAATGGATGTGCAATTTTAATAGATAGGCATGGTATAGAATTCTCTGTAAGGCTCATACATTTTTCTCTTTCACCATCAGTGTTTGAGAGTGCCTAATTCCCTATAGTCATGACAAGAGTTTTTTGGCAGAATTTTGTTTTTGTCAGTGTGATATTTGAGAAATGATACTTCTATGTGATTTTAATTTGCATTTATATAATTGTGAGTAATTTTAAGTATCTTTTTATTTGCTTTATTTTCTGTGAAATGTCTGTTCAGTATTTTCCATATTCTTCTCTAAGAGTTTTGGTCATTTTTGTTTTTACAGATATAAAAGCTCTTCATTGATCACCAATATTAACATATTAACACTTTTAATGTAACATTAGTTGTAAACTTTGTCCCAGATTACAATTTGTCTTTTTACTTTGTTTATGGTGTTTTTATTACCATGAAAAATACTTTTTTTAGGTAATCAAATTAATTAATATTTTCACATTTAGCTTCTGGAAGTTGAGCTACTGTTAGGTAACTGTTCTCTTTTTCCAAATAACAAATTAAGCAACCATTATTTTTCTAGTATTTATATAGTTTTACTTTTTACATTTAATTATTTGCTGCATTTGGAATTTATTCTGGTGCTTAGCGTGAGAAGTGGATCCAATTTTACATTTTTCTATGAATCTCTCTAATTTTCATAACATCATTTATTAAAATGTCCATCATTTCCTCCATTTTGATGTGCTGCCTTTATCTTATGATAAATTTTCATATGTACTTTATTTATGAATTTTCTAGTGTGTTACATTGAACTTTTTGTATATTTCTGTGTTTATTTTATATATTTTTTAAAAAATCAGTGGCTTTATAATATGTTTTAATAACATCTACAAAACTATTTTTAGCTTTCTGTTTGTTGTATCTGGCCAGGCAATAGCAACATAAGAACAGCACTGCTGCTATTTTGGTGACACTTTATCTTAATTTCAGGAAAAAAAAAAGATGTAAGAATAAACAAGCCATCTTGCTCTAACTTTTCTTACAAATTGAAATGTGTGCAGGTGCAATAAATATTAAAATGCCAACTTTTCTTCCTGCTATTATTTTGGCTGAATGCATCTTCAAATATTCCTTTGTCTTGAAAGTTGTTTTTGTTCTCTCCAAAGTACACTGATACATTTAGAAAATTTTAAGTGTACAGTGGAATGTAAATAATTGGTGTATTGGTAAGACATTTTGATTGCACATAATAGAAATTAAATACAATTTGTTTAAGCAAAACAAAAGGGGGATTTGTTAGTGATACAAAATTTTCTTATGGAATGCAGGAATTGAGAATGATATGTTACAAGAAATAGTAATCCTGTAGGGAACCCAGGAATTAAAAATAATAATTGATTCAGGCAAAAGTTTCATAACACAAAATTAGCCATTTTAATGTGAGAAAATAAGTGGCATTTAACATATTCACAATATTGTGCTATCACCACCTTTTTCTAATTATAAAATATGTTCAACATGCCAAATTAAAAACTCACACTCATTAAGCAGTCTCTTCCCATTCCCTCCTTGCCTAACCTCTGGCAGCCACCAATTTGCATTCTATTGCTATGGATTTATCTATGCTGGATATTTCTTATAAATGTAATTAAACATATGTTTCTTTTGTGTCTAGCCTTTTACTTAGCAAAATATTTTAAAGTTTCATCCACATTGTAACATATAGAGCTCCTTCATCCCTTTTACTGGATGAAAACTATTCCATTGTCTGTATATAGCACAATTTGTTTATCTACTAATCTCTTCATGCACATTAGCACAGTTTCCACCTTATGGCTACTGTGAAATAAGCTGCTACGAACATACGGTTGTACTCATTTGAGTACCTGTTTTCAAATCTTTGATATACACTAAAGAGTGTATAATCATGTATCATATGGTAGTTCTATGTTTAACTTTTTGAAGAACTGTCATACACTTTTCCAAGGGGAGGTGGGTGGTGATATTGGTCAAAGGGTATGAAGTTTCAGTTATGTAAGATGAATAATATCTGGAGATCTAATATACATCATGGTAAAAACAGTTAACAATACTGCATTGTATACTTAATATTTGCTAAGTTTCCTGTGTTTGTGTGTGTGTGTGTATGAAGAAAATTAAATTTAAACTCCATTCTCAGCAAAGTTGTGAAATTTGCAGTTTTTCTTTTGTTATTGATTTCAAAGTTCCTTCCACTGTGTTTGGAGAAGAAAGTTTGTAGATGCTTTGTATGATTTCAACATTTAAAAATTTATTTAGACTTGTTTTATGGCCTATGATGTGATCCATTCTGGAGACTGGTCCATGTGCACTTGAAAAAATGTGTCATATTCTGCTATGGTTGGATGACTGATTTGTGAATGTCTGTTAGGAGTTTTGGGTTTATATTGTTGCTAAAGAGCTCTATTTCCTTATTGATTTTCTGTCTAGATATTCTACCATTTATTGAAAATGAGGTACTGAAGTCTCTAAGATTTGTAGAAGACTCTATTTTTTCCCTCAAATCAATCAATATTTGCTTCACATATTTTGGTGCACTGGTTGTTTGAGGTGTATATGATTTTGCCTGTTATATCTTCTTGATAAATTTACCCTTTTATCACTACATAAAATTCTTCTTTTCTCTTGTAACAGTTTTTGACTTAAAGTCTATTTTGGCTAATTTTTGTTTAGCCACAAGTCTTTTGTTTTGGCTACTATTTACATGGAACACCTTTTTCCACCCTTACATTTTCATCTTATTTGCATCTTTGGATCTAAGGTGAGTTTCTTGTTGACAGCACCTAATTGGGCCATTTTTAAAATACAGAGTATAATCCATTTAAATTTACAATAATTATTCAGTACTTATAAAGAAGGACTTACTTCTGCCACTTTGCTAGTTGCTTTTGTATACCTTATATTTTCCCCTCATTTCCTAAAATTTTGCTTTGTTTGTGGTTAGTTGTGGGGCAAGAATATTTTTAAATTGCTTTTTTCTTGATTCAACATTCACTTGCTGCTGTAATGCTTTGACTGTTTTCAGAGTCTTAACAAAGTTGTTTCTGATCATTTTTTGCTTATTTTTCAGTGTTTCTGTGGAGCAAATAATGTTTTAAGCTGACTTCTTCACCATTTTGCTGACATCAATCCCCAGGAGTTGTTTTGTTCTGGTGTGTTTTACCTGTTCTTTGAGAGTCTACTCATGTCTCTGTGTTTGCTTCATTTTTTTTCCTTTAGTTTACATGGCAGAAAATGGTTGCTAACAGCTCCTGAACTTTTGCCAAATGGATACTGACTGAGAGCTTTTTCTCAGTTTCAGTTGTGACATTCTTGAGTAAAAGAGTTTAATTTGTGCAGCTTTGGTCAGATTCCCTCACCTGAACTAATCAACTATGGCCAGTGACAGGGTCTTATTATCCTCATGGAGGCTCCCATAATAACCATGTGTCTTGGTTGAAGATGAGGTATGCTGAGAAGTAATAATGAGATGTGCCAAGCTGATGGTGAGCCTTGGGCTAATATGTACCTAGTGGAATAAATAATTTTTGTCCCAAGATTCAGGTTCAATATCTTTTAATACCTTCTTAAATCTACTTCACAAACAATTGTCCTCCTTAAATTAATTATTCAGAAATTCATTTTTCATAACTCCTTTTCATATTTTTCACTCATTGAATCTAAGATACAGTTATATAAATTCCCTGTTCTATATCTAGCAGTATCTTTTATGCTTGATGCTGACAACTATGTGTGCAGTGCACATTTCCCCAGTTACTTGAAAAGATTAATAGATCTGTGAGTAATTTTACTTGTTTTCTGGGAATCATATTTACTGTTGCAAAAGATAGCTGAAAGAAGCATAATACAAAGATTTACAACAAATCTTGGTGGTAATAACAAAACATAGTCTGGGCTTAGAAATAACAAGTTGAAGCAGAGAGATGTATTTTTTTAAATTAATTTATTTATTTTATTTTTGGCTGTGTTGGGTCTTCGTTGCTGCGTGCATGCTTTATCAAGTTGCAGCGAGCAGGGGATACTCTTTGTTGTGGTGCATAGGCTTCTCATTGCGGTGGCTTCTCTTGTTGCGAAGCATGGGCTCTAGGCATACAGGCTTCAGTAGTTGTGGCTCATGGGCTCTAGAGTGCAGGCTCAGTAGTTGTGGTGCATGGGCTTCATTGCTCCGTGGCATGTGGGATCTTCCCAGACCAGGGATTAAACCCATATCCCTGGCATTGCCAGGCAGATTCTTAAACACTGAGCCACCAGGGAAGCCCATAGAGAGAGATGTATTTTTGAGATAAAATATTTTACCATTCATAAGTCAATTTGGCTGAACAGGAGCTACTTCCAGCATTGTCTTTGACTAAATTTCAAATACCAGATTGACTATATCATCCCTTTTGGAAATGACTGTAAGCCACATGCTGTCATTGACAGCTATACCCTTATGTGAAGAAACAAAATAGTTTCTTGCCTCACTTAGAAAAATAGTAGAATAATTTAGCAGTCACCTGGAGGAAAATAGTCCTTTACCATATTTCTTGAATATCCTGTTACAAATAGAATTTTGATAAAATATGTAAAGAATTCTGTTACTGTGCTCTCACCATTCTTAGTTAATCAGAAACTCCAAATAATTATGGAGCATGACATTGAAGTTAGCTTCCCATTTGCTGCATTGCTTTGCTAACTGAAGGATAACATTGTGGAAGTTTTTAAAAATCCTTGTTCATTCCAGTAATTTCACTTTCTCTTGACAGTCCTTTTTAAAGTGAATTTTATCTATTATATGTAATTTAAATGATTATAAAACTTTGGCTAAAATAATTTGGCTATCAAATGGATCGTATGTGAAGCAATAGAATGCAAGTATCCCCCAAAGACATATCATTAAAGGCATAAGATGTGATGGAAAGAATGTCTTTAAAAGTACAGAGATGGGGAAAACTAATGACAATAAAAGATGGGCTAACCCCAGTTCTTACACCAGTCCAAACATGTTATGCCCACCTAAGAGAAATCCAATCTATTTTTTATATCTGGTGAAAATGTGCCAATATAGGGTGCATTTATATCTCATATGTCATGCATGTTTTCTTAAATAGAAGACTGGTGGGCTAGATTTCTTTCTTTAGTGTACTGATGTAGTTTGCTACAGAAAATAGAGTATATTTTCAATAAAAATATAATGAACTTGCCAGATTAGATATATATCAAGAAAATGCCTAAGTGATGAGACACAAGTTCATTACATATTGGCTAAGGGGAAAATATGTTGGTAAATGTGAACAGTACTGAGCTTATGGGCACAGGAGAAAGAGAATAAATAAAAACCAGCTTTTAGGAAGACCCAAATCTTTTCCATCTCACAGTTCTATTTTAGCCAACTCTATATATGGACATAGATAATGTTGATGTGTAAATTCAATAGTTTTGAATCTAGGTAAAAATTTTTTTTCAATGACACACAAATGTGGTGAGAGATCATCAATAGAATTTTAAAATTTTAAAGTAATATTTAGTAATACTCCTATCATTTTAACTTAATCATGAAGATTACCAGGAATATTTCAGTTGACTGCTTTTGATACGTGTTTTATGGTAATAAATTTCTCTATTATCTGTTGTGAACAACATTTTATTTACATCTCAATTCTATCATCACAAACCATTTTTTGAATGAGTTATAGAATTTCCAAGATTGAAAAATTATTTTCGATCTTAGACCCCAGATGTGGGTGTGGATCGCTGCCACCGCTGCCACCGAGGATCTTGTGAGCAAGCGTGGATCACTACCCACACCTTCCAAGGAGCCTGCTTGGCCCACCACTTCTGAGAGTCCTGTGATCTGGGGCCAACACCCCTGGAGAGCTCACAGTATGCTCCAGTCTGTTGCAACTTCCTGCTGGTCTCAGTGGCTGCAGGCACTTAGAACATGCCCCAGTTGTGGCTGCTTTATCCCTCCCTGGCCTTAGCAAATATGTGTGCCCCAATTATCCACTGCTTTTGCCCCTCTCACTTGGGCAGTGAAAAAATGCCTAAGGGTGACCCAGAAACAGAGGCATGGACAAAAGCAAAGTGGAGCCTCAGGGGCTGTGAGACTAAGGAAGAGGAATGGAAATCTCTCTGTGTGACTGCACAAGCCATGGACTAAGTCCACATGATCAGTGTGGTAAACCCTGTGTCTGCGGAATATATGAATGGACAATGAGTGCTTTCACAACTGAGACCAGTCTAGTTTTAACAGCTGTAGACTTTGGGGGCTAGTACACACAGGAGTTGGGTCAGGTCAGGAACTGAGCTGCCCACACCATGGTGGAAATAACTGCCATGGAGCAGAATAAAGAAAAAAGAATGAAAAGAAATGAGGACAGTCTCAGAAAAATCTGGGACAACATTAAATGCACCAACAATCAAATTACAGGGGTCCCAGAAGAAGAGAAAGAGAAAGGGTCTGAGAAAATGTTTGAAGAGATTATAGTCTAAAACTTCTTTAACAAGGGAAAGGAAATATTCAACCAAGTGCAGGAAATACAGAAAGTCCCATACAGGATAAACCCAAGGAGGAACATGCCAAGAAACATATTAATCAAGCTAACAAAAAATAAGTACAAAGAAAAAATATTAAAAACAGCAAGGGAAAACCAACAAGAAAACATACAAGGGACTCCCATTAAGGTTATCAGCTGATTTTTCAGCAAAAACTTTGTAGGCCAGACGGGAGTGGCAGGATGTATTTAAAGTGATGAAAGGGAAAAACCTACAGCAAAGATTACTCTTCCCAGCAAGGATCTCATTCAGATTTAACAGAGAAATCAAAAGATTTACAGACAAGCAAAAGCTAATAGAAATCAACACCACCAAATCAGCTTTACAACAAATGATAAAGGAACTTCTCTAGGTGAAAAACACAAGAGAAATGAAAAGACTTACAAGAACAAACACAAAACAATTAAGGAAATGGTAAAAGGAACATAAATATCAATAATTACCTTAAATGTAAATGTATTAAAAACTCTAACCCAAAGCACCAAACTGGCTGAATAGATAGAAGAAAAAAAGAAAAGAGCCATATATATGTTGCTACAAGAGACACACTTCAGACCTAGGGACACATACAGACTGAAAATGAGGGGATGGAAAAAGGTATTCCGTGCAAATGGAAATTAAAAAAGTGGGAGCAGTAATACACATATCAGACAAAATAGACTTTAAAATAAAGACTCTTATAGGATACAAGGCAGGACACTACATAATGATCAAGGGAGCAATCAAAGAAGAAGAGATAAAAATTGTAAATATTTATGCACCCAACTTAAGAGCACCTCAATACATAAGGGAAATGCTAACAGACAAAAAACGATAAATCAACAGTAACACAATAATAGTGGGGAATTTTAACAGTCCACTTATACCAATGGACAGATCATTCAGAAAAAAAATTAATAAGGAAACACACATTACACTAGATAGACTTATTGATATTTATAGGACATTCCACCCCAAAACAAAAGAATACAATTTCTTCTCAAGTGCACATGGAATATTCTCCCAGATAGATAATATTTTCTCCAACAAATCAAGCCTCAGTAAATTTAAGAAAATTGAAATTGTACCAAGCATCTTTTCTGACTACAAAACTATGAGATTCAAAATGACTTCCTGCCAAAAAAAAAGACATATTAAAACCACAAACCCACCAAGGCTAAAGAATATGCTACTAAATAACCAATGGATCACTGAAGAAATCAAAGAGGAAATCAAAAAACACCTAGAAACAAATGACAACAAAAACACAGTGACCCAAAACCTATGGGATGCAGCAAAAGCAGTTCTAGGAGGGAGATTTTAGTAATACAGTCCCACCTCAAGAAACAAGAAAAATCTCAAATAAACAACCTAACCTTACACCTAAACCAACTAGAGCAAGAAGAAAAAACAAATCCAAAAGTTAGTAGAAGGAAAGAAATCATAATGATCATGGCTGAAATAAATGAAATAGAGATAAAGAAAACAATAGAAAAGATCAATGAAACAAAAAGCTGGTTCTTTGAGAAGACAAAATTGATAAAAATTTAGCCAGACTCAACAAGAAAAAAAAGGAGAGGAATAAAATCAATAAAATTTGAAATGAAAAAGGTGAAGTTACAATGGACAGTGATGAAATACAAAGAATCATAAGGGTCTACAACAAAAAACTATATGCCAATAAAGTGAACAAACTGGAAGAAATGGACAAATTCCTAGAAAGGTACAATCTTCCAAGACTGAACCAGGAAAAAGTAGAAAATATTACCAGACCAATCACAAGTAATAAAATTGAAGTAGTGATTAAAAATCTTCCAAAAACAAAAGTCCAGGAACAGATGGCTTCACAGGTGAATTCTTTCAAACATTTAGAGAAGAGCTAACACTTATCCTTCTCAAACTCTTCCAAAAATTGTAGAGGGAAGAACATTACCAAGCTCTTTCTCTGAGGCCACCATCTCCCTGATACCAAAGCCAGATAAAGATCTCACACACAAAAAAAAACCAAAATACATGCCAATATCACTGATGAACATAGATGCAAAAATCCTCAACAGAATACTAGCAAACGGAACCCAACAACACAGTAAAAGGATCATATACCATGATCGAATGCTATTTATCCCAGGGATGCAAGGATTTTTCAATATATGCAAACCAATCAATGTGATACACCATATAAACATATTGAATAGTAAAAACCGTATGATGATCTCAACAGATGCAGAAAAAGCTTTTGACAAAATTCAACATGGATTTTTGACAAAAACTCTCCAGAAAGTGGGCATAGAGAGAACTTACCTCACCATATTAAAGGCCATATACAGCAAATCCACAGCAAACATCATTCTCAATGGTGAAAAGTTGAAAGCATTTCATTTAAGATCAGGAACTAGACAAGGATGTCCACTCTCACCACTCTTATTCAACATAATTTTGGAAGTCTTAGCCATGATAATCAGAGAAGAAAAATAAATAAAATGAATCCAAATTGGAAAAGAAGAAAAACTGTAACTCTTTGTAGGTGACATAATACTATATATAGAAAATTCTAAAGATGCCACCAGAAAACTACTAGAGTTAATCAATAAATTTGGTAAAGTTGCAGGATGCAAAATTAATATACAGAAATCTCTTGCATATACCCTAACAATGAAAGATCAGAAAAAGAAATTAAGGAAACAATCTCATTTACCATTGCAACAAAATGAATAAAATACCAAGGAATAAACTTATCTAAGGAGGCAAAATACCTGTACTCAGGAAACTGTAAGATACTGATGAAAGAAATCAAAGAAAACACAAACAGATGTGTTTGTTCTATCACAAACAGATGTGATACCTTGTTCTTGAATTTGAAGAATCAATATTGTGAAAAAGACTATACTACTCAAAGCAATCTACAGATTCAGTGCAACCCCTATCAAGCTACCAATGGCATTTTTCACAGAATTAGAACAAAAATGTTACAATTTGTGTGGAAACACAAAAGACCCCGAATAGCCAAAGCAATATTGAGAAAGAAAAATGGAGCTCGAGGAATCTGGTTCCCTGATTTTTGACTATACTACAAAGCTACAGGAATTAAGATAGTATGGCACTGGCACCAAAACAGAAATATAGATCAATGGAAAAGGATAGAAAGGCCAGAGAGAAACCCACACACACCTATGGTCAACTAATTTATGACAAGGGAGGAAAGAATATACAATGGAGAAAAGACAATCTCTTCATAAAATGGTGCTGGGCAAACTGGAAAGCTACATGTAAAAGAATGAAATTAGAACACACCCTAACACCATACACAAGAATTAACACAAAATGCATTAAAGACCTAAATGTTAGGCTGGACACTATAAAATTCTTAGGGGAAAACAGTGGCAGAACACTATTTGACATAAAACAGTGAGGTTTTTTTGACCCACGTCCTAGAGTAATAAAAAAAAAATAAGCAAATGGAACATAATTAACTTAAAAGTTTTTGCACAGCAAAGGAAACCATAAACAAGATGAATAGACAACACCTAGAATGGGAGAAAATATTTGCAAATGAAGCAACTGTCAAGAGATTAATTTCTAAAATATACAAACAGCTCATGAAGCTCAATATCAAAACAAATCAAACAATCCAATCAAAAAATGGCCAGGTGACCTAAATAGACATTTCTCCAAAGAAAACATACAGATGGCCAACAAACTCATGAAAAGATGCTCAACTTCACTAATAATTAGAGAAATGTAAATCAAAACTGCAATGAGCTCTCACCTTACACCAGTCAGAATGGCCACCATCAAAAAATCTACAAATAATAACTGCTGGAGAGGGTGTGGAAAAAAGGGAACCCTCTTGCACTGTTGATGGGAATGTAAATTGATACAGCCACAATGGAGAACAGTATAGAGTTTTCTTAAAAAAACTAAAAATAGAACTGCCATATCACCCAGCAATCCCACTACTGGACCTATACCCAGAGAAAACCACAATTCAAAAGGATACATGCACCCCAATGTTCTTTGCAGAACTATTTACAATAGTCAGGACTTGGACGCAACCTAAATTTCCATCAACAGAGGAATTGATAAGAAGATGTGGTACATATATACAATGGAATATTACTCAGCCATAAAAAGGAATGAAATTGTGCCATTTGCAGAGACATGGATAGACCTAGAGACTGTCATACAGAGTGAAGTCAGAAAGAGAAAAACAAATATTGTATAATATCCCTTATATGTGGAATCTAGAAAAATAATACAGATGAACTTATTTACAAAGCAGAAATAGACCCACAGACGTAGAGAACAAACATATGGATACCAAGGTGCAAAGGGGGAGGTGGGATGAAGTGGGAAATTGGGATTGTCATATATACACTACTCTGTATAAAATAGATAACAAATGAGAACCTACTGTATAGCACAGGGAGCTCTACTCGGTTCTCTGTGGTGACCTAAATGGTAAGGAAATCCAAAAAAGAGGGGATATATGTATATGTATGGCTGACTCACTGTGTTCTACAGCAGAAACTAACACAACACTGTAAAGCAACTATACTCCAATAAAAATTAATTCAAAAAAAGAAAAAATATTTTCTACAAAATTTTTCATATGCAAAATACTACACATACAGTAATTTCTATGGAATATAAATGTTTAGTTATAAAAGGAAATGATAAAGAATATTGTAATAACGTATATACACATGTGTATATAATATTGGTAATGACAAATCATTTTGTACGTGTGACACATATTAAAAAATAGTTGAATTTGACTACACATAATTTAATCTATTTATGTAGAAAAATAAAATAGAAGCTAGCCCGAGTTCTGTGGCTTATATAAGACTTGGACAAATAATTGCAAAGCATATGGCAGCAAATAAAACATTCAAGATAAAGGAGTCAGGAATCAATGAGCAAAAGGCAAACCAATAGAAACATAGACAACAGATACAACAAAGAAATTCTTAAAATAAATTATAAATAAATATCTGAAGGTGTTAAAAATGCAATTAAAATGTAGATTGAAATTAAAACATTTTACTTATATCAGTAAATAGAAAAATAATAATAATTAAGACTACCTTTAGCCTATAATTGTCATTTTGCAGTTTAGAAAAATGACTATCTTATTTTGCTTATTTACATTCTTTGTTGTCCCTGTAGGAATTTGATTTTGAGACTTCTGGTTTAAAGTGTAGATTGAAGGATTGTTGTTGAGTACTAATGGGAGAAAATGGAAAGTTAGAATTTAAAGTCTCAGACCCCAGGCTGAAATGAATTCTGGTATAAAATTCCATTATCAAGATTTTGATATTCAAATTTCTAGAGTAAATCTGATTAGCTCAGGATGAACACTGTTTAATTCAGGCATTCAACAGATATTCATTAAAAGTACCAGCTACTATTGTAGTTAATTAATACACAGCAGTGAGAAAAAAAAACAGAAAAACTTATGTCCTTGGGGATGTTAATTTCTGCTTATATACATATAACAATTACTATATGCTACTCACACTTTTACCTGCTTTATCAAAATTATATCAATCTTATATAACAAAATCCCATGACATAAGGATTATTAATATTACCCTTTTGGGGTTATAAAATTAAACAAATTGTATTAAGTAATTTTTTTCAAGGTCACATAGCTAGTAAATGGTGAACCCCAAATTTGAACCTAAGTATTCTGAGTTCAGAATCTATGCTCTTAACCTCTATAATATATGGACACAAAATACCAAATTAAAACAGTCAGTAGATATTTTTTTTCCTTTTTTTAGTAAAACTAATATATAGTTGTAGAAAATTTAGAAAGGAATAGAATAAAATTTGTACATACTTAGTAATTCTATTACTTGTAATGGTAACATTTTAGTGCATGTTTACAATATTTTTAACCTGTCTCCTCTTTTAAAAATTATACCTAATGTTTTAACAGAATGGAATTTAAAAGACAAAGGCCAAGGCTGGGTCACCATTTAAGAGGCTTTTGAAATATTCTAATTGATAGATGATGTTTGGACCATTGTAATAGCAGTAAAGGTGGTAAAATGTGCTATTTCAGGAAATAGCTTGAAAGTTTGGTCAATATGATTGGCTGATTGATTAAATGTGGGTTTTGATAGAAAGCAGTTAAGATCATTTCAAGCTGTTTGCACACCAGAAGATATAGATGGGGAATTGACATATGAATTTTTCAATTTTGTACATGCTAACCTTGATAGCTATCTAATAGATATCCAAGTAGAGATATTAAGCTGACAGCAGGATCTACATGTCTAGAGATTAAGGGAGAGGTCTGTGCAATATATATACATTTTTGAATCATCAATGTATGTAATAAAAGACATGAAATAAGATGATATCACTTAGGAAGTTGTGATAATTGGAAAGATCAGCCATAATTTTCCACTGCTTATACCCACAAATTTTTAAATGTAATCTTGTAACTTCTCCTGGCAAAAAGTTCATCATGTAAAGTTGAATTTATCTAAGATTGTGAATTAACAAAATATGACAAAGTATCAGAAGGACAAGGACGTTTAGGATAAAAGCAAGGAAATGATTATGATTCACCACTGAATTTAAGAAGAATAAGGAAGGAAGTGAAAATATGAAATTAGAGTTGAGTTTTAAAAATTGGTAGTTGTAGAGTGGTACCATGCCTGTGAGTGGCTGACAATTTTCCTAACTTTCATCTCCCAACTAGTACTATGCAAACATGCTGTTCTGAATTTGATGCTAATGCATGATAGTTATCTTCAGTATTATAAACATCAAAATAAAATCTAACTCTATGTGTTAATTTGTCTCCTTTCCACAAGTATGTTAACAAGTTTTCTTTCCCTTAATTTTATTACTACAATATACTACAATAAACTAATAATTTACTTAGTTTCACACACACACACACACATACGCACATAGAAGTACACACACATACAACACAGCGAATTTGCCCCAGAAATGTTTGCTGTTGGAAACCATTGCAATACTTGTTTTAGAATAATAAAATCTAAATTTTATTAATTTGTGGGAAGAATAGCAATACTTTTAAGCTAATCACAGAGATTTGAGCTTTGCGTTCAGTTTCATTTTACCCACATTACTTTTAATATTTTATATGTTATAATACAAAGGAGGTCAGGAAGCAATTATACAAAAGTTTTTTCTCATGGAAAACATTTTTTCTTCTAGTTTTCATTGGCTAAAGAGCATCAAGTTGCCTGAAGTTCCGCAGGTATTCACTGCAAATATTAACTCTATATTACTTATTATTTTCTTTGTCTTTGTCCCAGGTTCTTTCCTGAAAACTGATTTTGAATAGAATTAAGCATAAATTTATTAATCAAAGAATGACATAGAGAAATAATAAGACCCTCCCTATGTGGTTAGATGCTTTGAGATAATGGTGGTCTAGTAACTACAATACACAATTCTTTAAGGACTTCAGGTCCTATATACTACCACCATGAAAAAGGCCTACAGAATAAATCATTAGGAAGTCTTTCTGAAATACAATTGAAAGTGTGTCCCCAAACATACACAGATCCTGCTCATTCCAAATTTAGACAGTATACAAAACTATGACTTCTGATATTTGAGAAAGATAAATGGGAAAGAGGACATTTGAAATTATAAAGAGAATTGAAGGACTATATTAGATGATGCTAAAAATGAATAGGACTATTTCCTAATATAATGGCTGAAAAACCTATGATCAAGCAGCATAAACTGAGAAAAATTATGTATTCATATACTGTAGCAATGAATTTCAAAAAAATAAGACTGGGAAGTAATTCTTTAGGAATGAAGAATTACATTCAAAGAAGATAGAGTACAATCACTTCACATTGACCTTTCTAGTCTTGAATAATGTTACCTCAAAGGCATAAAGTATAAATACATGTAAAGATGTTACTGAATAATAACAAATACGAAGTTACTTGAGAAACTAGTTATGAGCACACTTTTATGAAATTTTAAGTTTGTTTCCCAAACCATCATTTGCTATAAATGACAGAAAGAATGACATCTTTCCTGAAAGAAATAAAGAATCAAGATTCTGTGATAATGTTACATTTTTTTTTTTGAAAAGATGGAGTTGAATGATGCATTTGAGTTCAGCTACAGATCAGAGAATAAATTCCAGTCATTTTAAGCAGATTTAAGATATGGGTTGTGGAAGCAGGTTTTAGGCTGGATCTCCATAAATGATTTCCAGAATACCACAATAGACTAACTCAGCAGGAGTGCTGCACACTTCTGCCCCATTCAAGAGCTAAGAATTAAAAGGCAACCAGTGCAAACATTGGCTACCTGGGCTTTGATTCCATTACCAGAATATTGTTACCAGAACTGCTGGCTTAAAAGTTAGAGCAGTAAATGTTCTAGGTTTGCAGCAGCAAAAATAAGTATGTCGGCATGAGGGGAAGACGGCAGAAGAGTAAGACACGGAGATCACCTTCCTCCCCACAGATACACCAGAAATACATCTACACGTGGAACAACTCCTACAGAACACCTACTGAACGCGGGCAGAAGACCTCAGACCTCCCAAAAGGCAAGAAACACCCCACGTACCTGGGAAGGGCAAAAGAAAAAAGAAAAAACAGAGACAAAAGGATAGGGACAGGACCTGCACCAGTGGGAGGGAGCTGTGAAGGAGGAAAGGTTTCCACACACTAGGAAGCCCCTACGTGGGCAGAGACTGTGGGTGGCGGAGGGGGAAAGCTTCAGAGCCATGGAAGAGAGGGCAGCCACAGAGGTGTGGAGGGAAAAGCAGAGAGATTCCCGCACAGAGGATCGGTGATGACTGGCACTCACCAGCCCGAGAGGCTTGTCTGCTCACCCGCCGGGGTGGGCCGGGCTGGGAGCTGAGGCTGGGGCTTTGGTCAGAGCGTGGGGAGAGGACTGGGGTTGGTGGCATGACCACAGCCTGCAGGGGGTTAGTGCACCACGGCTAGCCAGGAGGAAGTTCGGAGAAAAGTCTGGACCTGCTGAAGAGGCAAGAGACTTTTCCTTCCCTTTTTGTTTCCTGGTGTGCGAGGAGACGGGATTAAGAGCGCTGCTTATAGGAGCTCCAGAGACCAGCACGAGCCGCGGCTAAAAGCACGGACCCCAGAGACAGGCATGAGACGCTAAGGGTGCTGCTGCCACCACCAAGAAGCCTGTGTGCGAGCACAGGTCACTATCCACACCCACATTCTGGGGATCCTGTGCAGCCCACCACTGCCACGGTCCTGGGATCCAGGGACAACTTCCCCGGGAGAACGTATGGCATGCCTCAAGCTGGTGCAACGACATGCTGGCCTCTGCCGCTGCAGGCCCGCCCCGCACTCCATGCCCTTCCCTCCCCCCAGGCCTGAGTGAGCCAGAGTCCCCGAAGCAGCTGCTCTTTTAACCCCGTTCTGTCTGAGCGAAGAAGTGACACCCTCCGGCGACCTACACTCAGAGGCAGGGCCAAATCCAAAGCTGAACCCTGGCAGCTGTAAGAACAAAGAAGAGAAAGGGAAATCTCTCCCAGCAGCCTCAGAAGTAGCAGATTAAAGCTCCGCAATCAACTTGATGAACCCTGAACCTGTGGATTACATGAATAGACAACAAATCATCCCAAATTGAGGAGGTGGACTTTGAGAGCAAGATTTATGATTTTTTCCCATTCTCTTCTTTTTGTGCATGTGTTTGTGTATGCTTCTGTGGGAGATTTTGTCTGTGTAGCTTTGCTTCCACCATTTGTCTTAGGATTCTATCCGTCCGTTTTTTTTCTTAATTTTTTCCTTAATAATTATTTTTAATTTGATTATTTTATTTTACTTTATCTTTTCTCTTTCTTTCTTTCTTACATTCTTTCTTTCTCTCTTTCTTTCCTTCCTTCCCTCCTTTAGACAACGAACCATCCCAAATTGAGGAGGTGGACTTTGAAAGCAAGAGTTATGATTTTTTCCACTTTCCCACTTTTTGTGAGTGTGTATGTGTATGCTTCTGTGTGAGATTTTATCTGTATAGCTTTGGTTCCACCATTTGTCTTAGGGTTCTATCCGTCCATTTTTTAAATTTTGTTTTTCTTAATAATTTTTATTTCAATAACTTTATTATATTTTATCTTACATTACTTTATTTTACGTTATCTTCTTTCTATCTTTCTTTTTTCTTCCTTCCCTCCTTCCTTCCTTCCTCACTAACTACCTGCCTCCTCCCTCTTTTCATTCTTTCTTTCTTTCTTTCTTTCTTTCTTTCTTTCTACTTCTACTAATTCTTTCTTTCTACATTTTCTACCTTTTATTCTGAGCTGTGTGAATGAGAGGTTCTTGGTGCTGCAGCCAGGAGTCAGTACCGTGCCTCTGAGGTGGGAGAGCCAATGTCAGGACACTGGTCCACAACAGAACTCCCAGATCCACATAATATCAAAAGGCAAAAATCTCCCAGAGATCTCCATCTCAACACCAGCACCCAGCTTCACTCAACGACCAGAAACCTACAGTGCTGGACACCCTATGTAAAACAAGTAGCAACACAGGAACACAAACCCATCCATTAGCAGAGAGGCTGCCTAAAATCATAATAAGTCCACAGACATCCCAAAACACACCACCACACGTGGACATGCCCACGAGAAAGACAAGATACAGACTCATCCACCAGAACACAGGCACTAGTTCCCTCCACCAGGAAGCCTACACAACTCACTGAACCAACCTTAGCCACTGGGAACAGACACCAAAAACAATGGGAGCTACGAACATGCAGCCTGCAAAACAGAGATCCCAAACACAGTAAGATAAGCAAAATAAGAAGACAGAAAAACACACAGCAGATGAAGGAATAAGATAAAAACCCACCAGACCTAACAAATGAAGAGGAAATAGGCAATCTACCTGAAAAAGAATTCAGAATAATTAAAGATGATCCAAAATCTTGGAAATAAAAAAGACAAAATGCAAGAAACATTTAACAAGGACTTGAAGAACTAAACATGAAAAAAGGGACGAGGGGAAGATGGCGGAAGGGTGAGATGCAGAGATCACCTTCCTCCCCACAGATACACCAGAAATACATCTACACGTGGAACAACTCCTACAGAACACCTACTGAATGCTGGCAGAAGACCTCAGATCTCCCAAAATGCAAGAAAACCCTCACGTACCTGGGTAGGGCAAAAGAAAAAAAGAAAAAACAGAGACAAAAGAATAGGGATGGGACCTGCACCAGTGGGAGGGAGCCGGGAAGGAGGAAAGGTTTCCACACACTAGGAAGCACCTTCCAGGGTGGAGAATGTGGGTGTCCGAGGGCGGGAGCTTCGGAGCCACAGAGGAGAGTGCAGCAACAGGAGTGCGAAGGGCAAAGCGGGGAGATTCCCGCAAAGAGGATCAGTGCCGACAAGCACTCTCTGGACTGAGAGAATTGTCTGCTCACCCGCCAGGGCGGACATGGCTGCGAGCTGAGGCTCGGGCTTCAGAGCGCAGAGAGAGGACTGGAGTTAGCGGTGTGAACACAGCCTAAAGGGGTTAGTGCACCACGGCTAGCCAGTAGGGAGTCCAGGAAAATGTTGGGAGCTGCCGAAGAGGCAAGAGACTTTTTCTTCCCTCTTTGTTTCCTGGGGCGTGAGGAGAGGGGATTAAGAGCGCTGCTTAAAGGAGCTCCAGAGATGGGCATAAGCCACGGCTATCAGTGCGGTCCCCAGAGATGGGCATTAGATGCTAAGGCTTCTGCTGCTGCTACCAAGAAATCTGTGTGTGAGCACAGGTCATTATCCACACCCCCCTTCTGGGGAGACTGTGCAGCCCATCACTGCCAGGGTCCCAGGATCCAGGGACAACTTCCCCGAAAGAACGCATGGCGAGCCTCAGGCTGGTGCAATGTCATGCTGGCCTCTGCTGCTGCAGGCCTGCCCCGCACTCCGTGCCCTTCCCTACCCCCGGCCTGAGTGAACCAGAGCCACCGAATCAGTGGCTCCTTTAACCCTGTCCTGTCTGAGCGAAAATGAGACGCCCTCCCGCAACCTACACACAGAGGTGGGGCCAAATACAAAGCTGAGACACTGGGAGCTCTGAGAACAAGGAAGAAAAAGGGAAATATCTCCCAGCAACCTCAGAAGCAGGGGATTAAAGCTCCACAATCAACTTGATGTACCCTGCATCTGTGGAATACATGAATAGACAATGAATCATCCTATATTGAGGAGGTGAATTTCGAGAGCAAGATTTATGACTTTTCCCCTTTTCCTCTTTTTGTGAGTGTGTATGTGTATGTTATTGTGTGAGATTTTGTCTGTATAGCTTTGCTTCCACCATTTGTACTAGGGTTCTATCCATTCGTTTTTATTTTTTTAATTGTTTTACTTAATAATTAATTTTATTTTACTTTACCTTTTTTTCTTTCTTTCTTTCTTTCCTTCCTTCCCTCCTTAAGACAACGAATCATCCCAAATTGAGGAGGTGGACTTTGAGAGCAAAATTTATGATTTTTTCCACTTTTCCTCTTTTTGTGAATGTGCTTGTGTATAATTCTGTATGAGATTTTGTCTGTATAGCTTTGCTTCCACCATTTGTCCTTAGGTTCTATCAGTCCCTTTTTTTTCTCTTAATAATTATTTTAAATTTAATAACTTTATTATAATTTATTTTATTTTACTTTATCTTCTTTCTTTCATTCCTTATTCCTTTCTTTCCTCCTTCCTTCCTTCCTTCCTTCCTCCCACCGTCCCACCCACCCTCCCTCCCTCCCTCCTTTCTTTCTTTCTTTCTTCCTATTTCTACTAATTCTTTCTCTCTACATTTTCTGCCATTTATTCTGAGCCGTGTGGATGAAAGGCTCTTGGTGCTGCAGCAAGGAGTCAGTGCTGTGCCTCTGAGGTGGGAGAGCCAACTTCAGGACACTGGTCCACAAGAGACCTCCCAGCTCCACATAATATCAAACGGCAAAAATCTCCCAGAGATCTCCATCTTATAAGCAGCACCCAGCATCACTCAATAACCAGCAAGCTACAGTGCTGGAAACCCTATGCCAAACAACTAGCAAAACAGGAACATAACCCCAGCAATTAGCAGAGAGGCTGCCTAAAATCATAATAAGTCCACAGACACCCCAAAACACAACACCACACGTGGACATGCCCAACAGAAATACAAGATCCAGCCTCTTCCACCAGAACACAGGCACTAGTTCTCTCAACAAGGAAGCCCACACAGCCCACTGAACAAGCCTTAGCCACTGAGGAAAGACACCAAAAACAATGGGAACTACGAACCTGAAGCCTGCAAAAAGGAGACCCCAAACACAGTAAGATAAGCAAAATGAGAAGACAAAAAAACACACAGCAGATAAAGGAGTAAGATAAAAACCCACCAGACCTAACAAATGAAGAGGAAATAGGCAGTCTATGTGAAAAAGAATTCAGAATAATGATAGTAAACATGGTCCAAAATATTGGAAATAGAATACACAAAATGCAAGAAACATTTAACAAGGACCTAGAAGAATGAAAGATGAAACAATGATGAACAACACAATAAATGAAATGAAAAATACTCTAGATGGGATCAATAGTAGAATAACTGTGGCAGAAGAATGGATAAGTGACCTGGAAGATAAAATAGCGGAAATAACTATTGCAGAGCAGAGTAAAGAAAAAAGAATGAAAAGAACTGAGGACAGTCTCAGAGACCTCTGGGGCAAAATTAAATGCACCGACATTCGAATTATAGGGGTTCCAGAAGAAGAAGTGAAAATGAAAGGGACTGAGAAAATATTTGAAGAGACTATAGTTGAAAAGTTCCCTAATATGGGAAAGGAAATAGTTGATCAAGTCCAGGAAGCACAGATAGTCCCATACAGGATAAATCAAAGGAGAAATATGCCAAGACACATATTAATCAAATTGTCAAAAATTAAATACAAGGAAATCATATTAAAAGCAGCAAGGGAAAAACAACAAATAACACACAAGGGAGTCCACATAAGGTTAACAGCTGATCTCTCAGCAGAAACTCTGCAAGCCAGAAGGGAGTGGCAGGATATATTTCAAGTGATGAAGGAGAAAATCCTGCAACCAAGATTACTCTACCCAGCAAGGATCTCATTCAGACTTGATGGAGAAATTAAAACCTTTACAGAGAAGCAAACGCTGAGAGAATTCAGCACCACCAAACCAGCTTTACAACAAATGCTAAAGGAAACTTTTCTAGGAAAGAAACACAAGAGAAGGAAAAGACCTACAATAACGAACCCAAAACAATTAACAAAATGGGATTAGGAACATACGTATCGATAATTACCTTAAATGTAAATGGACTAAATGCTCCCACCAAAAGACACAGATTGGCTGAATGGATACAAAAACAAGACCCATATATATGCTGTCTACAAGAGACCCACTTCAGGCCTAGAGACACATACAGACTGAAAGTAAGCAGATGGAAAAAGATATTCCATGCAGATGGAAACCGAAAGAAAGCTGGAGTAGCAATTCTCATATAAGGCAAAATAGACTTTAAAATAAAGACTATTAGAAGAGACAAAGAAGGACACTACATAATGAGCAAGCGATTGATCCAAGAAGATATAACAATTGTAAATATTTATGCACCCAACATAGGAACACCTCAATACATAAGGCAAATACTAACAACCATAAAAGGGGAAATCGACTGTAACACATTCATAGTAGGGGACGTTAACACCCCACTTTCACCAATAGACAGATCATCCAAAATGAAAATAAATAAGGAAACACAAGTTTTAAATGGTACATTAAACAAAATGGACTTAACAGATATTTATAGAACACTACATCCAAAAACAACAGAATACACATTTTTCTCAAGTGCTCATGGAACATTCTCCAGGATAGATCATATCTTGGGTCACAGATCAAGCCTAGATAAATTTAAGAAAATTGAAATTCTATCAAGTATCTTTTCTGACCACAACACTATGAGACTAGATATCAATTACAGGAGAAGATCTGTAAAAAATATAAACACATGGAGTCTAAACAATACACTACTTAACAACGCAGTGATCACTGAAGAAATCAAAGAGGAAATCAAAAAATACCTAGAAACAAATGACAATGGAGACACAATGACCCAAAACCTATGAAATGCAGCAAAAGCAGTTCTAAGATGGAAGATTATAGCAATACAAGCCCACCTTAAGAAACAGGAAAACTCTGGAATAAAAAACCTAACCTTGCACCTAAAGCAATTAGACAAAGAAGAACCAAAAAACACTCAAAGTTAGCAGAAGGAATGAAATCACAAAAATCAGATCCGAAATAAAAGAAAAAGAAATGAAGGCAATGATAGCAAAGATCAATAAAACTGAAAGCTGGTTTTTGAGAAGATAAACAAAATTGATAAACCATTAGCCAGATTCAGCAAGAAAAAATGGGAGAAGACTCAAATCAATGGAATTAGAAATGAAAACGGAGAAGTAACAACTGGCACTGCAGAAATACAAAAGATCATGAGAGATTACTACAATCAGCTCTATGCCAATAAAATGGACAATATGGAAGAAATGGACAAATTCTTAGAAATGCACAGCCTGCCAAGACTGAATCAGGAAGAAAGAGAAAATATGAACAGACCAATCACAAGCACTGAAATTGAAACTGATATTAAACATGTTACAACAAACAAAAGCCCAGGACCAGATGGCTTCACAGGCGAATTCTATCAAACATTTAGAGAAGAGCTAACACCTTTCCTTCTCAAACACTTCCAAAATATAGCAGAGGGAGGAACATTCCCAAATTCATTCTAGGAGGCCACCATCACCTGGATACCAAAACCAGACAAGGATGTCACAAAGAAAGGAAACTACAGGCCAATATCACTGATGAACAGAGATGCAAAAATCATCAACAAAATACTAGCAAACAGAATCCAGCAGCACATTAAAAGGATCATACACCATGATCAAGTGGGGTTTATTCCAGGAATGCAAGAATTCTTCAATATATGCAAATCAATCAGTGTGATAAACCATATTAAACAACTGAAGGAGAAAATCCATATGATCATCTAAAGAGATGCAGAGAAATCTTTTGACAAAATTCAACACCCATTTATGATAAAAACCCTGCAGAAAGTAGGCACAGAGGGTACCTTCCTCAACGTAATAAAGGCCATATATGACAAGCCCACAGCCAACATCATCTTCAATGGTGAAAAACTGAAAGCATTTCCACTAACATCAGGAACAAGACAAGCTTTCCAACTCTCACCACTCTTATTCAACATAGTTATGCAAGTTTTAGCCACAGGCATCAGAGAAGAAAAGGAAATAAAAGGAATCCAAATCGGAAAAGAAGAAGTAAAGCTGTCACTGTTTGTAGACGACATGATAGGGTACATAGAGAATCCTAAAGATGTTACCAGAAATCTACTGGAGCTAATGAAATAACATGGTAACGTTGAAGGATACTAAATTAATGCACAGAAATCTCTGGCATTCCTATACACTAATGATGAAAAATCTGAAAGTGAAATCAAGGAAACACTCCCATTTACCATTGCAAAAGAAAAGAATAAATTATCTAGGTACAAACCTACCTAAGGAGACAAAAGGCATGTATGCAGAAAATTATAAGACAATGATGAAAGAAATTAAAGATGACACAAATAGATGGAGAGATATACCATGTTCTTGAATTGGAAGAATCAATATTGTGAAAATAACTCTACTACCCAAAGCAATCTACAGATTCAATGCAATCCTATCAAACTACCAATGGCATTTTTCACAAAGCTAGAACAAAAAATTTCACAATTTGTATGGAAAAACAAAAGACCCCGAATAGCCAAAGCAATCTTGAAAATGAAAAATGGAGCTGGAGGAATCAGGTTCTTTGACTTCAGACTATACTACAAAGCTACAGTAATCAAGACAGTATGGTACTGGCACAAAAATAGAAAGATATATCAATGGAACAGGATAGAGAGCTCAGAGATAATCCCAGGTACATATGGTCACCTTATCTTTGATAAAAGAAGCAACAATGTACAGGGGAGAAATGACACCCTCTTCAATAAGTGGTGCTGGGAAAAGAGGACGGGTACATGTAAAAGTATGAGATTAGATCACTCCCTAACACCATACACAAAAATAAGCTTAAAATGGATTAAAGACCTAAATATAAGGCCAGAAACTATCAAACTCTTAGAGGAAAACATAGGCAGAACACTCTATGACATAAATCACAGCAAGATCCTTTTTGACCAACCTCCTGGGGAAATGGAAATAAAAAAACTAAATAAACAAATGGAACCTAATGAAACTTAAAAGCTTTTGCACAGCAAAGAAAACCACAAAAAAGACCAAAAGACAACCCTCAGAATGGGAGAAAATACTTGCAAATGAAGCAAATGACAAAGGATTAATCTCCAAAATTTACAAGCAGCTCATGCAGCTCAATAACAAGAAAACAAACAACTCAATCCAAAAATGGGCAGAAGACCTAAATAGACATTTCTCCAAAGAAGATATATAGGTGGCCAACAAACACATGAAAGAATGCTCAGCATCATTAATCATTAGAGAAATGCAAATCAAAACTACAGTGAGATATCATCTCACACCTGTCAGAATGGCCATCATCAAAAAATCTAGAAACAATAAATGCTGGAGAGGGTGTGGAGAAATGGGAACACTCTTGAATTGAATGTGAGAATGTGAATAGGTACAGCCACTATGGAGAACAGTATTGAGGTTCCTTAAAAAACTAGAAATATAACTACCATATGACCCAGCAATCCCACTACTGGGCATATACCCTGAGAAAACCAAAATTCAAAAAGAGTCATGTACGAAAATGTTCATTGCAGCTCTATTTACAATAGCCCAGAGATGGAAACAACCTAAGTGTCCATCATTGGATGAACGGATAAAGAAAATGTGACACATACATACAATGGAATATTACTCAGCCATAAAAAGAAATGGAATTGAGATATTTGTAATGAGGTGGATAGACCTACAGTCTGTCATACACAGTGAAGTAAGTCAGAAAGAGAAAGACAAATACCGTATGCTAACACATATATATGGAATTTAAGAAAAAAAAATGTCATGAAGAATCAAGGGGTAAGACTGGAGTAAAGACACAGACCTACTACAGAATGGACTTGAGGATATGGGGATAGGGAAGGGTGAGCTGTGACAAAACGAGAGAAAGTCATGGACATATATACACTACCAAAATTAAGGTAGATAGCTAGTGGGAAACAGCTGCATAGCACAGGGAGATCAGGTCTGTGCTTTGTGACCACCTGGAGGGGTGGTATAGGGAGGGCTGGAGGGAGAGAGACACAAGAGGGAAGAGATATGGGAACATATGTATATGTATAACTGATTTACGTTGTTATAAAGCACAAAATAACACACCATTTTAAAGCAATTATTCCCCAATAAAGATGTAAAATAAATAAATAAAGATGAAACAAACAATGATGAACAACACAATAAATGAAATTAAAATACTCTAGATGGGATCAATAGCAGAATAACTGAGGCAGTAGAATGTATTATTAACCTGGACGATAAAATCCTGGAAATAACTACTGCAGAGCAGAATAAAGAAAGAAGAATGAAAGGAAGTGAGGACAGTCTCAGAGACCTCTGGGACAATGTTAATTGCACCAACATTCAAATTATAGGGTTTCCAGAAGAATAAGAGAAAAAGAAAGGGACTGAGAAAATATTTGAAGAGATTATAGTTGAAAAGTTACCTAATATGGGAAAGGAAATAGTTGATCAAGTCCAGGAAGAACAGAGAGTCCCATATAGGATAAATCCAAGGAGAAATATGCCAAGACACATATTAACCAAACTGTCAAAAATTAAACACAAAGAAAGCATATTAAAAGCAGCAAGGGAAAAACAACAAATAACACACAAGGGAATCCACATAAGGTTAATGCTGATCTTTCATCAGAAACTCTGCTGGCCAGAAGGGACTGGCAGGACATATTTTAAGTGATGAAGGAGAAAAACCTGCAACTAAGATTACTCTACCCAGCAAGGATCTCATTTAAATTTGATGGAGAAAGTAAAACCTTTACAGACAAGCAAAAGCTGAGAGAGTTCAGCACCACCAAACCAGCTTTACAACAAATGTTAAGGAACTTCTCTAGGCAAGAAACACAAGAGAAGGAAAAGACCTACAAAATGAACCCAAAACAATTAAGAAAATGGGAATAGGGACATACATGTCAATAATTACCTTAAATGTAAATGGACTAAATACTCCCACCAAATGACACAGAATTGCTGAATGGATACAAAAACAAGTCCCATATATATGCTGTCTACCAGAGACCAACTTCAGACCTAGAGACACATACAGAGTGAAAGTAAGGGGATGGAAAATTATATTCCATGCAAATGGAAACCAAAAGAAAGCTGGAGTAGCAATTCTCATATCAGAAAAAATGGACTTTAAAATAAAGACTATTAGAAGAGTCAAAGAAGGACACTACATAATGATCAAGGGATCAATCCAAGAGGAAGATATAACAATTGTAAATATATATGCACCCAACATAGGAGCACCTCTGTACATGAAGAAAATACTAACAGCCATAAAAGGGGAAATCGGCAGTAACACATTCATACTAGGGACCTTTAACACCCCACTTTCACCAACGGACAGATCATCTAAAATGAAAATAAATAAGGAAACACAAGCTTTAAATGATACATTAAACAAGATGGACTTAATTGATATTTATAGGACATTCCATCTAAAACCAACAAAATACACATTTTTCTCAAGTGCTCATGGAATATTCTCCAGTATAGATCATACCTTGGGTCACAAATCAAGCCTTGGTAAATTTAAGAAAATTGAAATTGCATCAAGTATCTTTTCTGACCACAACGCTATGAGACTAGATATCAATTACGGGAAAAGATCTGTAAGAAATACAAATATATGGAGGCTAAATAATACACTACTTAATAACGAAGTGATCAGTGAAGAAATCAAAGAGGAAATCAAAAAATACCTAGAAACGTGCTTCCCTGGTGGCACAGTTGTTGAGAGTCCCCCTGCCGATGCAGGGGACATGGGTTCGTGCACTGGTCTAGGAAGATCCAATATGTCGCGGAGCAGCTGGCCCTGTGAGCCATGGCCACTGAACCTGCATGTCCGGACCCTCTGCTCTGCCAGGAGAGAGGCCACAATAGTGAGAGGATGGCATACCGCAAAAAAATAAATAAATAAATAAAAATAACTAGAAACAAATGCAGAGGAAACACGACGACCCAAAACCTCTGGGAGGCAGCAAAAGCAGTTCTATGAAGGAAGTTTATAGAAATACAATCCTACCTTAACAAACAGGAAACAACTCGAATAAACAACCTAACACTGCACCTAAAGCAATTAGAGAAAGAAGAACAAAAAAACACCAAATTTAGCAGAAGGAAAGAAATCATAAAAATCAGATCAGAAATAAATGAAAAAGAAATGAAGTAAATAATAGCAAAGATCAATAAAACTAAAAGCTGATTCTTTGAGAAGGTAAAAAAATTGAAAAACCATTCACCAGACTCATCAAGAAAAAAAGCGAGATGACTCAAATCAATGGAATTAGACATGAAAAAGGAGAAATAACAACTGACACTGCAGAAATAAAAAAGATCATGAGAGATTACTAGAAGCAACTCTATGCCAATAAAATGGACACCCTCAAGAAATGGACAAATTCTTAGAAAAACACAACCTACAAAGACTGATTCAGGAAGAAATAGAAAACATGAACAGACCAATCACAAGCACTGAAATTGAAACTTTGATTAAAATTCTTCCAACAAACAAAATCCCAGGACCAGATGGCTTCACAGGTGAATTCTATCAAATATTCAGAGAAGAGCTAACACTTATCCTTTTTAAAT
This sequence comes from Pseudorca crassidens, assembly GCF_039906515.1. Lineage (NCBI taxonomy): Eukaryota > Metazoa > Chordata > Mammalia > Artiodactyla > Delphinidae > Pseudorca > Pseudorca crassidens. The sequence continues at coordinate 56,008,926 of NC_090317.1, read as the reverse complement.
GCTTCCAAAATATAGCAGAGGGGGTAACACTCCCAAACTCATTCTATGAGGCCACCATCACATTGATACCAAAACCAGACAAGGATGTCACAAAGAAAGAAAACTACAGGCCAATATCACTGATGAATATAGATGCAAAAATCCTCAACAAAATACTAGCAAACAGAATCCAACAACACATTAAAAGGATCATACAGCATGATCAAGTGGGGTTTATTCCAGGAATGCAAGGATTCTTCAATATACGCAAATCAATCACTGTGGTAAACCATATGAACAAATTGAAGAAGAAAAAACATATGATCATCTCAATATATGCAGAGCAATCTTCAGACAAAATTCAACACTGATTTATGATAAAAATCCTGCAGAAAGTAGGAATAGAGAGTACTTGCCTCAACATAATAAAGGTCATATATGACAAGCCCACAGCCAACATCATCCTCAAGGGTCAAAAACGGAAAGCATTTCTACTAAGATCAGGCAAAAGACAAGGTTGCCCACTCTCATCACCCTTATTCAACATAGTTTTGGAAGTGTTAGCCACAGCAATCAAAGAAGAAAAGGAAATAAAAGGAATCTAAGTAAGAAAATAAGAAGTGAAGCTGTCACTGTTTGCAGATGACATGATACTATATAGAGAGAAGCCTAAAGATACTAGCAGAAAAATACTAGAACTAATCAATGAATTTGGTAAAGTAGCAGGACACAAAATTAATGCACAGATATCTCTGGCATTCCTGTACACTAATGATGAAAAACCGAAAGTGAAATCAAGTGCACCCATTTACTGGTGCAACCAATATAATAAAATATCTAGGAATAAACCTACCTAATTAGACAAAAGACCTATATGCAGAAAATTATAAGACACTGATGAAAGAAATTAAAGGTGATACAAATAGATGGAGAGATATACCATGTTCTTGGATTGGAAGAATCAACATTGTGAAAATGACTCTACTACTCAAAACAATCTACAGATTCAATGCAATCTCTATCAAACTACCACTGGCATTTTTCACAGAACTAGAACAAAAAATTTCACAAGTTGTATTGAAACACAAAAGACCTGGAATAGTCAAAGCAACCTTGAGAACGAAAAACGGAGCTGGAGGAATCAAGCTCTCTGACTTCAGACTATAGTACAAAGCTTCACTAATTAAGACAGTATGGTACTGGCACAAATACAGAAAGATAGATCAATGGAACAGGATACAAAGCCCAGTGATAAACCCATGCACGTATTATTACTTTATCTTTTATAAAGTATGGAGGAATGTACAGTGGAGAAAGGAGAGCCTCTTCAATAAGTGGTGCTGGGAAAACTGGACAGGTACTTGTAAAAGTATGAGGTTAGATCACTCCCTAACACCATACACAAAAATAAGCTCAAAATGGATTAAAGACCTAAATGTAAGGCCAGAAACTATCAAACTCTTAGAGGAAAACATAGGCAGAACACTCTATGACATAAATCACAGCAAGATTCTTTTTGACCCACCTCCTAGAGAAATGGAAATAAAAACAAAAATACACAAATGGGACCTAATGAAACTTTAAAGCTTTTGCACAGCAAAGGAAACCATAAACAAGATGAAAAGATAACCCTCAGAAAGGGAGAAAATATTTGTAAGTGAAGCAACTGCCAAAGGATTAATCTCCAAAATTTATATGCAGCTCAATAACAAAAAACCAAACAACCCAATCCAAAAATGGGCAGAAGACCTAAATAGACATTTCTCCAAAGAAGATATACAGACTGCCAACAAACATATGAAAGAATGCTCTACATCATTAATCATTAGAGAAATGCAAATCAAAACTACAATGAGATATCATCTCACACCAGTCAGAATGGCCATCATCCAAAAATCTAGAAAAAATAAATGCTGGAGAGGCTGTGGCGAAAATGGAACACTCTTGCACTGTTGGTGGGAATGTAAATTGATACATCACTATGGAGAACAGTATGGAGGTTCCTTAAAAAAACTAAAAACAGAACTACCATACGACCCAGCAATCTGACTACTGGGCATATACTATAAGAAAACCATAATTCTAAAAGAGTCATGTACCAAAATGTTCATTGCAGCTCTATTTACAGTAACCCAGAGATGGAAACAACCTAAGTGCCCATCATCAGATGAATAGATAAAGGACATGTGGCACATTTGTACAATGGAATATTACTCAGCCATAAAAATAAATGAAATTGAGCTATTTGTAATGAGGTGGATAGAACTAGAGTCTGTCATACAGAGTGAAGTAAATCAGAAAGAGAAAGACAAATACCGTATGCTAACACATATATATGGAATTTAAGAATAAAAATGTCATGAAGAACCTAGGGGTAAAACAGGAATAAAGACACAGACCTACTGGAGAACAGACTTGAGGATATGGGGAGGGTGAAGTGTGAGCTCTGACAAAATGAGAGAGAGGCATGGACATATATACACTACCAAACGTAAGGTAGGTAGCTAGTGGGAAGCAGCCACATAGCACAGGGATATCAGCTCGGTGCTTTGTGACCACCTGGAGGGGTGGGATAGGGAGTGTGGGCGGGAGGGAGACACAAGAGGGAGGAGATATGGGAACATATGTATATATATAACTGATTCACTTTGTTATAAAGCAGAATCTAACACACCATTGTAATGCAATTATACTCCAATAAAGATGTTAAAAAAAAGAAACATGTGGCGCATATGTACAATGGAATATTACTCCGCCATAAAAAGAAACTAAATTGAGCTATTTGTAATGAGGTGGATAGACCTAGAGACTGTCATACAGAGTGAAGTAAGTCAGAAAGAGAAAGGCAAATACCATATGCTAACACATATATATGGAATTTAAGAAAAAAATGTCATGAAGAACGTAGGGGTAAGACAGGAATAAAGACACAGACCTACTGGAGAATGGACTTGAGGATATGGAGAGTGGGAAGTGTAAGCTGTGACAAAGTGAGACAGTGGCATCGACATACATATACTAAGGAAGAAGAGCTGAAATCTCACCTCGTGGCTGTGCAAACCACTAAGTTACACTTTCTCTGACAGCTCCTTAAATTCAGAGCTTGCAAAACATCTGAAAGGACAAATGTACCTGTAGCTGGGATGGGTCTGGCTTTAGTAGCTGTGGGCTTAGTGAGAATATACACCCAGGGTTTGGGCCAGGCCAGAGTCTCAGCAGCCACCATAGTTCCCACAGCGGGTGCAAGTGCATGAATGCCACAGGCCTTGGACCTGACCTCAGTGCATCTATGCCAGTGGCCTGGTGAGAACAATGCCTCAGACTCACCAGGGTCAATTGCCATCATACCCACAATTAAGGTGGGACCAAGACCAGTGTCAACAACAGTGTATGTTGTGAACTTGCACAATGAATGAAAGAGGATAAAAAAGAGCACATTGACAGGTGAACAGCTCCAGAAGAGTAGTACTCAGTGGCTTCTCTCCCAGTGGGAATGCTCCAATACTGCCTCCCTCACACCACAGATCAGAAACACAGATAAGAAACAGATCTGGAGACCTCTACTCCAACAACTAGGGAGTAGACCTCACCCCTGACAGGGCAGGGACAACCACAGAGCAAGGGGAGACCCCACTAAATATTGAGGGCAGGCTCTGATCACCAAAACACCAAACCCCTTATCAAGTGGATAATGGCACAAGCCTCTGGACCAACCTCACCCAACAGGGAGTGAACACCAGAAGCAAGAGGAACTATGATTATCCTGCAGCCTGCAGAAAGGAAACCACAAGCACGGTAAGTTAGAAAACTGAGATAACAAAGAAATATGTTGCAGACGAAGGAGCAAGATAGAAACCTACAAGAACAAATAAATGAAAGGAGACAGGCAATCTACCTGAAAATAATTCAGAGTAATGATGGTAAATATGATCCAAGATCCTTGGAAACGAATGGAGGTACAGATTGAGAAGATACAAGAAATGTTTAACAAAGAAATAGAAAAATTAGGAACAAACAACACAGATGAACAATAAAATAGCTGAAGTGAAAAACACACTAGAAGGAATCAATAGAAGAATAACTGAGGCAGAAAAATGGATAAGTGACCTGGAAGACAGAATGTTGGAAATCAGTTATGGAACAATATAAAGAAAAAAAGAAAAGAAAAGAAAAGAAATGAGGACAGTCTCAGAGACGTCTGGGACAGCATTAAACACACCAGCATTCAAAATATAGGGTTCACAGAAGAAAAGAAAAGGAGAAACTACCTGAGAAAATATTTGAAGTTATTATTGTTTAAAACTTCCCTAACATAGGAAAGGAAACAGTCACCCAAGGTCAGGAAGCACAGAGAGTCCCATACAGGATAAACCCAAAGAGAACATGCTGAGACATATATTAATCAAACTAACAAAAATTAAATACAAAGAAAAAATATTAAAAGCAACAAGAGAAAAGCAACAAATAACTTACAAGTGAATCCCGATAAGGTTATCAGCTGATTTTTCAGCAGAGACTCTACAGGCCAGAATGGAGTAGCAGGATACTTTTAAAGTAATGCGAGAGAAAACCCTACAACCAAGAAAAGTTTACTCAACAAGTCCCTCTTTCACTTTTGATGAAGAAATAAAAAGTTTAATAGACAAGCAAAAGCTGGGAAATTCAACAAAACCAAATCAGCTTTACAACAAATTCTGAAGGAACTTCTCTAGTCAGGAAACACAAGAGAAGAGAAGAAAAGCAGAAAGGAAGAAAATAGACATACAAAATCAAACCCAAAACAATTAAGAAAATAGCAATAGGAACATATATATCAAAAATTACCTTAAATGTAAATGGATTGAATGCACCAACCAAAAGACATAGACTGGCTGAATGGATACAAAAATAAGACCAATATATATATATATATATATGCTGTCTACAAGAGAACCACTTCAAACCTAGGGATACATACAGACTGAAAGTGAGGGAATGGGAAAAGATATTCCACACAAATTGAAATCAAAAGAAAGCTGGAGTAGCAATACTCATATCAGACAAAATAGACTTTAAAATAAATACTGTTACAAGAGACAAGGAAATACACTATATAATGATCAAGGGATAAATCTAAGAAGATATAAAAATTGTAAATATATATGCACCCCAAACTAGGAGCACCACAACATATAAAGCAAATGCTAACAGCCATAAAAGGGGAAATCAACAGTAACACAAAAATAGTGGGGGACTTTAACACTACACTTAAACCAATGGATAGATCATCCAGACACAATATTAATAAGAGAAAACAAGCCTTAAATGACATATTAGAATAGATAGATTTAATTGATGTTTATAGGACATTCCCCCCAAAAGCAGCAGAATAAACATTCTCAAGTCCACAAAGAACATTCTCCAAGATAATCACATCTTGGGCCACAAATCAAGCCTTGGTAAATTTAAGAAAATAGAAATCATATCAAGCATCTTTTCCACCCACAACAATATGAGATTAGAAATCAATTACAGGAAAAGAAAAAACTGTGGAAAACATAAACACATGGAAGCTAAACACTGTATTACTAAAAAATCAATGGATCACTGAAGAAAACAAAGAGGAAGTCAAAAATACCTAGAGACAGATGAAAATGAAAACGTGATGATCCAAAGCCTATGGGACACAGCAAAAGCAGTTCTAAGAAGGAAGATTATAGCAATACAATCTTACCTCAAGAAACAAGAAAAATCTCAAATAAAAAACCTAACCTAACACTTAAACAACTAGAGAAAGAAGAAAAAACAAAACTCAATGTTATTAGAAGGAAAGAAATCAATAATAAAGATCAGAGAAGAAATAAATGAAATATAGAGAAAAAAATATAGCAAAAATTAATGAAACTAAAAGGTGGTTCTTTGAGAAGATAAACAAAATTGATAAACCTTTAGCCAGACTCATCAAGAAAAAAAAGAGAGAAGACTCAAATCAATAAAATTAGGAGTAAAAAGAAGTTAAAATGGATACCACAGAAATACAAAACATCACAAAACATTATTACAAGCAACTATATGCAAATAAAATGGACAACCTAGACAAATTCTTAGAAAGAAACAGCGTTCCAAGACTGAACAAAAAGAAATACAAAATATGAGCAGATGAATCACAGTAATGAAATTGAAACTGTAATTAAAAATTTTCAAACAAACAAAAGTCCAAGGCCAGATGGCTTCACAGCCGAATTCTATCAAACATTTAGAGAAGAGTTGGCAAGTACCCTTCTGAAACTCTTCCAAAAATTTACAGAGGAAGGAAACCTCACAAGCTCATTCTACATGGCCACCATCACCCTAATACCAAAACCAAAGATATCACAAAAAGAAAATTACAGGTCAATATCACTAATGAACAATGATGCAAAAATCCTCAACTAAATATGAGCAAACCGAATCCAACAACACATTAAAAGGATCATACATGGGGCTTCCCTGGTGGCGCAGTGGTTGAGAGTCTGCCTGCCGATGCAGGGGACATGGGTTCGTGCCCCAGTCCAAGAAGATCCCACATGCCGCGGAGTGGCAAAGCCCGTGAGCCATGGCTGCTGGGCCTGTGTGTCCGGAGCCTGTGCTCTGCAACGGAAGAGGCCAGAACAGTGAGAAGCCTGCATACGGGAAAAAAAAAAAGGATCATACACCATGATCAAGTGGGATTTATCCCAGGTATGCAAGGCTTCTTCAATATACACAAATCAACCAATGCAATACACCATATTAACAAATTGAAGAATAAAAACAATATGATCATCTCAATAAATGCAGAGAAAGCTTTTTGACAAAATTCAACAGCCATTTATGATAAAAACTCTGCAGAAAGTGGACATAGAGGGAACCTACCTCAACATAATAAAGGCCATATACGACAAACCTACAGCAAACATAATTCTCAATGGTGCAAAACAGAAAACATTTCCTTTAAGATCAGGAACAAGGCAAGTAGGCCCACTTTCACTACTATTATTCAACAGAGGTTTGGAAGTCCTAGCCACTGCAATCAGAGAAGAAAAACAAATAAAATGAATCTAAATTGGAGAAGGAGAAACAAAACTGTCACTGTTGCAGATAACATGATAATATACATAGAAAATCCTAAATATGCCAGCAGAAAAATTTTAGAGCTCAGCAATGAATTTGGTAAGATTGCAGGATACAAAACTAATACACAGAAATCTCTTGCATTCCTATACACTAACAACAAAATATGAGAAAGAAAATCACAGAAAAGATCCCATTTACCATTGCATCAAAAAGAATAAAATACCTAGGAATAAATGTACCTAAGAACACCAAAATGTATACTCTGAAAACTGTAAGATACTGATGAAAGAAATAAAAGATGATGCAAAGAGATGGAGAGATATACCAAGTTCTTAGATTGTGTTGGTGGGAATGTATACAGGTTCAACCAGTATGGAGAACAGTATGGAGGTTCCCTAAAAAACTAAAAATAGAGCTATCATATGATCCAGCAATCCCACTGCTGGGCATATATCCAGAGAAAATCATGGTTTGAAAGGATACATGTGCCCCAGTATTCACTGCAGTGTTGTTTACAATAGCCAAGACATGGAAACAACCTATGAGTCTACCAACAGAGGAATGGATAAAGAAGATGTGGTACATATATACAATGGAATATTATTCAACCATGAAAATGAACAAAATAATGCCATTTGCAGCAACATGGATGGACGTAGAGATTCTCATACTGAGTGAAGTAAGTCAGACAGAGAAAGACAAATATCATATGATATTGCTTATATGAGGAATCTAATAAATGGTTTCAAGTGAAATTATCTACAAAACAGAAATAAAGTTACAGATGTAATATATAAACTTATGATTACCGGGGGGTAAGGGAGGGAGGGATAAATTGGAAGACTGGGATTTACACATACATACTAGTATGTATAAAATTGAAAACTATTAAGGACCTACTGTATAGCACAGGGAACACTACTCACTACTCTGTAATGACCTATATGGGAAAAGAATCTAAGAAAGAGTGGATATATGTATTACAGATTCACTTAGCTGTACACCTGAAACAAACACAACATAGTAAATCAACAATACCCCAATAAAAATTAAAAAAAAAAATACAAAGAGATGGACCAAAGTATATGGGACAAAGTAAATAGAAGAAGTCACAAGGGAGGAAATAATAATATGAGTAGAAATTAATAAGGAATATAATAGTAAAGTGAATGACCTGATTAATTTTTTAAATACTAAAATATATAAATATGCATTTTATTTTCTAATAAAAAGAGTGAGCACAAATATATAAAGTAATAAGTAATAACAAGGAATAAAAATTAAAATAAAAGAAATTTTAGGGGCTTCCCTGGTGGCGCAGTGGTTGAGAGTCGGCCTGCTGATGAAGGGGACACGGGTTCGTGCCCCGGTCCAGGAGGATCCCACATGCCATGGAGTGGCTGGGCCCGTGAGCCATGGCTGCAGCCTGTGCGTCCAGAGCCTGTGCTCCTCAATGGGAGAGGCCACAACAGTGAGAGGCCCACGTACCGCAAAAAAAAAAAAAAAAAAAAAAAATTAAATACATGAAAGACAACTGTGCACACATTAAAGCACACAAATATGAAAATCTGGATGAAATAGTTTCCTAAGCAAATACAAATTACCAAAATTGATTCTGTTAGAGTTAGAAACCTAGAGACAATTTCCAAAGAAGATATAACATTATTAAGAAATTCCATGGAACTGCGCCAGTCCCATATGATTTCATAGTAGAACAATATCATACATTCAGAGATTAGATAGTATCAGCACTCTATAAATTATCCCAGAGCATTGAAAAATATGATAATTTTTTATGAAACCAATGTAACACTAATATGTCAGGTAAAGGTATTAAAAGGAAAGGAAATGGACCATAAATAGCAAAGCAAAAAATCTAATTAAATATTAGCTAACAGAATCCAACTCCACAATGAGAAAAAATATACTGGGATTAAGTGGTATTTATTCAAAGTATTCTGTGTGGTTCAATATTAGTGTCTTATATTAATAAATTTAAAGGAAATATATGACTATATATTTAGATATTGAGAATTGCTTTGAAAAATTTAAAACCTACTCAAGATAAAAAGACTCAAGGAAATAGTAATTGAGGAACAGTCTCAAAATGATAATATATACATCTCTTACTTCAAATACCAATATCTTTTTTAATGGAGAAATATTAGAGACATTGCTATCAAGTTCATGGACAATGCAGGAGTATTTATTATCTCTGCTTCTATTTAATGCTACTATTCACTTCTATTCAATACTATTTTTTTTAACATCTTTATTGGAGTATAATTGCTTTACAATGGTGTGTTAGTTTCTGCTTTATAACAAAGTGAATCAGTTATACATATACATATGTTCCCATATCTCTTCCATCTTGCATCTCCCTCCCTCAAACCCTCCCTATCCCACCCCTCTAGGTGGTCACAAAGCACCAAGCTGATCTCCCTGTGCTATGTGGCTGTTTCTCACTAGCTATCTATTTTAAGTTTGGTAGTGTAGATATATCCACGCCACTCTCACTTTGTCCCAGCTTATCCTTCCCCCTCCCCATATCCTCAAGTCCATTCTCTAGTAGGTCTGTGTCTTTATTCTGTCTTACCCCTTGGTTCTTCGTGACTTTTTTTTTCTTAGCTTCCATTTATATGTGTTAGCATACGGTATTTGTTTTTCTCTTTCTGACTTACTTCACTCTGTATGACAGACTCTAGTTCCATCCACCTCACTACAAATATCTCAATTTCATTTATTTTTATGGCTGAGTAATATTCTATTGTATATATGTGCTGCATGTTCTTTATCCATTCATCTGATGATAGACACTTAGGTTGCTTCCGTGTCCTCGCTATTGTAAATAGAGCTACAATGAACATTTTGGTATATGACTCTTTTTGAATTTTATTCAATATTTAATATTAGTCAATACAATTTGACAAGAAATATCAACGAGACATTCTAATAGATTCAAAAAAGTAAAATTATCTCTATTTGTAGAATATGTGATAGTTGTGTTGGCAAAAGTGTTGCCCAAGACTACCACCAGGGTCAGTGATTTCCTAGGACTCACAAAACTTAGCTTATAGTTTAATTCATGGATATTTTTTATTTCAGTAATAGTATACAAAGGAAAATAAGCAAAGAAAAAAAGGTACATTGGGGAAAACATAGACAAGCCTGGTGCTATGTTTCAAGAGTCCTTTCCCAGTGGAGTTAGGTAGCATGTACTTAGTTCTTCCAGCACCAAATTGTAACAACAGGTATGAAATATGTACCAAGGATAGATTGAATCTCATTAGAGACTCAGTCCCCAAGCTTTTTATTGGAGGCTGGACCTGGAAGTATCTTCTGCCTAACACATATAAAAATTCCAGTCTCTCAGAAGAAAAACAAGTGTTCACCATAAACAACATTGTCTGTACAACAATTAGGCACAGTGAGCCTCTCTTATCAGTTCTGGTAATGACGTAAACCTTCTCAAATCCAAGTTCCCACATGCCTATGAAAGGCCAAACTTGCAAGGTCTTTCTAAAGATAATAGTCTGGGACTTGCTATGTTAATTATTTTCTATACAATAGTCTAACTGGAAAATCCCAAAGAATCAATGATAAGACTAAATTAAGAAAAAAAAAAATCAAGTGAGTAGCAGGATACTAAGTTAATGTACAATAATCAATAGACTTCATATACAAAAATAATAAAGAGTTAGAGTACATAATGGTAAAAAGAAACATTCAAATTACAATAACAATAAAGAAGATTAAGTATTTAGGAAGAAGTTTAACAAGGAATGTGCAAAACCTATGTTCTAAAAATTTTAAAACCTTTCTGAGCAACATTTAAGAAGACTTGAAACAGATAATATCCCTTAATCTTGGATGGCACAAATCAAGTACTAACAGGAGGTCAATTATCCTTAAGTTAATTTAAAATGGGAATGATACACAAAAAATAATTAACCAAAAATGTAAAAATGACTTTCAAAAATATTAAAAAATTCTCAATCATAAATAGAGAAATGTAAATAAAAAAAATAAGACACCATTCATCACCTATCAGACTGACAAAAAATGAAAACAACAGCAGATTCTGTTGGGAAGACTGCAGGAAAACAGGTACCCTCAGTTCAATTTCTGTTGTTCGATAGGAAATCTTGGCAACAAGATTTTACATTAAATTTATTTTTAAGGCAGTTGTAGACCTATATGTAGTTATAAGAAATAACACAGAGATTCCAAGTACCCTTTACCCAGTTCCCTCCAATGGCAATATCTTAAAACTATAGTACAATATCACAATCAGAATACTGACACTGTTCAACTCAACCATGTTATTCAGATTTCCCCAGTTTTATTTATATTCATGTGTATGTATATGTGTGTGTATGTAGGTGTGTGTGTGAATGTGCCTGTATTTAGATCTATACAATATCACATGTGTAAGTTCATGTAAGTAACCACCATCTGAGTCAAGAAAGAGTACCCTCACCACAATAGTCCCTAATTTTTGGCAACATACTTGAAATCTCAATTTTTCTCACATCCAATGACCTATTCACTAGAAAATCCAAAGTGGTCCATTTAAAACATAAGTGAAATCATGACATTCTTCAGGGACACACAGACCTTTATAATTGCCTACTGTCATAGGTGATTTGGCCTCTGTGTACCTCTCTGGCCTTATATTTTACCACCCTCCCTGGGACTCACTCTGACTAGGGCACACTAGCCTCCTTGCTGTTTCACAGTCACACTGAGTATACTACTGTTTCTGAGTCTTTGCATTCATTGTTCTTTCTGCCTTGAATGCTTTTACCTCAGAAATGTACATGTCTTCCTCACTTTAAAGACTCTGTTCCAATATCATTGATTTAGAGGAACCTTTCCTAACTACCTCATACAAATAGCACTCTCTAGCCTGACACTGCTTATTCTTCACATCCTGCTTTATTTTTCTCCATAGCACCTATTAATATATGACATCTTGTATATATATACTCATATATGTGTTTACATTGTCTATATCCTTTTACTACAAAGCAAGTTTCATGAAATTTACGTGTCAGTCTTTTTTTTTTTTTTTTTTCGGTATGCAGGCCTCTCACTGTTGTGGCCTCTCCTGTTGCGGAGCACAGGTTCTGGACGCGCAGGCTCAGCGGCCATGGCTCACGGGCCCAGCCGCTCCGTGGCATGTGGGATCTTCCCGGACCGGGGCACAAACCCGTGTCCCCTGCATCGGCAGGCGGACTCCCAACCACTGCGCCACCAGGGAAGCCCACGTGTCAGTCTCATATTGAGTAGTGCTGGAGCATGTAATAAGATAATAATATTTGCTGAATACATGAATGAGAAGAAATAGAACACAAATAAGCCGTGTCTGGTAGTGATGGTGATGGGGAAATACTACCTATTAAACAAATGCATCTAGATAAGAGATTAATAAAAATAAAGAACTGAACATTTATAAATATGTGAAATTTGACCTATTATTAGTTGATCTGTCAGCCTGCTGACCTACCTCTCTATTTATTGTGAAAAAGACACACATACACAGGTTTGTGTAAGCACAGAAAACATGTCTGTAAGGATATGCCCCGAAGTGCTAACTGTATGTACCCAATACTGTTGGTGTCACATCTAGATCCATGTGTCACCTCAGCTTCTTCAAATTTTGTGCTAAAAATGTCAACCAACAAACTTGAGAGCTTGTCCTTAGCTACTGTTTCTACTGCCCTGTACAGGGATATCTGGAGGTTTACTCTCCTGCCCCTTAACCACTGGTAGCCAAATACTGAGAAAAGTAGGAATACAAGGACTTCAGCATATTTTTCTAGATACAGGAAAAAAAAACTCTGAGGCTGAGCTGACTACATAATTTATAGGGCCCAGTGCAGAAAAAAAAAAAAAAGAGAGAATCCTTGTTCAAAAATTAAGAGAAGCCCTTCCAAGTGGGTGGGGACGCTGTGCAGTTAGGCCTCATGTCCATGAAGCTGACCCTGTTTTGAAGTATATTTTATGCTTCAGAGGTATAGAATCTCTGATTTCACCTGAAATTGCATCCTTTTTGGATCCTTCTTTTTCCTGCTGCTTGCCTTTTACAATTTTCCTAGGAGTACTCCCTTAATAAATCACTTGCATCTGAATCCTTATCTAAAAATCATCATTATGAGTAGTAAAAATCTTCACAATGTAACTGTGAAGTTAGTAAAATGCTATATAATACATAGTATGCTGCATTTGATATCCAGTTAGGGAGAGTATACCAAATAATCAGTAAAAGTTTACCCACCCATAAATACTATATCCTGTCACTTTTCTAACATTTATAATTTTGGTAATATTGTAACAAAAAATCTGATTTAAATAAACAAATAAACATACAAAAATCCTAACCACAATATGTTATCTTCATCCACAGTAAAATGAGAAACAGGCAGGCAAACTTTGCTCAAAGTGTTTGCTTTTCCTGAGTATTTCAAAGCTTTAAAAAAAAAGTAGTCATGAAAGTTTCCATATCCTCATAAATGCTCTAAAGCAGTTTGAGAGATGTTTGTAGAGAATGCTTTCACTCTCAAAACAACCATGGAGAGCTTTAAAGGAACTGTAAAGTGGCATGAGCTATGCAGTGGCATGATAAGAGTGGTGAGGCATATTTAGCATATATAAAATGTGAGCCTCTTTTGAGCTATTGAATTGGATTTTCACTCTTTTTACTGCAGTGAATTCAATCTTCTAATTCTCTCCACTTCAAACAATTCATTTCAATAAGTATAGGGAGCATATCTGGAAACTCCAATGACTGGACTCTTTCTGTGAACAGACAAATAACAGACCCAACTAGGGGAAGGGTTTAGTCATCAAAGGAAATTTCAATCAATTCCCCAATCCCAAACTGCCTTTCAATAGTTATTAATATGAAGCTGATGTGTCCGGGTTATACTAGGCTAGTGAACAAAAATACATATGGCAGGCTTAAATATTTCTGTAACACATGAGTTTCCTGTGAGGGTTCTGCTAGAGTTATGGACCAGACATATTTACCACCCTATCATTTAAGAATTATTGGACAATAAAATACTTTGTGCATGTGAGGACTTTCTAATTTTCCCTGATAACAGTGGATGTCTGCTGACTTTAGTAGTTCTCTTATACGCACCTCTCAGTATAATAATAGTGAATTTTCTTGGTAGTGGCCAGTTAATAGCTTAAAATATTAAAATTCAAAGTAACAGAATAAAAACAAAACAAAATGAACTGAAAATTGGTAATGGATCAGAGACAGAAGACAGGAGAAACTCTATGTGTGTGAAATTTTGCCAATGACTGACTAAAGTATGGTAACTTGTCAGAATCAAATGTGGGGCACAACGTGGAACAGATACCTACAGTGGGGAACAAGCAAATAATTTGTATCATAGTAAGCTTTATATGGTGTAGGACATATTTTTAATATTTATCTTAATTTTAGTTTCACTAGTAAGCACATAAAATTAACATAAAATGAGAGGTTAATGACAGAGAGTTAGCAGGAATGACTAAATTTCTCTTGCATCCATTCGTGTATGCACATGGAGAGGTAGATAAATCATGTCAATTTTATGTATCCTGGAGGTATTCAGATAAAAGATAAGAAAAATTTGTTGCTCAGAAAGCCCAATTGTCATTCTTTTTAAATGTAAAATTGGAATTGAAAAAATATACTTACTGAGGTGGTATAGACAAATGTTCATAGATTCTCAGAACCTTCAGTTAAACTGATTTTTACCTCAGGTTCCAACTTCCTTATAAATTCTCATTTGCTGATGCTCTTCAAAGGAACAATTGATTAGGTTTTTCAAACAGCTATAAGTGTGCTTCTGCAGCCCTCACTATCTCCAGAATATCCTAATTAGTTTCAACCCATTTTTTAGCTATCCCAGCAGTACTACAGAAAAACCTTATGTTCTAGCAACCCAGGAAGAATGGGTCACTATGCAAAGCTCTTTTGGCCTAGATTAACAATTCAGAATTTATCCTTCTAATTACTTGGACTGTTTTCTCAGATGTTGGTCAGTAGTACAGTGTGGAAATCAAACAAATTATTCCAGGATGGTTAATTTCTGAATGAAACTCCACATGTACCATATGTCAGAATGTAGCATAAAGTAGGCAGCAGACAATTACAGGAGTATGTATATTTAGTGCATATCGTATGACACCTGTAAAACACTCATTAACTGTATGATTGAAGGTAATAAGTATGTTATCAAGCATTTACATTGGCTCAGCCATATGCAATTGAGAATTTACTTCTTTATAGACTTCATACCATTTTAAGGAATCATTTGGTTAATTTTTTTCTCATACATTATATAATTGGAGGCATTCTTTATCATCTGTTTAAAACACTCTTTGCCTTATATGGTGCCAGAAGCCTTAAGCATAATGGACCCAAGCAGCCTCCATAGAGAGATTATTTGACTTTTGTACATCAATAAGAATCAGTCACATGCCCCTTGTTTAGCCTCCTGTTAAATGCTCATATCTAACTTCAACTGAGTCTCCAGAAAGCTGTTTTGATTATAAATTTATTGAAAAATCCATAAACATTTTTCTTCCTAACTTGACCCTCAAGAGGATAAACTACCTCATACAGAGCATTTATTGTTATCACTGAAAGCACTTCCACATACCAGCCCCTCCCTTCCTGGGACCTCTCAACCTTATACGAGACAAAATATACCACTGAATGCCTTCTCTGTACTGAATGCAAAAAGATGAGTGGGGGGAGGGGAAGATGGCAGAAGAGTAAGATGCGGAGATCACCTTCCTCCCCACAGATACACCAGAAATACTTCTACACGTGGAACAATTCCTACAGAACACCTACTGAATGCTGGCAGAAGACCTCAGACCTCCCAAAAGGCAAGAAACTCCCCACGTACCTGGGTAGGGCAAAAGAAAGAAAGAAAAAACAGAGACAAAAGAATAGGGACAGGACCTGCACCAGTGGGAGGGAGCTGTGAAGGAGGAAAGGTTTCCACACACTAGGAAGCCCCTTCGCAGGTGGAGACTGCGAGAGGCAGAGGGGGGAGTTTTGGAGTCGTGGAGCAGAGCACAGCAACGGGGGCAGAGGGCAAAGTGGGGAGATTCCCGCACAGAGGATCAGTGCCGACCGGCACTCACCAGCCCGAGAGGCTTGTCTGCTCACCCGCCGGGGCGGACAGGGCTGTGAGCTGAGGCTCAGGCTTTGGTCAGAGCGCAGGGATAGGACAGGAGTTGGCTGTGTGAACACACCATGAAGGGGTTAGTGCACCACGGCTAGCTGGGAGGGAGTCTGGAAAAAGGTCTGGAGCTGCAGAGGACGCAAGAGACTTTTTCTTCCCTCTTTGTTTCCTGGTGTGCGAGAAGAGGAGTTTAAGAGAGCTGCTTAAAGGAACTCCAGAGACGGGCGTGAGCTGCAGCTAAAAGTGTGGACTCCAGAGACGGGTGCGAGCCGCGTTTAAAAGCATGGACCCCAGAGACGTGCGAGAGACACTAATGCTGCTGATGCCACCACCAAGGGGCCTGTGTGCGAGCACAGGTCACTATTCACACCCCCCTTCCAGGGAGCCTGTGCAGCCCGCCACTGCCAGGTTCCCGGGATCCAGGGACAACTTCCCTGGGAGAACGCATGGCAGGCCTCAGGCTGGTGCAACGTCACTCCGGCCTCTGCAGCTGCAGGCTCGCCTCACACTCTGCACCCCTCCCTCCCCCAGGCCTGAGTGAGCCCAAGTCCCTGAATCAGCGGCTCCCTTAACCCCATCCTGTCTGAGCAAAAAACAGACGCCCTCCAGTGACCTACACACAGAGGCAGGGCCAAATCCAAAGCTGAGTCCCTGGGAGCTGTGAGAACAAAGAGAAAGGGAAATCTCTCCCAGCAGCCTCAGAAGCAGTGGATTAAAGCTCCACAATCAACTTGATGTACCCTGCACCTGTGGAATACATGAATAGACAACGAATCATCCCAAATTGAGGAAGTGGACTTTGAGAGCAAGACTTATTATTTTTCCTCTTTTCCTCTTTTTGTGAGTGTGTATGTGTATGTGACTGTGTGAGATTTTGTCTGTACAGCTTTGCTTCCACCATTTGTCCTAGGGTTCTATCCATCTGTTTTTTTAAAAAATTTTTTCTTAATAATTAATTTTAAATTTATTTTACTTTACATCTTTCTTTCTTTCTTTCTTTCTTTCTTTCTTTCTTTCTTTCTTTCTTTCTTTCTTTCTTTCTTTCTTTCTTTTCTTTCCTTCCTTCCTTCCTTCCTTGCTTCCTTCCTTCCTTCCCTCCTTTAGATAACGAATCATCCCAAATTGAGGAGGTAGACCTTGAGAGCAACATTTATGTTTTTTTTCCCTTTCCCTCTTTTTGTGAGGGTGTATGTTTATGCTTCTGTGTGAGATTTTGTCTGTATAGCATTGCTTCCACCATTTGTCCTAAGGTCCTATACGTCCCTTTTTTTTCCTAAATAATTATTTTTTAATTTAAAAACTTTATTATACTTTATTTTACTGTATCTTCTTCTTACTTTCTTTTTTCCTTCCTTCGCTCATTCCTTCCATCCTTCCTTCCTCCTTCCCTCCCTCCCTCCTTTCGTTCTTTCTTTCCTTCTTTTCTTCTTTCTTTCTTTCTTCCTTCCTTCCTTCCCTCCTCTCTTTCTTCCTTTCTTTCTTTCTTCCTACTGCTACCAATTATTTCTCTATACTTTTTCTCCCTTTTATTCTGAGCCATGTAGGTGAAAGACTCTTGTGGTTGCAGCCAGGAGTCAGTGCTGTGCCTCTGAGGTGGGAAAGCCAACGTCAGGACACTGGTCAACAAGAGATCTCCCAGCTCCACATAATATCAAATGGCAAAAATCTCCCAGAGATCTCCATCTCAACACCACCACCCAGTTTCACTCAATGACCAAAAAGCTACAGTGCTGACAATATGCCAAACAACTAACAAAACAGGAACACAACCCCACCCATTAGCCGAGAGACTGCCTAAAATCATAATAACTCCACAGACACCCCAAAACATGCCACCAGATGTGAACCTGCCCACCAGAGAGACAAGATCCAGCCTCATCCACCACAACACAGGCACTAGTCCCCTCCACCAGGAAACCTACACAACCCACTGACAAAACCTTAACCACTGGGGAGAGACATCAAAAACAACGGGAACTACGAACCTGCAGCCTGCAAAAAGGAGATCCCAAACACAGAAACATAAGCAAAATGAGAAGACAGAAAAACACACAGCAGATGAAGGAGCAAGATAAAAATGCACGAGACCTAACAAATGAAAAGGAAATAGGCAGTCTACCTGAAAAAGAATTCAGAATAATGATAGTAAAGATGATCCAAAATCTTTGAAATAGAATAGACAAAATGCAAGAAACATTTAACAAGGACCTAGAAGAACGAAAGATGAAACAAACAATGATGAACAACACAATAAATGAAATGAAAAATACTCTAAATGGGATCAATAGCAGAATAACTGAGGCAGAAGAACGGATAAGTGACCTGGAAGATAAAATACTGGAAATAACTACTGCAGAGCAGAATAAAGAGAAAAGAATGAAAAGAACTGAGGACAGTCTTAGAGACCTCAGGGACAATATTAAACACATGAACATTCGAATTATAGGGGTCCCAGAAGAAAAAGAGAAAAAGAAAGGGACTGAGAAAATATTTGAAGAGATTATCATTGAAAACTTCCCTAATATGGCACAGGAAATAGTTAATCAATTCCAGGAAGCACAGACAGTCCCATACAGGATAAATCCAAGGAGAAATACACCAAGACACATATTAATAAAACTGTCAAAAATTAAATACAAAGAAAGCATATTAGAAGCAGCAAGGGAAAAACAACAAATAAAACACAAGGGAATCCCCATAAGGTTAACAGCTGATCTCTCAGCAGAAACTCTGCAAGCCAGAAGGGAGGGGCAGGACATACTGAAAGTGATGAAGGAGAAAAACCTGCAACCAAGATTACTCTACACAGCAAGGATCTCTTTCAGATTTAGTGGAGAAATTAAAACCTTTACAGACAAGCAAAATCTGAGAGAGTTCACCATCACCAAACCAGCTTTACAACAAATGCTAAAGGAACTTCTCTATGCAAGAAACACAAGAGAAGGAAAAGACCTATAATAACGAACCCAAAACAATTTAGAAAATGGGAATAGGAACATACATATTGATAATTACCTTAAATGTAAATGGACTAAATGCTTCCACGAAAGGACACAGATTGGCTGAATGGATATAAAAACAAGACTCATATATATGCTGTCTACAAGAGACCCACTTAAGACCTAGAGAAACATACAGACTGAAAGTAAGGGGATGGAAAAAGATATTCCACGCCAATGGAAAACAAATGAAAGCTGGAGTAACAATTCTCATATCAGACAAAATAGACTTTCAAATAAAAACTATTAGAAGAGACAAAGAAGGACACTACATAATGATCAAGGGAACGATCCAAGAAGAAGATATAAAAATTGTAAATATTTATTCACCCAACATAGGAGCACCCAAATACATAAGGCAAATACTAACAGCCATAAAAGGGAAATCGACAGTAAAACATTCATAGTAGGGGACTTTAACACCCCACTTTCATGAATGGACAGATCATCCAAAATGAAAATAAATAAGGAAACACAAGCTTTAAATGATACATTAAACAAGATGGACTTAATTCATATTTATAGGACACTCCATACAAAAACAACAGAATACACGTTTTTCTCAAGTGCTCATGGAACATTCTGCAGGATAGATCATATCTTGGGTCACAAGTCAAGCCTTGGTAAATTTAAGAAAATTGAAATTGTATCAAGTATCTTTTCCGACCACAATGCCATGAGACTAGATATCAATTACAGGAAAAGATCTGTAAAAAATACAAACACATGGAGGCTAAACAATACACTACTTAATAACGAAGTGATCAGTGAAGAAATCAAAAAATACCTAGATACAAATGACAATGGAGACACGACGACCCAAACCCTATGGAATGCAGCAAAAACAGTTCTAAGAGGGAAGTTTATGCCAGTACAAGCACACCTTTGGAAACAGGAAACATCTCGAATAAACAACCTAACCTTGCACCTTAAGCAATTAGAGAAAGAAGAACAAAAAATCCCCAAAGTTAGCAGAAGGAAAGAAATCATAAAAATCACATCAGAAATAAATGAAGGAAACAATTGCAAAGATCAATAAAACTAAAAGTTGGTTCCTTGAGAAGGTAAACAAACTAGATAAACCATTAGCCAGACTCATCAAGAAGAAAAGGGAGAAGGCTCAAATCAATAGATTTAGAAATGAAAAAGCAGAAGTAACAACTGACACTGCAGAAATAAAAAAGATCATGAGAGATTACTATAAGCAACTCTATGCCAATAAAATGGACAACCTGGAAGAAATGGACAAATTGTTAGAAATGCACAACCTGCCAAGACTTAACCAGGAAGAAATAGAAAATATGAACAGAACAATCACAAGCATTGAAATTGAAACTGTGATTAAAAATCTTCCAACAAACAAAAGCTCAGGACCAGATGGCTTCACAGGCGAATTCTATGAAACATTTAGAGAAGAGCTAACACCTATCCTTCTCAAATTCTTCCTAAATATAGCAGAGGGAGGAACACTCCCAATTTCATTCTACAAGGCCACCATCACCTTGATATCAAAACCAGACAAGGATGTCACAAAGAAAGAAAACTACAGGACAATATCACTGATGAACAGAGATGCAAAAATCCTCAACAAAATACTAGCAAACAGAATCCAACAGCTCATTAAAAGGATCATACACCATGATCAAGTGGGGTGTGTTCCAGGAATGCCAGGTTTCTTCAATATACATAAATCTATCAATGTGATAAACCATATTAAGAAATTGAAGGAGAAAAACCATATGACCATCTCACTAGATGCAGAGAAAGCTTTTGACAAATTCAACACCCATTTATGATAAAAAACACTGCAGAAAGTAGGCATAGAGGGAACTTTCCTCAACATACTAAAGGCTATATATGACAAACCCACAGCCAACATCATGCTCAATGGTGAAAAACTGAAAGCATTTCCACTAAGATCAGGAAAAAGACAAGGTTGCCCTCTCTCACCACTTTTATACAATATAGTTTTGGAAATTTTAGCCACAGCAATCAGAGAAGAAAAGGAAATAAAAGGAATCCAAACTGGCAAAGAAGAAGTAAATATGTCACTGTTTGCAGATGACATGATACTATACATAGAGAATCCTAAAGATGCTACCAGAAAACTACTAGAGCTAATCAATGAATTTGGTAAAGTTGCAGGATACAAAATTAATGCACAGAAATCTCTGGCACTCCTATACACTAATGATGAAATATCTGAATGTGAAATCAAGAAAACACTCCCATTTATGATTGCAAGAAAAATAATAAAATATCTAGGAATAAACCTACCTAAGGAGACAAAAGACCTGTATGCAGAAAATTATAAGACACTGATGAAAGAAATTAAAGATGATACAAATAGATGGGGAGATATAGCATCTTCTTGGATTTGAAGAATCAACATTGTGAAAATGACTCTACTACCCAAAGCAATCTACATATTCAATGCAATCCCTATCAAACTACCACTGGCATTTTTCACAAAACTAGAACAAAAAAAAATCACAATTTGTATGGAAACACAATAGACCCCGAATAGCCAAAGCAATCTTGAGAACAAAAAACGTAGCTGGAGGAAAGAGGCTCTCTGACTTCAGACAATACTGCAAAGCTACAGTAATCAAGACCGTATGGTACTGGCACAAAAACCGAAAGATAGATCAATTGAAAAGGATAGAAAACCCAGAGATAAACCCACACACATATGGTCACCTTATGTTTGATAACGGAGACAGGAATGTACAGAGGAGAAAGGACAGCCTCTTCAATAAGTGGTGCTGGGAAAACTGGACAGGAACATGTAAAAGTGTGAGATTAGATCACTCCCTAACACCATACACAAAAATAAGCTCAAAATGGATTAAAGACCTAAATGTAAAGCCAGAAACTATCAAACTCTTAGAAGAAAACACAGGCAGAACACTCTCTGAAATAAACCACAGCAAGATCCTTTTTGACCCACCTCCTAGAGAAATGGAAATAAAAGCAGAAATAAACAAATGGGACCTAATGAAACTTCAAAGCGTTTGCACAGCAAAGGAAACCATAAAGAAGACCAAAAGACAACCCTCAGAATGGGAGAAAATATTTGGAAATGAAGCAACTGACAGAGGATTAATATCCAAAATTTATCAGCAGCTCATGCAGGTCAATAACAGAAAAACAAACAACCCAATCCAAATATGAGCAGAAGACCTAAATAGACATTTCTCTAAAGAAGATATACAGACTGCGAACAAACACATGAAAGAATGCCCACTATCATTAATCATTAGAGAAATGCAAATCAAAACTACAATGAGATATCATCTCACACCAGTCGGAATGACCATCATCAAAAAATCTAGAAACAATAAATGCTGGAGAGGGTGTGGAGAAAAGGGAACACTCTTGCACTGCTGGTGGGAATGTGAATTGGTTCAGCCACTATGGAGAACAGTATGGAGGTTCTTTTAAAAACTACAAATAGAACTACCATATGACCCAGCAATCCCACTACTGGGCATATACCCTGAGAAAACCAAAATTCAAAAAGAGTCATGTACGAAAATGTTCATTGCAGCTCTATTTACAATAGCCCAGAGATGGAAACAACCTAAGTGCCCATCATCGTATGAATGGATAAAGAAGATGTGGCACATATATACAATGGAATATTACTCAGCCATAAAAAGAAACGAAATTGAGCTATTTGTAATGAGGTGGATAGACCTAGAGTCTGTCATACAGAGTGAAGTCAGAAAGAGAAAGACAAATACCGTATGCTAACACATATATATGGAATTTAAGAAAAAAAATGTCATGAAAAACCTAGGGGTAAAACAGGAATAAAGACACAGACCTACTGAAGAACAGACTTGAGGATATGGGTAGGAGGAATTGTGAGCTGTGACAAAGCGAGAGAGAGGCATGGACATATATACACTACCAAACGTAAGATAGATAGCTAGTTGGAAGCAGCCGCATAGCACAGCGAGACCAGCTCGGTGCTTTGTGACCGCCTGGAGGGGTGGGATAGGGAGGGTGGGAGGGTGGGAGACGCAAGATGGAAGAGATATGGGAACATATGTATATGTATAACTGATTCACTTTGTTATAAAGCAGAAACTAACACACCATTGTAAAGCAATTATACCCCAATAAAGCTGTTAAAAAAAAAAAAGAAATGAGTGGGTTTTTCTTTGCTATAAATAATTGATCTTTGTAACAAAGGAGCTGAATGGCTCCCTTGATCCTGAAGAGAACACACACAGAGGAGAGTAGAGTGAGAAATATTATCTTTATAATATCTCACTCTATTTTATAAAAATAAAGAAATATATTTTGAATGAAGAAATTTGTAAATGGAATTTAATATTTAGTAATATGTTTCTATGAAAACTGATTCTATATAATATACAGAGGATATTCAGTTTTGAAAATGCAATCTGTGCAAATTATTCTAGTTGCTTTTAGCAAAGGCAGGAAATTTTCTTTTGCTTCTTTTTAATTGTGAATTTCATTTAATATATAAAGTCAGTTCCTTATACTGATGTACTTCTACTTGGGGACTAAATTAATGCAAATCTAAGATGTACTGGATGCACCAAAATAAATAAATAAATAAAGCTATTCTACTGACCTGTATCCTTTTGCTGCACCTTCCCATAATTTTTTCCTCTCTCGCTGTCTCTGGGCTGTGACTTTGACCCGTCAGATTCCTTAGGTTATTAAAAAGCAGTGAAAGTAGGTATTATAATTCGGCTAAGATAACTTTCTTTTTTCTCTTACAAAATAAGCTTTTACTTGGAAAGACAGAATAATTTAAGGTGCAGGCTCTGGTATAATTTTGGTACCTGAAAACATATCTGTATAAAATGACATGACTCTTTTTTTTTTTTTGGCCGCAGCACACAGCTTGCAGATTCATAGTTCTCCAACCAGGGAATTTCGCTCATTCCAGGCTTAAACAGCCCCTGTTTCCATACCTTATCACAGTCCTATTTTCCAGGCACATGGTAATTGCATGAAGACATAGAAATTGACCAGCTGATTAGTGAATTAAAAAGTTGGAAAACTAAGGGTCTCTTTTTGATAGTCTCTTTTTTTCATATTTCTTTGTTTCATTTTATTTTTAAATTTTAATTGGAATATAGTTGATTTACAATGTTGTGTTAATATCTGCTGAACAGCAAAGCTAATCAGTTATACATACACATATATCCACTCCTTTTTACATTCTTTTCCCATATAGGTCATTACGGAATATTGAGTAGAGTTCCCTGTGCTATATAGTAAGTCCTTATTAGTTATCTATTTTATATATAGTAGTGTGTATATGTCAATTCCAGTCTCCCAGTTTATCCGTCTCTCCCCCTTTCCCCTTAGTAATCATAAGTTCGTGTTTTTTTTACATTTGTGACTCTATTTCTGTTTTGTACATAAGTTCATTAGTACCATATTTCAGATTCCATATATAAGCAATGTCATATACTTGTCTTTCTCTCTCTGACTTACTTCACTCGGTATAACGATCCCTAGGTTCATCCATGTTGCTGCAAATTACATTTTTTTTGTTTTTTTTTTTGTTTTTTTTTTTATAGCTGAGTAATATTACATTGTATATAAGGTACCACATCTTCTTTATCCATTCCTCTCTCAATGGACATTTAGGTACCTTCTGAATAGGAAAACTTTAAAAATCATATAGGCAAAGAGATTCTAAATCTCTTCAAGACCTCTTGAAGAGTTGGACAAAGATGTGTTGCTCCAGTACAACAACTTGTTTAATTAGTGTTGTATGTTGAATTTTGTCTCCCCAAAATTTACATCTAAGTTCTAACTCCAGGGCTATAGGTCAAAGGTTTAAGTTTCTCCAAAATTCATTTATTTTTTTTAACATCTTTATTGAAGTATAATTGCTTTACAGTGGTGTGTTAGTTTCTGTTTTATAACAAAGTGAATCAACTATACGTATACATATATCCACATATCTCCCACCCCTCTGTCCCACCCTCCATATTCCACCTCTCTAGGTGGTCACAAAGCACTGAGCTAATCTCCCTATGCTATGCAGCTGCTTCCCACTAGCTATCTGTTTTACATATGGTAGAGTATGTATGTCCATGCCACTCTCTCACTTCGTCCCAGCTTACCCTTCCCCCTCCCCGTGTCTTGAAGTCCATTCTCTACATCTGCATTTTTATTGCTCTCTTTTCCCTAGATTCTTCAGAACCATTTATTTTTTTTTCTAGATTCCATAAATATGTGTTACCATACGGTATTTGTTTTCTCTTTCTGACTTACTTCACTAAGTATGACAATCTCTACGTCCATCCACCTCACAACAATTAACTCAGTGTCATTTCTTTTCAAGGCTGAGTAATATTTTGTTGTATACATGTGTCATATTTTCTTTATCCATTCATCTGTTAATGGACACTTAGGTTGCTTCCATGTCCTGGCTATTGTAAATAGTGCTGCAATGAACATTGTGGTACATGATTCTATTTGAATTATGGTGTTCTCAGGGTATATGCCCAGTACTGGGATTGATGGGTCATAAGGTAGTTCTTCTTTTAGACTTTAAAGGAACCTCCATACTGTTCCCCATAGTGGATTTATCAATTTACGTTCCCATCAACAGTGCAAGAGGGTTCCCTTTACTCCACACCCTCTCCAGCATTTATTGTTTGTAGATTTTTTGATGATGACCATTCTGACAGATGTGAGGTGATAGCTCATTGTAGTTTTGATCTGAATTTCTCTAATGATTACTGATATTGAGCATCCTGTGATGTGTTTCATGGCAATCTGTATATCTTCTTTGGAGAAATGTCTATTTAGGTCTTCTACCCATTTTTTGGATTGGGCTGTTTTTTGTTTTTTTTTTTTGATATGGAGCTGAATGAGCTGTTTGTATATTTTGGAGATGAAACCATTGTCAGTTGCTTTGTTTGCAAATATATCCTCCCATTCTGAGGGTTGTCTTTTCATTTTGTTTATGGTTTCCTTTGCTGTGCAAAAAGCTTTTAAGTTTCATTAGATCCCATTCATTTATTTTTGTTTTTATTTCCATTTCTCTAGGAGGTGGGTCTAAAAGGATCTTGCTGTGATTTATGTCATAGAGTGTTCTGCCTAAGGTTTCCTCTAAGAGTTTTATAGTGTCCAGCCTTACATTTAGGTCTTTAATAGATTTTGAGTTTAATTTTGTGTATGGTATTAAGGAGTGTTCCAATTTCATTTGTTTATATATAACTGTCCAGTTTTTGAAGCACCACATATTGAAGAGGCTGTCTTTTCTCCATTTTATATCCTTGTCTTCTTTATCAGAGAAAAGTTTTATATATGTGTGTGGGTTTATCTCTGGGCTTTCCATTCTGTTCCATTGATCTATATTTCTGCTTCTGTGCCAGTACAATACTGTCTTCATTACTGTAGCTTTGTCATAGAGTCTGAAGTCAGGGAGTGTGATACCTTCAGCTCCGTTTTTCTTTCTCAAGATTGCTTTGGCTATTCGGAGTCTTTTCTGTTTCCATACAAATTGTGAAAATTTTTGTTCTAGTTCTGTGAAAAATGCCAGTGGTAGTTTGATAGGGATTGCAATGAATCTGTAGATTGCTTTTTGTAGAATAGTCATTTTCACAATGTTGATTCTTCCAATCCAAGAACATGACATATTTCTCCATTTGTTTGTAGCATCTTTAATTAATTTCATCAGTGTCTTATAATTTTCTGCCTACAGGTCTTTTGTCTCCTTAGGTAGGATTATTCCTAGGTATTTTATTCTTATTGTTGCAATGATAAATGAGAGTGTTTCCTTAATTTTTCTTTCAGATTTTTCATTATTATTGAATAGGAATGCAAGAGATGTCTGTGCATTAATTTTGTATCCTGCTACTTTACCTAATTCATTGATTTGATCTAGTAGTTTTCTGGTAGCATCGTTAGGATTCTCTATGTATATTATCATGTCATCTGCCAACAGTGACCATTTTATTTCTTCTTTTCCGATTTGGATTCCTTTTATTTCTTTTTCTTCTGTGATTGCTATGGCTAAAACTTCCAAAACTATGTTGAAAAAGAGTAGTGAGGGCTTCCCTGGTGGCGCAGTGAATGAGAGTCCACCTGCCGATGCAGGGTACATGGGTTCATGCCCCAGTCTGGGAAGATCCCACATGCCGCGGAGCGGCTGGGCCTGTGAACCATGGCCGCTGAGCCTGCATGTCTGGAACCTGTGCTCCGCAATGGGAGAGGCCACAACAGTGAGAGGCCCATGTACCGAAAACAAACAAACAAACAAACAAAAGAGTGGTGAGAGTGGGCAACCTTGTCTTGTTCTTGAACTTAGTGGAAATGGTTTCAGTTTTCACCATTGAGAATGGTGTTTGCTGTGGGTTTGTCATATATGGCCATTATTATGTTGAGGTAAGTTCCCTCTATGCCTCCTTTCTGGAGGGTTTTTATTATAAATTGGCATTGAATTTTGTTAAAAGCTTTTTCTGCATCTACTGAGATGATCATATTGTTTTCCTCCTTCAATTTGTTAATATGGTGTATCACATTGACAGATTTGTGTATACTGAAGAATCCTTGCATTCGTTGAATAAACCCCACTTGATCATGATGTATGATCCTTTTACTGTGCTGTTGGATTCTGTTTGCTAGTATTTTGTTGAGAAATTTTGCATCAGTTTTCATCAGTTATATTTGTTTGTAGTTTTCTTTTTCTTGTGACATCTTTGTCTGGTTTTGGTATCAGGGTAATGGTCATGCCATGGAATGTGTTTGGGAGTGTTCCTTCCTCTGCTATATTTTGGAAGAGTTTGTGAAGTACAGTTGTTAGCTCTTCTCTGTTTGATCGAATTCGCCTGTGAAGTCATCTGATCCTGGGCTTTTGTTTGTTGGAAGATTTAAATCACAGTTTCCCTTTCAGTGCTTGTGATTGGTCTCTTTATATTTTCTATTTCTTCCTGGTTCAGTCTTGGAAGTTTGCGCTTTTCTAAGAATTTGTCCATTTCTTCCATTTTATTGGCATATAGTTGCTTGTAGTAATCTCTCATGATCCTTTGTATTTCTGCAGTGTCAGTTGTTACTTCTCCTTTTTCATTTCTAATTCTATTGATTTGACTCTTCTCCCTTTTTTCCTTGATGAGTCAGGCTAATGCTTTATCAATTGTGTTTATGTTCTCAAACAACCAGCTTTAATTTTACTGATCTGTTATTGTTTCCATCTTTTCTTTTTCATTTATTTCTGATCTGATATTTATGAATTATTTCCTTCGTCTAACTTTGGGGTTGTTTTGTTCTTCTTTCTCTAATTGCTTTAGGTGTAAGTTTATGTTGTTTATTTGAGATGTTTATTGTTTCTTGAGGTAGGATTTTATTGCTATAAACTTCTCTCTTAGAACTGCTTTTGCTGCATCCCATAGGTTTTGGGTCATCATGTTTTCATTGTCATTTGCTTCTAAGGTGTTTTTTTTTTTTCCACTTTGATTTCTTCAGTGATCTCTCGGTTATTTAGTAGTGTATTGTTTAGGCTTCATGTGTTTTTATTTTTTACAGATTATTTTCCTGTGATTGATATCTAGTCTCATAGCATTGTGGTCAGAAAAAATACTTGATACAATTTCAATTTTCTTAATTTTCCCAAGGCTTGATTTGTGACCCAGGATATGATCTCTCCTAGAGAATGTTCCATGAGTACTTGAGAAAAAAGTGTACTCTGTTGTGTTTGGATGGAATGTCCTATAAATATCAATTAAGTCCATCTTGTTTAATGTATCATTTAATGCTTGTGTTTCCTTATTTATTTTCATTTTGCATGATCTGTCCATTGGTGAAAATGAGGTGTTAAAATACCCTACTATGAATGTGTTACTGTTGATTTCTCCTGTTATGGCTGTTAGTATTTGCCTTATGTATTGGGGCTCTCCTATGTTGGGTGCATAAATATTTACAATTGTTATATCTTCTTCTTGGATCGATCCCTTGATCATAATGTAGTGTCCTTCTTTGTCTCTTGTAATAGTCTTTGTTTTAAAGTCTATTTTGTCTGATACGAGAATTGCTACTCCAGCTTTCTTTTGATTTCCATTTGCATGGAATATCTTTTTCCATCCCCTCACTTTCTGTCTGTATGTGTCTCTGGGTCTGAAGTATGTCTCTTGTAGACACCGTATATACAGGTCTTGTTTTTGTATTCATTCAGCCAGTCTAGGTTTTTTGATTGGAGCATTTAATCCATTTATGTTTAAGGTAATTTTCAATATGTGTATTCCTATTACCATTTTCTTAATTGTTTTGGGTTTGTTATTGTATATCTTTTCCTTCTCTTGTTTTTCCTGCCTAGAGAAGTTCCTTTAGCATTTATTGTGAAGCTGGTTTGGTGGTGCTGAATTCTCTTAACTTTTGCTTGTCTGTAAAGCTTTTAATTTCTCCTTTGAATCTGAATGAGATTCTTGCTGGCTAGAGTAATTTCGTTGTAGGTTTTTCCCATTCATCACTTTAAGTATGTCTTGCCACTTTCTTATGGCTTGCAGATTTTCTGCTGAGAAATCAGCTGTTAACCTTATGGGGATTTCCTTGTATGTTATTTGTTGCTTTTCCCTTGCTGCTTTTAATGTTTTTTCCTTTGTCTAACCCAAATGTGTTGGTATTTGGTTTTGGAGTCTTTAGGACATGATTAGGTCATGAAGTTGGAGACCTCATGAGTGAAATTGGTGCCCTGTTGAAGGAGACCCAAGAGAGATTTCTCTCCCCTTATTCTATGTGAGGACATACAGAAAAGTCAGCTGCCTATAAACTGGGAAATAAGCTCTCAACATTTACAGTATCTGCCTAGACCTTGGACTTCCCAGCATCCAGAATTTGAGAAAAAATTTTATTGTTTATAAGATTATCGTATTTTTGCTATAGCATCCAAACTGACTAAGACATCCAGGTATCTGTGAATGTGTCCTTATTTAAAAATAAGGTCTTCTTTTCAGATGTCATCAATTTAAGATGAAATTATGTTGTATTACAGTGAGCCTTAAAACTGGTATGATTTATGTCTCTATAAGAAGAAGAGAGGACATAGGGAGATAAAGAAATGCAGAGGTAAGAAGGCCATATGATGATGAAGGCAGAGTTAGAGTGATGTAGCTGCAAGCCAAGGACACCAAGAATTTCCAGCAACCACCAGAAGCTAGGAAAAAGCATGGAACAGCCTCCCTCAGAACCTCTGGAAAGAACCAACATCATTTACATTTTAATTTCAAACCTTTGACCTCTAGAACTGTGAGAAAATTAGTTCCTATTGTTTTAAGCCACCCAATTTGTGGTGACTTGTTATGGCAGCCTTAGGAAACTAACACAAATTTTGATATTGGAAGTGGAGTACTGTTGTAACAAATACCTGAAATTATAGTAGTTGCTTTGGAATTGGGTAATAGGAAGAGGCTGAAAAATTTTGATGTGCATAATAGAAAATAAAACCTAGATTGCCTTGAAGAGGCTGTTTGTAGAAATGTGGACATTAAGAAAAATTATGTAGAGGGCTCAGAAAGAAGACAGGAGAGCTTTAAACTTCTACTGTTTTAGAGGTTGCATATATCATGTACAGAATGTTGTTAGAAATATAAATGTCAAATGTGCTTCTAGTAAGGTCTCAGACTGAAATGAGTAACATGATATTGGACACTATAGAAAAGGGTGATCCATTTTAAAAAGTAGGAGAAAATCTGGCTGAATTATATTCTACTGTGTAACAGAAAGTATAATTTGTAAGCTAAGGAGTTTTCCAAGCAAAGTATTAAAGATGCAGTCTGATTTCTCCTTGTTGCTTATAGTAAACTGTGAGAGGGTACAGATGAATTGAGGAAGGAACTGTTAAACAAAGAGGAACCAGAACTTGATGATTTGGAAAATTCTCAGTCTATTCATATTGCAAAAAGTAAGAAAGTGTGCTTTAGAGAGAACACTGTGTGGCTGGACAAGCTTGCTGGAGAGATGAGCTGAGTGACTTATAGATCCAATCAAACATCTCAGGAGAAATACTACCAGCTTGGATTGAA
Source organism: Pseudorca crassidens (assembly GCF_039906515.1). Taxonomy (NCBI): domain Eukaryota; kingdom Metazoa; phylum Chordata; class Mammalia; order Artiodactyla; family Delphinidae; genus Pseudorca; species Pseudorca crassidens. The sequence goes on along the minus strand of NC_090317.1, from coordinate 55,977,654 downwards.
GGAGGGAAAGAAGGACATCTGTCAGACTTCTGGGATTCTACAATCAGGAAACAGGCTGCACAGTGGGCAGGACTACTGTTAAGAGCTAAATGGTGGGGCTATTGGACCCTTTAGTGGCACAGTGGCCAGGGCCAACAGGTCTTCTGAAGGTCCAGTGGTTGGGGCTTATTGAGCCTCCATGGGTCCAGAGGGTGGATCAAACCACAGAGAATCACTCATTCCATTAAAACCTAATGGAATTTTCCCTGTTGGTCTTCATACTTGCTTAGAACATATGACTCCTTTTTTCCTTTTTACCTTTTCTCTTTTAGAATGGAATATTTATCTACACCTGTCCCACTATTGTATTTGGAGACAAGTAACTTGTTTCCTTGTTTCACATGTCCACAGATGAAGAGATATTTTTCTTCACAGTGAATCATTCCAGGAGTCTCACTCATAACTGACTTAGATGATTTTGAAGATGAGATATGGAATCTTATATTTGTATAAGATTTTTGTCTTGACATTAATGCTGGCATGATTTAAGACTTTGGGGAATTTAGGAAAGATGAATGTATTTTGCAAATGGTAAGAACATAAATTTGAAGGAGGAAGAGGACAGTGTTGTGGGTTGAATTGTGCTCCCCAAAAAGCAATGTCAAAATCTTAACCCCAGGTACCTGTGAACATGACCTCATTTGAAAATAGGGTCTCTGCAGATATAATCAAATTAAGATAAGGTCATATTGGATTGGGGATGCCCATAGTTTGATGACTTTTATTCTTAAAAAGGAGGGAAATTTGGATTCAAAGACACACACAGAGCAAACTCCATGTGATGACAGAAGCAGAGATTGAGGTAATGTTTCTACATGCTAAGGAATGCCAAGGATTGTTGATAACCACCAGAAAGTGAGAGAGGCATGGACATATTCTTCCTCAGAGTTTCTGGAAGTAACCAATCTTGCCAACGTGTCAATTTTAGACTGCCTCCAGAACTGTAAGAGAATAAATTTCTGTTGTTTTAGGCAAACTAGTTTGTGGTAATTTGTTACAGCAGCATTAGAAAAATAATACTATCAGGAAACACTAGATTAGAAGGGAAAATTGCAAGAAAGTTACACTAAAATCAGAAAAACAAAGTCCTAGATGGAAGAGAGTTGTTATAGCAGTATCTGTAAGGATTCTTTTTTTTTTTTTAATTATCTGTCATGATCCACTTCTATTCAAGGATATTAAAAATCCATTTTTGTTGCAACTAAAATATAGGTACAGAGAGAGAAAAAAATCAGATTTTTATAATATTGAGCAAAGGCATTTATATCATAAGGATCCAGTTAGGAAACCGAAACCACACTCCAAGTTGAGTAAGGAAATTTTAATGTAAAAAATTATTAACTAATAACAAGGAAGCAAATACTAAAGGATAAAAAGAACTCAAAATTATGTAAGTACAGCAGATATAGGTAGGAGCCATTACTTCGAGGGTGAGGAAGAGCATCCAAAGAAGGAAATAGTTTGGAAGATTTGCACCACCACCACCATCACCCGCCTAAAAAAGAGTCAGACATCTTTGGGATGGGTTTGGCTGTGGATTCCTGGATGGTAGGGAAGCTCACTGATGTGCTTTAGGCTGAGGCTGGGAATCATGAAATCACCCACTGATATGACAACAAAGCTAGACTGCTTGCAAGACTCTGGGAAGCTACTCTTGGGAAGCTACTGAAAATAGCTGGGAAGGTGAGTGTCACTAAAGATCCAAATGCTGCAAACAACATACCCCAGAAACAAACAGTGAAGGGACAATTAGAACCAGAAAAAGAAAACTCTTCTTTCTTTATTGAAAAAGTTTAACATCATGGCAAGTGGCAAAGTAGAAATATTTATGGAGTATACTTCCAGTATCACAAAGCAGGACAAAGAAAGATAGATTTGCAACTGGGAGGCAGTAAATTGACAACTGGCATGGGTGCAATTCCTTTTAAACTTAAGATGTGATACTTCTCATTTGCAGAAACAATGAGTTTGCAGTCTGTAAGCCCTGCACACTTAAGGAAATACCAATAAAGACTCAGATTTTCCCTTGACAAGTCTATGATTCAAAAATTTTATTAAGTTATAAACAAGAATTAGTATTTTTTTAAAAAAAAATAGAAGATAACAAATCAAGTAGATCTCCATTCACTGTTAACTATAGATTTTGCATGTTTATATAATGCTTAACTGTCAGAGGAAATGAGAAAAAATTACTTCTGAGCTATATACTCCCCACTACAGTTAATAAAACATAGTATTGTCAAAGTAAACAATTAGAATATCCCTTTTAATAATTGAGTATTTTTATTTCATTGATTAGAATTTTGGCCACACTGGGTTATTTTTTTCCTGTAAAAGTCTTCAAAGATGATGGCACAGGTTTAGTAAACAACAAATTCTTCATTAAGTTTATCATTTTCCTTAATTAAATGTGACATTGCAAAGACTGAGATTCTGCTTAGACTATTCAGGGTGGTTCACTTTAAATATATATAGAAATTTGATTACAGTATAGTTAAGGGAATATTTATGAAGCATTATTTTCCTTGTTATAAAAGTTTATTTGATGTTAGATACAGCATTTAAAAAATCACCGTAATCAATAAATTGTTCAAGCAACATTTATACATTTTAAGAGTACTCAGTTTTCTTGAGAAAAATATTGACTAAAAGTGCAGATATTATCACCAAATCCCCAAATATTAAAATGAGAATTTGTGTTTTGAAGAAAAGGAATACTAGATTTTGCACATTTTAACATTGCACAACAAAACTAAATATACAGAACTCATTATATGAAATATTTAAAGGCTGAAAATATAAAGTTCAATAAGAAAATAAGTTTATATCTGGAATGTGAATTCTAAACAAAAGATAATTTTAAGTAGACATATTTTGAGATGTGTTTGGATCTTTTGAAAATGACCTCCTATAAAAATTGACTTGGTAACATTGTCAATATATATTTCAGAGCTCTTTTAAATGTCTGATTCATGTAATATAAAGCATGAAAGAAAAACTCAATTATGAATATAACACTTTGAAGCCAAATATTAACTTACTGGTTACAGGAATGTATTAATTTTTTGTATTAAAATGAAAATAAAACAAAATGTATACAGTAAACTGTTAATGTTATTTATTCAAATAGTAATGAAAGAAATAGCTCAAAATTCCATTGCTGCCTGTCATAGTTTGTCTAGAATATATAGTTATACAATTTTTCTCAAAACTTTTTTTTCTGATACAGACAGCATCATGGTTCTCTGAAAAGTAATAGGGCCATAAACAAAAATGTCAAAGAGGAATCTGACAGATGCCTATTTGCAATTTATTCTACTTATGTAGTTAGCTGCTTCACTTCTCATTTATCAGAAACTTTTCATCAAAACTTCTTCAGGTTTCAGTGATTCCTCAAATGAAAAACTGTAGTTTTTTACTCAAGACACAGATGAAAACATATCTTCGTTCTAACACCACAGGACTCAAAATGCAGTCTCAATAAACTGACAACATATTCAAATATTTATTCTAGTTCCATATCATCCTCAGTATTCTTGATGTACAATATTCCATATTAAATAAACACTTATATACAAATAATGTGTACTTACTAATATAAACAATGTCTTTTTTTCTGGAATCTTTTACCCAGCACAGAATAGGCATACATCTGTGCAAATGTGATAGGTAGCTGGCGAGCCTGAGACCTTAAAAGACACTCAAATGCCTTCTGAATCATCAAAAATTAAATTACTTTCAGTATAATTTCAGTTTTATGTGAGTTTTGTCTCTTAAGTCTCTGGAAATTGATATTTCTTGTGTAGACTATATGGTAAATCTCTGCTTACTCAATATATGATTTGCTAGAAAGCTCTTTTTGTGACCATACTTGCTAAAAGAGAATTTATTGTAACTTTGATCCATATTAGCACTTACAATTATTGGTTAAACTTGGAGATAATTTCCTAATTATCTCATCTTGTAGCAGGTATCAGGCAACTATGTTATACACTGCTCATGGCCATTCTAAAAGAGACAAAATCCTCAGACACATTAAAACTACTGTGTCTTTTCCTGCTTAAAGAGAGATAGGGACACATTTTGCCTGTCTTAATTTCTTTTTATTGCCATTATTTAATTGGCTTAATACTTTGTGCTGCTTTACATAATAACAGTTGGATTTTTAGCTCAATGCTTTGTGATCACCTAAAGGGGTGGGAGGGAGGGAGACGCAAGAGGGAAGAGATATGGGAACATATGTATATATATACAACTGATTCACTTGTTACAAAGCAGAAACTAACACACCATTGTAAAGTAATTATACTCCAATAAAGATGTTAAAACAATTTGTACAGATTATTATGGTACACTCCATAATTGAATGATTATCAATAAGTAGATAATCTTGATATTATATATTTGTGAAAAGTTACCACCAAATACACTACAAATTTGGTAAAATGTACTGAGTGTACTGAATTTTATTTTTCTTCAGAAGGAAATTCACACAAAGAAAATTCATGAATTTGGATTTCTTTTGTTGAAAGATACTTTAAACTTATCAAAACTTTACATAATTGCTGGAACTGGCTACTGATAAAAGTTTGAAGAGCATTGTCAAAATAAGATCTTGTTTGCTTTTTTATGAATAAAACTTAAAAATTGGTATTCTGAATTTGCTGAGATTACTTTAAAATTTATTCTCTCTTTCTCATCAAATACCTCTCAGAGACTTGTTTCTCTATCATGAATACTATAAAAATAAAGTACAGACATATTGTAGATATACATTTTTCCTTATGAATAGTGTTGTCAATCCAAACTAGATTAGTTAAATAATAAGTCAACTAATGTTTCATGTTCAAATATTTTTAAATTGTCATGCATGCTTTTCCTTTGATGTGTGCAATAGGCATTTAATACTGGGAATTGCTATTTTAATTATAGTCTTTTATTTAGGTATGATTATGGAATGATAAAAAGTTATAAGTGTAGGGCTTCCCTGGTGGCGCAGTGGTTGAGAGCCCGCCTGCCGATGCAGGGGACACAGGTTCGTGCCCCTGTCCAGGAGGAGCCCACATGCCGCGGAGCGGCTGGGCCCGTGAGCCATGGCCGCTGAGCCTGCACATCCAGAGCCTGTGCTACGCAGCAGGAGAGGCCACAGCAGTGAGAGACCTGCATATCGCAAAAAAAAAAAAAAAAGTTATAAGTGTAAAAGGGGGTATTTATATTAATTGATCATATGCACATTTTCAGTGAGCAATGTAGGCTTTTGTGATTCCTTATGCTATATATGTTCTAATAATATTTATCAAAATGTAATTTTATTTAGTATTATAAATTTTTGTGCTTATACTTTGTAAGACTTGCATTTTATATTTTGTATTTTATTTTTCAAAAATTAAAAATTTTTTTTGGTATTTTACAAAATATTAATCATCAATGGGTTAAGACTAAAAAAAAGCTAGGCCTTCAGCACTCATGGTTTAAGAAGCATTAAAAACGTGCTTAAAGTGGCATCTATACATGAGTTAGGAGGAATTGCCCTTTCTGACCCAATGAAGCCCATTACCAGAGCAAAGTGTTTAGCAAGTGGAATGAGAACTGGATTTCATTCCCCTCCACTGGGCATCCTTTGGAAAGAAATAGCCTGTACAATTGTGCTCAGCCCTGCACAATGTGTATGTTTTGTGAGAAACAATAATTATAATAATAAGGGAGGCATATTTTCTGTAGTTATTGTTTTCTTACTCATATTTCCTTTGATTGCAGAGCCTAACCCTGCCAAAAAGTGTGGCTAAAACACAAGAAATGCACCTTATAGCCCCATCATTATGGTGTTGCCTATGTGCCTGTTGTCTAGTTGAAAGATAATAATACAATTTGATGTCTGCCTTTTTTTATTGCATTGCACCAGGAGCAATGGAATCTGAAATGAACTGAGATCAAAGTTAAATGGCAAATTCTAGAAAATAATTATTAAAAACATAGCCTGAGCACCTAAAAATTTTATGTCTAAGCCATGTTTAGTGTTTGTGCTTCTGAGGCACTGAAGTAAGTCTGCTTGAAAATTAACTACTTAAAATTTAATGAAGAAGGATTATTTTATAACCTTCACAATCAGCAACATGGAGTGTAAATTAGTGAAAGCGATTCACAGTCTATATATTGCATAATTAACATCTCTCTTTCCCATTCTATCTCTCTCTCTCTCTTCCTCTCTCACGTACACATACACCTATTTGGTCAGAAAGCACAAAACAAGCAATGGATGAAAACTTGAGGCTTCAGCTTTAATTTTCTCATGAAAATAAAGATATTTTCTAATTCTAACTGAGACAATCTGGATAAGACATGGATGTGAAAAATCTTTAAAACTTTGAGAGAAAGTGACAAAGGGAGAAACTTTGTAAGCACAGAGCATGTGAAAGAAAAAACAGATGTAAAGGGCTTTTTGTTTTGGTTATTGTTTTTGAGCAATTGACTACTTTCCAGTTTGCTAAGCTTAGGAACTGCATTTAAAGCTTTTCATCTGTGAGTCAATTCTCATAGACACTCAGAGATTTATTCCAACGGCATAGAATCAAATAAAAACTTACACACATGTCAAACTAAGAAGATTTATTTCAACCCCTCAAGAAAAAATGAGTATTTAAAACTATAACTACTAAACTATAAAATTATCACTGCTTTCTAGATCAATGTTTCTAAAAAAAAAAAATGTGATAAGGTGGAAGCTTGAAGCATGGGGATTTTGGGTGGTGAGTGACAGAAACTCCTAGATGGTAAGGAAAGAATTTTGAGTGGTGTGTCTACTTTTAAAAGTCCTCCTCAAATAATTATGTCATCCCCACCCTGGGGGTGAGAGTATATTCCCCTCACATAATAATTACAGTGATTATTAAAATAATGTTTCCTGATTCCTTACACATTTTATAATTTCTAAATATTTATCATTTGGTTAAAATCAGTGATCCTTAAGGCAGCATCTCCATCCATTTTTTTAAAAATACAGACTCTAAATTTAGTAGGCAGTTAATAAAATATTAACTAAATGATAAGGAGATAGAGGAGTTATTACAGTTAAATAAAGAGCATATATTATTCAATAATAGCTTATATGTCCAGCATCAATACATCACACATATAGGGATTACAAAAAAGTGTGTTTAGGATAAAGATCCTGTGTTTCAAAAGAATGAGTAATTCAGTGGGGTGGCAAAATGAGTATATAGAGGAGCTAAGGAGTTAGAGAACAATTAAATGTTAAACTGTGTTGGACAACTCCATGAAGGCAAAGAGAACTAAAAGTAACAAACATCTGCTTTGTGAGATGCTTGTTGTTTATCATTTTATTTTTTCCTCACACAACAACCCTAAAAAGGATGTATTATTCCTTTTTTATTGATTGACTTTAGGTGCCAAAACCCAGAGTGTGTTAGTGTGTGTGTGTGTGTGTGTTTGTGTGTGTGTGTGTGTGTGTGTGTGTGTGTATGCAATTAGTATTCCGTTGACAGTTCCAGTCAGTAAATCACCTCTGCCTCTGTCCTACAGGAAAATGCCACCCAACACCTAGGGATCTTGCACTCCTCCTTGCAAACTACACACAACTCTTCATAATTCAGTGACCATAGGATAAAGGTAGTAGGAACCCTCAGGACTATGTTCAAGTGTTGGAACTTGCATGTGTTTCCATGTGTGATAGCCAGCTTCCAAAATACCCCCAATGATTTTTGTCTTCTGATATTCATGGGCTTAATTTTCCCCACTTTAAAACTGCACTGGTCTGTGTGGACAATAAAATACTTAGAGATGACAATGTGCAACGTGTGAGGCTAAACCATAAAAGACATTTCAGCTTCTAGATCTCTTGCTCTGGGTAAAGAGAGTTATTATGAGATAAGGAAAATTCAAGTATCTCTGTTTAGAGGTCCACATGGAAAGGTTACTAAGGCTTCCAACCAGTAGCCAGTACCAAGTTGCCAGCCATGTGTGCTAGCTACTTTGAGAACAAATTCTCCAGCTCCAGCCATGTTTTTGTAACTGAGCAGGACCCTATGGGGACTTCCCCATGCAGGTTTTTTCCCTATATCTTCTGCTTTAGCTCCTCTCTGAACTACCTAGATAACAGTATCCGATGAATATTTCCTGAATTGTTTTACAGATGTGAAAACCCCCCACCAAATGGAAAATGTTAACTACGTGATGACCATGAGCACATAAACTCCAAGCCTCCTGGAGCCTAAGGATTGATAATGTTAACCTCTATGACATCGTCCTGTTACCTAACCATCAACCAAATAGAGAATTGTGCATGAAACACTTCAGGGAGTTTGGGGTTTGGGGCATAAGCCACCCATCTCCTTGCATGGTCCTGCAATAAACTTTTCTCTGCTCCAAAATCCAAAATTTCGGTTTGTTTGGCCTAACTGTGTTTTGGGCTCAAGATTCTGCATTTGGTTACATTTTCAGTTGACAGCTGCCCTGGTTGACATCTGACTGAAATTTATTAAACTTATGAGAAATGCCCTGCCAAACCACTCTCAAATTCCTAACCTACAAAAATTGTGAGATATGATACATGTTTGTGTTTTAAGCCAAAAAGTTTGAGATAATTTGTTACACAGCAATACATAATGATTAAAAAATTTTGTACCTAAAAGTATAGTGCTGCCAGAGTTAGGCAAATCTCTATGGAGTTTTCTCATTCTCTATACAGTTATGAATTGACTTCATAAGGCTTGCTCTTAGGCCAGGAACCCAAGTTTTTAACAAAATTTACTTTAGAATGCCCCAACTCTGCAGAAACACAAAAAAATGTTTCCACTTCACCATTCCACCTCATGTTTTTCTTCATTGTTAGCTTCTGGATAATTTGTCCATAATATACCATCCATTGATCATTTTGTTTTAATCTAACCAATAGGAGCTATGATGACATCCATTTAGTTTGTCTTAACATTTATCCAGCTATTGCCAGCAGGACTCCAAGGATAGGATGAAGAAAATCAGCAGTATTTGTCTCAGGCACTCCTTCCAAAGGTCTTTGGTTTAGTCAGTTAAATAAATCTTAGATTTATTAACCATAAGAGTCTATCTTAGAAAGGTGGCTTCCTCCTTAAGTTTCTGTACTAATTTTATCAAACTAACCAGAGCATACCTGGGTACAAAAAGATATATTAATAATTTGCACTGTAGAGGAGAAAAATTATATTTTCCTTCCTTTCTTCTAGGTTCCAGGCTGGGGTTCCCAGAATAAAAAGTGTAACAGAGAAAAATATACAAATTTATTTAATGCATGTTTTTTTTTTTAACATCTTTATTGGGGTATAATTGCTTTACAATGGTGTGTTAGTTTCTGCTTTATAACAACGTGAATCAGTCATACATAAACATATGTTCCCATATGTCTTTAAATGACACGGGGGCCTTCATAAGAAACTGAAGACACAAAGAAACAGACCCAAAAATGTGGCTAGACCAGAGCTTTTTTATGCTAGGATTGATGAAGAGTGAAAAGTTGTGGAAAAATGTAATAGGACAAAAGGTATGAGCTAAGGGTAATAAACTGGGGGAAACTTAGCAAGGCTTGCTGTTCCCATTTTTCTCAGGCAGGTGCCCCTCCATCATTGAAGATTAGGATGTTCCTTTTCTCTGGGTATAGGGAAGGCATCTCTCACAGGAGATTATATCACCTGCTTCAGGGAAAAGTTGGAAAGTCCTCCCAGCGCTTGTCATTATTCAAATTCCTTCAGTTTAAAATATTCGGTATGCCAAGGTTCCATATTTTGGGGTAGTATATCTTTAACCCTATCAGCCCATACTTCACTTTGGCCTACAAGGGAGAAATCAATGGTAAATTCTGTTATCTTTACAACTTGAGTAAGTGATGTGAAGCCTGACTTGAATGCCTTCCAGAATCAGACAGGGTCAAGAGTCACTTGAAATAAAGTCCAAGATAAATTTCATACCACCTTTCTAATAGAATAAGTCTTATTGTAGGTAAACATTCCACAAAATACTTGGCTCTGCAGGATTCCTGATATCTCAGGAATGTTTGCTTGAATACTTGAATGTTTCTGCTAAGTATCGTTAAGAGAGATTGAGAGAGAGAAAATTTCATGTCTGCCTTTCACACATAGGACACAAGAAGTGCAATCCCACAGGGCACACATTGAGACAAGAGGGAAAGGGGCAGGACACAAACACTAGATAATTGAAGAAGGGGTGCAGTTGTGGGATGTGATGAAAACTGGCTGGAACTGGCTGAAGCCAAGGTGGCTTTGAGGATAGCCCAGTCATTGACCTTTAGCTCATTATACCTTCATTGTAATACTAAAAATCACTCTCCTTTATTTGATGGAACTCCAAATATTTGTTACACTGTGATTAATGCTTATTTATTTAGGAAATATTTAGGCAATTCTCAGATTAGTGAGTCCTCATGTTGATTCAACTCTTCCTTCTGCTTTGTTTGCCGGCTCAATTCTTATGACCATCTTCTCAACAGGGTGGATAGGGTGACTCAATGAAGTAAAAATCAAGTAATTTGGCTGTGTGTACTGCCTTAAAAATGTGGTAAATATGGAGGTTGTATTCTTTGCTGTACTTACTGTAGAAAACTGAGATTCTCAGGGGAAAAAAAAATCATTGTGAAGATAAGATCACCTGCCAAAATGTGTAAAGTGACAGCTCCCAGAGGCAACAAAATATAACTCAAAGGATTCTATACCACTTCAGCTTTCTCCCTAATATAAATGCTTGCCATATAATGAGTCCTTAGTCATTTCCAAATCAGGCACAAAATATACCTATTGCACATTTATTATTGCAATCTTCTTATCCTTGAACACAATTATTGCATGCTACAGTGTAAAATGCAGCTACGATTAGGTAGATATATTGGGGAGCATTGATAGGAACAAAAAGACTCTTTAGAATCTTTATTCTAAGGCTTGTTAACTTATTTGCTTTATAAGATTTGCTGCAGGATAGAATCTCATATTAAATGTAAAAAAAAAATTCTTCAGCTTTAAAACGTTAAATGTGCTGTTTTCCTCATGTTCCCTGAAAAGCCTAAAGACTGTTATTTCCAAAAGAAATCCTTAACTAATACTGAATTTAGCTTTTGAATGCTAATTAAAAATCTGTTAATCTTCATTGCTCTATAATAAACAAAACAGAGTTTTAATGTTTGCACTAAACTAATTTTATTGACAAAAGCTTGGCATCATGAAATGCCAAGCTTCAGATTTAGTGAAAAGCTTAGAGTGTTTTGATAAATTTTGAAATGTGTCCAAACAATTTTGCAAAGCATCTGTTACAGACCAACTCCTGGAATGTGAAATATTTCTGTATGTGATCCACTTGGCTTGGTAAAAAGCTCACTTTACTATATGCAACACTTTTTCAACATGACACATTGGAAAGCCAGATTCCCAAGAAGACACTGCAGCAAATGAAAGCATGTCACATTGCATTATTTTTATTTTTCTCTAAACCTGAATGCGGATTTTTGCTAGTTAAATTAAATATCCCTGAGAACTGAGTTACAATTTAACAAATTTTCATTTAAATTTTTAGTAAAGTCATTTCTACTTATAAATTTAAAATACTTATTTAAACCTTTCTGTAAGGACAAAAAGGGAAAGTTTTCTTCATTATAATGAATAAAACAAATACACATTTAACATTATAAATATTTGGTTAGTATTTTTATTTCATTACTTTCTATGGGTAAAATGTACTTTATCTTCCTTTCAAAACAATTCCTACAAATACACAGAACAATTACAATTGACCCTTGAGCAACATGCATTTGAACTGCATAGGTCCACTTATATATTGGGATTTTTTTTTCAATAAATATGTACTACAGTACTACACAATCCACAATTGGTTGAATGCATGGATGAGGAAACGTGGGTACAGAAGAGGGACTGTAATGTTATATGGGAATTTTTGACTGTGCAGAGTGTCAGTGTCCCTAACCCCCTTGTTGTTCAAATGTCAACTTGTACTACCCTGAATCCATTCCTTTTAAGAGTGTGCAACAAAATTTTCTCTACAACCAGTTTATTTCTCAGGAAGTAGAAATTAAGAACATTTTGAAGCATCTCTTTAATTTCCATCAAGTTCCAAAAAGATGAAATATGCAAAGTTGATGAGGAATTCAGGATATCTTCTGATCCAGCATAGTCAAGGGCCAGTGCTTGATTTTATATAGAGAAAATTTATCCAAACTCCATGTTTCCTTTAGTCATCAGTTTTAGAGCTTTATATATTGATTGTTAAGATATGATAACTCCTACTTTCATCTTGTTCACGATTTTTCCTGTTAAAAAAGTATCTGAGGACACTAATGATAACTTGTCATATTTATTCTCATCAAAATAAATACTAATTTTAAAAGTAATTGCATTTAAACATCTACTGGCACAAAAAGAGACATCTTATTTGTAATTTTATATGTAAATAAACAGTATCTTCCTGATGATAAATTATTCTATAAATAGCCATTGTGTTTGCAAACAGATCCACATTTAAACTAACCAAAAATATATAGAAATCTCCAAATGCATTACAACACTTAGTTATTCTAATTTATGACTATCTTAAAAACAAAAAAATCTGGGCTTCCCTGGTGGCACAGTGGTTGAGAGTCCACCTGCTGATGCAGGGGACACGGGTTCGTGCCCCAGTCTGGTAACATCCCACATGCCGTGGAGCGGCTGGGCCCATGATCCATGGCCCCTGAGCCTGCGCATCCGGAGCCTGTGCTCCGCAGCGGGAGAGGCCACAACAGTGAGAAGCCCGTGTACAGAAAATAAACAAAACAAAAAATCTGCCTCATTAATATTCTAAAAATTATTTATTAATTAGAAACTATGCATTCCATAGTTTCTAAGCATTCTGAAGGAGAGAAAAGGGATATCAATTACATATGAAAAAGGAAAATTTTGCAATGTCAATTTGTATACATACCCTCAATAGATAACTATAAACGCATTTCAATTGATTTTTGGATAACCCATATGTTGTCAATGTAGACAATATATTGATGTTAAGAATATAACAAGTAAAGATAAATATATAGATACAGATAAAAATGCATGTAGAGATAAAGATGAAAATACAGATACAGATATATATTTCTCACTAATTTAAACCTTCAGTGAAGTATAATACCAATGCTTGGACTTTCTTTTATGGTAATCTTGGTATCAACTGTCTCTCTATCCTCCTCAGGAGGTGCTTACCAGTGTTTTGGCCCACCATAATGGGGCTTACGCATGGCTTAGTTTCAATGAAATATTGAAAAGAATCCACATCTAGAGAGATTCCAGGGCTTCGTATGTGGTTGTACTGCATAGCTCTAGGAGATGGCAATTTACATTGTAATCTATGTGAATTAAACAAACTAAATGAAACTGGACCTTAAGGTCACTATTAATGGAAGATCCATATAAAGAGCAGAGAAAACAAAATCCAAAAGATTGAAAGCTAATAAAGATATTCCTCTAACAGTGTGTGTGTGTGTGTGTGTGTGTGTGTGCGCGCGCGCGTGTGTATTCAGAAATAGGTTGAGTTTTTTGGTCATTTGGGGGTTTTTTAGCCAGGTTGTCCTCTATTATCTGCAGGCATTATCATGGCATCCAAGCATTGAGCATGTCATCCATGCTCCTTCACAGTTCTAAAGCATAGGAAATAAAATTACTTGGAAGTTCTCCCAGTGGTAATCCCTGTTTCTCTGCTTTTAGCTTTTTGGTCTAGTTAATTTTTTCCAACCCCCTAAATTCTCCTTTGTTCCTCCCAATCTTCTAGTCCATTTGACTTCTTGCTAATCTGCCAGAGCCCTTAAATGGTGTCTGATTTCTCCATACTTTTCACAAGTTTATTGATGTGGTGTAAATATAGTGCATTAGTTTCCTGGTCTTTTCCCTTGAATTTCAAAAACCTTGATTATAATAACAAATAAATAATAAATATCATAATATCATTTCATTCATAAAAACCCTACTTCGATTTTAATTTATGTGGCTACCTTTTTTTTTTTTTTTTTGGCTACGCTGGGTCTTCATTGCTGCATGCGAGCTTTCTCTAGTTGTGGCAAGCAGGGACTACACTTTATTGCAGTGCGCAGGCTTCTCGTTGCGGAGCATGAGCTCTAGGCTTGTGGGCTTCAGTAGCTGTGGCTCATGGGCTCTAGAGTGCAGGCTCAGTAGTTGTGATGCACGGGCTTAGTTGTTGCATGGCATGTGGATCTTCCTGGCCCAGGGATCAAACACATGTCCCCTACGTTGACAGGAGGATTCTTCACAACTGTGCCACCAGGAAAGTCTGATGCCTTTAATTAACTGAGAAAAAATGACCAAAAACATGGAAGTGAGGGAAAGTTGCAGGATAGAAGATCTATATACAAAATTCACTTGTTATCTCCATACACTAGCAATGAAAAACCTGAAAATAAAATTAAGTAAATAATTCTATTTACAGTAATATCCAAAGAACATTTATCTAGAAAGACATTCAGCCAAAGAAGCACAAGATTTGTCAAGTGAAAACTATAAAACATTTTTAAAAGAAAATAAAGATCTAAATACATTTTTAAATGTTCCATTTTCATGGATTAGAAGACTCCATATTATCATAATTGCAAAACTGCAAATTTGTTACTGAACACAAGTTCATATGCACAACACACAATGAGGCCAAACAAACTGAAACATCTGAGTTTTTTTTTTTTAAATCTTTATTGGAGTATAATTGCTTCACAATGGTGTGTCAGTTTCTGCCCTACAACAGAGTGAATCAGTTATACATATACATATATTCCCATATCTCTTCCCTCTTGTGTCTCCCTCCCTCCCACCTTCCCTATCCCACCCCTCCATGTGGTCACAAAGCACCGAGCTGATCTCCCTGTACTATGCGGCTGCTCCCCACTAGCTAGCTATTCTACGTTTGGTAGTGCATACATGTCCATGCCACTCTCTCGCCCCATCACAGCTTACCCTTCCCCCTCCCCATATCCTCAAGCCCATTCTCTAGTAGGTCTGTGTCTTTATTCCTGTCTTACCCCTAGGTTCTTCATGAGATTAGATCACTCCCTAACACCATACACAAAAATAAGCTCAAAATGGATCAAAGACCTAAATGTAAGGCCAGAAACTGTCAAACTCTTAGAGGAAAACATAGGCAGAACACTCTATGACATAAATCACAGCAAGATCCTTTTTGACCCACCTCCTAGAGAAATGGAAATAAAAACAAAAATAAACAAATGGGACCTAACATCAGAGTTTTGAGCAGTGAAAGGTTTATTGCAGGGCCAAGCAAGGAAAACGAGTGGCTCTTGCTCAAAAACCCAATCTCCCTGATGGTTTGGGGGAGGAAGCTTTTATATGCAAAATTTGGTGTGAGAGCTGCAGGGTGTGTGATTTTCTCTGATTGGTTGGTGGTGAGGTAACAGAGGGTTTCCAGGAATCTTGTGCTCAGTCTTAAGTTACCATTCTCCACCTTGGTGGGGGCCTTAGTTCCTGCAGAACTCAAAGATATTGTATATCCCTTTAGGAGGAATCAGGGTCTTGCTTTAATTGCTTCATTATAGTTTTTTGATAGTTCCACCTTTGTTTCTGCATTCCCCTACTTTCCTGATTAGCAACTGTTTGAATCTGCTCTTTGGAATTCAGGAAGGTCGAGGAGGCTGATCCTTTTTCATGATAATAAACAAATGGGGGACACAGAAAAGTTTGTGTGCCCAGGTGGTCCCCACAGTGTCCTGCTCAGTTTCAAACTGATCTACAGATTTAATTCAATCCTTATAAAAATCTCAGCTGCTTTTTGTTTTCTTTTCAGAGACAAACTAACTGATTCATATGAAATTGCGAGTGTCACAGAATAACAACAACAACAAAACAAATATTTTTTGAGGACAAAATTGGAGGACTCAAACTGAAACTGCACAGTTCAGATTGGGATTTGAACCCATGTGCCAGGACTCGAACCCAGCTAAAACCCAGACTGGGATTTGAACCCAGGTGCAGGAACTTGAACCCAGTCAACCAAAACTCAGATTGTGACTTGAACCCACAACTTTTAATAGAGATCACACACCTGGTCTCAGAACTTAATGAAGCTCAGGTTTTTGATGTCTCATAACAGGAAAAATTCAGTGAGAGACAAAGGGATAGTTAAGAAGTGCATTTATTTAGAGAGAAACACTCCACAGACAGAGTGTGGGCCATCTGAGAAGGCGAGAGACCCTGAAATATGGTGTGGTTAGTTTTATGGGCTGGGTAATTTCATAGGCTAGTGAGTGGAAGGATTATTAAAACTATTTCAGGGAAGGGGTGGAGATTTCCAGGAACCGGGTCACTGCCCACTTTTTGACCTTTTATATTTGGTTTCAGAACTATCATGGTGCTGGTGGGTATGTCATTTGACATGCTAATGTATTAAAATGAGCATATAATGAGTCTCAAGGTCCACTGGAATTTGAATCTTCCACGATCTTGAACCTAGTTGATTCTAACCAGTTTTTGTCATGTCCTATGGTATGTCATTTTTTTAAAGGTTGTGCCCTGCTCCCTTCCCTCCTGTTTCAAAACCTCCTAGTTTCCAAACTTGCTACAAAACTGCAGTAATCTAGATAATGTGGTACTGGTATAAGGATGCACATATATACCAGGAATGTAACTGATACTCCAGAAATATAACCATACATTTATGTTGAATTCCTTTTTGACAAGGGTGCATAGTATATCCAATGGAACCAGGCTTTTCAACACATGGTGGCTGGAACAATAGGATATCTAATGCAAAAGAATGAAATTTTATCCCTAACCATACAATATATAAAAATTAACTCAAAATGTATCAAAGATGTAAATGTAAGCTAAAACTATAAAACTCTTAGAAGGAAACATAGGTGAAAAAATGTGTGACCTTTTATTAGGCAAAGTTTTCTTAGACATGACACCAAAATAATAAGCAACAATAATTAAAAGATAAATTGGATCTCATCAAAATTGAAAATTTTTCTGCATCAAATGACACTAGAAAGAAAGTGAAAATAAAGTCCACAGAATAGTAGAAAATGTTTGTGAATCATATATCTGATAAGGATCTGGTACCAATACTGTATAAATTATTCTTACAACTCAAAAAATAAATGACAAGTGACCCAGTTAACTGAGCAAAGCAAACATAAATGATTAATAAGCAAATAAAAAGATAATTGACATCATTAGTCTTTAGGGACATGCAAATCAAAATCAATGAGATATTACTTCACAACCATTATCACTATAACAATTTTTAAAAGGGCATGTACAAGTGTTCATGAAGATGTACAGAAATTTGATTGTTCATGCATTGCTGATGAGAATGGAAAATGGTGCAGTCACTGTGGAAAATAGATTGGCAGTACTTCAAAGAGTTAATTAATTACCATATGACCCAGCAATTCCACTCCTACAGATACATCCAAGATAGTTGAAAACATATGTTCAACAAAAACTTGTACAAAACTGTTAATAGCAGCATTATTCATAATAGACAAAAAGTAGAATGGATCAAAATATTCATTAGTTTATGAATATAAAAAATGTAGTATATCTATACAATGTTATATTAATTAGCCATAAAAAAGAATGAAGTACTGCTACATGCTACAACACTGGTGAATCACAAAATAATATGCTGAATGAAAGAAACCACACATAAATGGCATATATTATACAATTTCATTTTAATTAAATGTCACAAATAGCCAGATAGATAGAAACAGAAAGTAGATTAGTGATTGTCAGGGAATGGGGTGGAGGAGAACTGGTACTAACTGCTAATGGGTATAAGTTTTGTTTTGGGGCTGAAGGAAATGTTCTGAAAATAAATAATGGTGATGGTTATACAACAGAGCAAAACTTCTAAAACCAAATTAAGTGTATAATTGAAAGTCATGAAGTTTTTGGTGTGCCAATGATATCTCAGAAAACATACACCATGACCAAGTGAGATTTATCTCTGGAATACATGTTTAATTTGGCATCTAAATTTTTTTTTAATTTTATATTGAAGTATAGTTGATTAACAATGTTGTGTTAGTTTCAGTTGTACAGCAGTGTTTTAACTTATACATATACATGTATCTATTCTTTTCCAAATTCTTTTCCAATTTAGGTTATTACAGAGTATTGAGTAGAGTTCCCTCTGATATACAGTAGGTCCTTGTTGGTTATCAATTTTAAATACAGCAGTGTGTAAATGTCAGTCCCAAACTCCCAATATATACCTCCCCCGAAACCGTCCCCCCTGGTAACTATAAGTTCTCTTTCTAAGTCTGTGAGTTTGAAAATAAGTTCCTTTGTATCATTTTTTCGATGCTGCATATAAGTGATATCATATGATATTTGTCTTTCCCTGTCTGACTTACTTCACTCAATATGACAATCTCTAGGTCCGTCCATGTTGCTGCAAATGGCATTGCTTCATTCTTTTTTATGGCTGGGTAATATTCCATTGTATATACATACCACATCTTCTTTATCCATTCATCCATCAATGGAAATTTAGGTTTCTTCCATGTCTTGGCTATTGTAAATAGTGCTGCTATGAATATTGGTGTGCATGTACCATTTTGAATCATAGTTTTCTCTGGATATATGCCCAGGAGTGGAATTGCTGGATCATATGGTAGCTCTATTTTTAGTTTTTTTTAAGGAATCTCCATACTGTTCTCCATAGTGGCTGTACCAATTTACATTCCCACCAACAGTGTAGGAGGGTTCTCTTTTCTCCACACCCTCTTCAGCATTTATTGTTTATAGGCTTGTTGATTATGGCCATTCTGACCAGTGTGTGGTGATATCTCATTGTAGTTTTGATTTGCATTTCTCTGGTAATTAACGATGTTGAGCATATTTTCATGCGCCTCTTGACAATCTGTATGTCTTCTTTGGAGAAATGTCTATTTAGATAGTCTGCCCATTTTTTGATTGGGTTGTATGTTTTCCTGATATTGAGCTGCATGACCTGTTTGCATATTTTGGAGATTAATGCCTTGTAAGTTGCACTGTTTGCAAATATTTTCTCCCACTCTGTGGGTTGTCTTTTCATTTTGTTTTTGGTTTCTTTTGCTGAGCAGAAAATTTTAAGTTTAATTAGGGCCCACATGTTTATTTTTTTGTTTTATTTTCATTACTCTAGGAGACAGACCAAAAATGATACCAATGTGATTTATGTCAGAGAGTGTTCTGCCTGAGTTTTCCTCAAAGAATTTTATAGTATCTGGTCATACATTTAAGCCATTAGTTAATTTTTTTTTCTTTTTTTTTGCGGTACACGGGCCTCTCACTGTTGTGGCCTCTCCCATTGTGGAGCACAGGCTCTGGATGCGCAGGCTCAGTGGCCATGGCTCACAGGCCCAGCCACTCTGTGGCATGTGGGATCTTTCAGGACCAGGGCACGAACCCATGTCCCCTACATTGGCAGGCAGACTCTCAACCACTGAGCCACCAGGGAAGCCCCATTAATTCATTTTGACTTTATTTTTGTGTATGGTCTTAGAGAATGTTCTAATTTCATTCTTTTACATGTAGCTGTCCAGTTTTCCCCACACTACTTGTTGAAGAGACTGTCTTTTATTCATTGTATATCCTTGCCTCCTTTGTCATAGATTCATGGGTTTATTTATGGACTTTCTATCCTGCTCCATTGATCTAAAGTCTGTCTTTGTGCCAGTACCATACTGTTTTAAGGACTGTATCTGTATAGTATAGTCTGAAGTCAGAGAGCCTTGTTCCTCCTGCTCCATTTTTCTTTTTCACGTTATTTTTGGGTATTCAGGGTCTTCCATGTTCCATACAAATTGTAAAATGTTTTGATCTAATTCTGTGAAAAATGCTATGGGTAATTTGATAGGGATTGCATTAAATCTGTAGATTACTTTCAGTAGTATAGTCATTTTGAAAACATTGATTCTTCCAATCCAAGAACATGGTATATCTCTCCATCTCTTTGTGTCATCTTTGGTTTCTTTCATCAGTATCTTATAGTTTTCTGTGTACAGGTCTTTTGCCTGCTTAGATAGGTTTATTCCTAGGTACTCTATTCTTTTTGATGCAATGGTAAATAGTATTGTTTCCTTAACTTCTCTTTTTGATCTTTCATTTTTAGTGGATAGGAATGCAAGAGATTTCTGTGCATTAATTTTGTATCCTACAACTTTACCAAATTCATTGACTAGCTCTAGTAGTTTTCTGGTAGCATCTTTAGGATTTGTATGTATAGTATCATGTCATCTGCAAACAGTGAAAGTTTTACTTATTTTTGTCCAATTTGGATTCCTTTTCTTTCTTTTTCTTCTCTGATTGCTGTGGCTAGAACTTCCAAAACTATGTTGAATAATAGTGGTGAGGGTGGACACACTTGTCTTTTTCCTGATCTTAGAGGAAATGCTTTCAGTTTTTCATCATTAAGAATGATGTTTGCTATGGGTTTGTCATATATGGCCCTTTTTATGTTCAGGAAGTTTCCCTCTGTGCCCACTTTCTGGAGAGTATTTATTATAACTGGGTGTTGAATTTTGTCAAAAGATTTTCCTGCATCTATTGAGAAGAATATATGGTTTTTATTCTTCAGTTTGTTAATGTGGGGTATCACATTGATTGATTTGCGTATATTGAAGAATCCTTGCATCACTGGTATAAATCCCACTTGATCATGGTGTATGAACCTTTTTGTTTGTTTGTTTGTTGTTTTTGTTTTTGTCTTTTTGGTGTATGATCCTTTTAATGTGTTATTGGATTTGGTTTGTGAGTATTTTGTTGAGGATTTTTGTGGCTGTGTTCATCAGTGACATTGGCCTGTAACATCATTTTATTTGTGGTATCTTTTTCTGTTGTTGGTATCAGGGTGATGGTGGCCTCCTAGAATGAGCTTGGGAATGTTCCTTTCTCTGAAAATTTTTGGAAGAGTTTCAGAAGTTTTCTCTTCTCTAAATATTTGATTGAATTTGCCTGTGAAGCCATTTGGTCCTGGATCTTTTTTTGTTGGAAGTTTTTAAATCACGGTTTCAATTTCTGTACTTGTGATTGGTCTGCTCATATATTCTATTTCTTCCTGGTTCTGACTTTTAAGATTGTACTTTTCTAAAAATTCATCCATTTCTTCTCAGTTGTCCATTCCATTGGTGTATAGTTGCATGTAGTAGTCTCTCATGATCTTTGTATACTTGTGTTGTCAGTTATAACTTCTCCTTTTTCATTTCTAATTTTGTTGATTTGAGCCCTCTCCTTTTTTCTTGATGAGTCTGGCTAAAGGTTTATCAATTTTATTTATCTTTTCGAAGAACCAGCTTTTAGTTTTATTCATCTTTTTTATTGTTTTCTTCATCTCTCATTTATTTCTGCTCTGATCATTATGATTCTTTTCCTTCTACTAACTTTGGGTTTTGTTTTTTTCTTCTTTCTCTATTTACTTTAGTTGTAAGGTTAGGTTGTTTATTTGAGATTTTTCTTGTTTCCTGAGGTAGGATTACATTGCTATAAACTTCCCTCTTAGAACTGCTTTTGCTGTGTCTCATGGGTTTTGGATTGTAGTGTTTTCATTGTCATTTGTCTCAATATTTTTGATTTCATCTTTGATTTCTTTGGTGATCCATTGATTGTTTAGTAATATATTGTTTAGCCACAAACACGTTTGTGTTTTTACAATATTTTTCCTGTAATTTATTTCTAGTCTCATAGTGTAGTGGTTAGAAAAGATGCTTTCAACTTTCTTAAATTTACTGAGGTTTGATTTGTGGCCCAATATATGATCTATACTGGAGGATGTTCCATGTGCAATTGAGAAAAAAAATTGTATTCTGCTGCATTCAGATGGAATACCCTATAAATACAAAATTAAGTCTATAGTCTACCTGGTCTAATTTTTCATTTAATGCTTGTGTTTCTTTATTGGTTTTCTGTCTGGATTATCAGTCTATTGATAAAAGTGGGATGTTACAGTCCCCCACTCTTATTAAGTTACTGTCAATTTCTCCTTTTATGGCTGTTATTATTTGCCTTATATATTGAGTTGCTCCTATGTTGTGTACCTATATATTTACAATTGTTATATCTTCTTCATGTAATGGTCCCTTGATTATTGTGTAGTGTCATTCTCCTTGGATGGACCATTATGTAGTGTCCTTCTTTGTCTCTTGTAACAGTCTTTATTTTAAAGTCTATTTTGTCTGATATGAGTATCGCTACTCCAGATTTCTTTTGATTTCCATTTGCATGAAATAATCTTTCCATCCTTTCACTTTCAGTCTGTATGTATCCCTAGATCTGAAGTGGGTCTCTTGTAGATAGCATATATACTGGTCTTGGTTTTGTATCCATTCAGCCAGTCTATGTCTTTTTGTTGGAGAATTTAACCTGTCTATTTTTAAGGTAATTATTGATATGTATGTTCTTATTGCTATTTTGTTAATTGTTTTAGATGTGTTTTTGTAGTTGTTTCTTCTTCTCTTCCTTGCTTTTTCTCTTCTCTTGTAATTTGACAACTAACTTTAGTCTTGTGTTTGGATACTTTTTTTTCTTTTTTCTCTATGTATTTATTGTAGATTTTCAGTTTGTTGTTACCATGAGGTTTTGAAATAGCAAACTATATATAAAAATATTGTTTTAAGTTGCTTGTCTTTTAATTTCAAATGCATTTCCAATATCCTACATTTGTGCTCTACTCTTCTCACATTTGATGGTTTTGATAACATATTTGTGTACAGATGGTTTCCTACCTCTACTGTATGTTTGCCTTTACCAGAGAGCTTTTCCATTAGTAATTTTCTTGTTTCTAGTTGTGGCCTTTTTTTTTCTGCCTATAGAAGTTCATTTAGCATTTGTTGCAAAACTGGCCTGGTGGTGCTGAATTCTCTTAGCTTTTGCTTGTCTGTAAAGATTTTGTTTTCTCTGTTGAATCTGAATGAGAGCCTTGCTGGCTACAGTATGCTTGGTTGTAGATTTTTCCCTTTTATCACTTTAAATTCATGCCACTCCCTTCTGCCCTGCAAAAATATTGCTGATAAATCAGCTGATAACCTTATGGAAGTTCCTTTGTACATTATTTGTTGCTGTTCTGTTGTGACTTTTAGTATTTTTTCTTTGTCTTTAATTTTTTTTTTTTTTTTTTTTGGTGGTACACGGGCCTCTCACTGCTGTGGCCTCTTCCGTTAAGGAGCACAGGCTCCGGACGCTCAGGCCCAGCGGGCATGGCTCACGGGCCCAGCTGCTCCGTGGCACGTGGGATCTTCCTGGTCCAGGGCACGAACCCGTGTCCCCTGCATCGGCAGGCGGATTCTCAACCACTGCGCCACCAGGGAAGCCCCTGTCTTTAATTTTTGTCAGTTAGATTACTATGTGTCTTGGTGTGTTCCTCTTTGGGTTTATCCTGCCTGGGACTCTCTGCCTTTCCTGGATTTGGGTGACCATTTCCTTTCCCATATTAGGGAGATTTTCAGCTATTATCTCTTCAAATATTTTCTCAGGTCCTTTCTCTCTTTCTTCTCCTTTTTGGACCCCTATAATGCAAATTTTGGTGTATTTAATGTTGTCCCAGAGGTCTCTTATACTGTCCACATTTCTTTTCATTCTTTTTATTTATTTATTTATTTTTATTCTGTTCTGTAGCTGTGATTTCCACCATTCTGTCTTCCAGGTCACTTATTCATTCTTCTGCCTCAGTTATTTTGCTACTTATTCCTTTTAGTCTATTTTTCATTTCAGTTATTGTATTGTTCATCTCTGTTTGTTCTTTAGTTCTATGAGGTCTTTGTTAAACATTTCTTTTAACTTCTTGATTTGTGCCTCCATTCTTTTTCCAAGATATTGGATCATCTTTAGTATCATTACTCTGAATAATTTTTTGGGTAGATTGCTATCTCCACTTCACTTAGTTGTTCTTCCGGGGTTTTATCTTGTTCCTTCATCTGGGACTTATTCCTCTGTTGCCTCATTTTGTCTTGCTTTTTGTGATTGCAGTTTCCATTCTGCAAGCTGCATGGCTGTAGTTCTTCTTGCTTCTGTTGTCTGCCCCATGGTGGATGAGGCTGTCTTAGAGTCTTGTGCAGGTTTCCTGATGGAATGGACTGGTACCTGCCCACTGGTGAGTGGAGCTGCACCTTGTCCCTCTTGTGGCCAGGACCTTGTCAGTGTGGTGTGTTTTTCAGACAGCTGTTTATTCGGGAAGACTTTAAGCAGCGTGTCTTCTTTTTTTAATGAAGGTGGAGGTTTGATAGAGGTTTTTTAAAAAAATAATTAATTAATTAATTAATTTTTATTTTTGGCTGTGTTGGGTCTTCATTTCTGTGCGAGGGCTTTCTCTAGTTGTGGCAAGCAGTGGCCACTCTTCATCGCAGTGTGCAGGCCTCTCACTATCGCGGCCTCTCTTGTTGCGGAGCACAGGCTCCAGACACGCAGGTTCAGCAGTTGTGGCTCACAGGCCTAGTTGCTCCATGGCATGTGGGATCTTCCTATACCAGGGCTCGAACCCGTGTCCCCTGCATTAGCAGGCAGATTCTCAACCACTGCATGACAAGGGAAGCCATAAGCAGCCTGTCTTCTGATATCTGGGGCTGAGGTACCACCCTGTTGGTTGTTTGGCCTTATGCATTCCGGCACTGGAGCCTACAGGCTGTTGGGTGGATCCAGGTCTTGGTAAGAAAATGGCAGCCTCCAAGAGGGCTCATGCCAATGAATACAACCCAGACTACTGCCACCAGTGTCCTTGTCCCTGGAGTGAGCCACAACTGCACGCCCCCACCTCTGCAGGAGAATCTCCAATATTAGCAGGTTAGTCTGGTCCAGTCTCTTATGAGGTCACCACTTTTGTCTCTGAGTCCTGGTGCACACAAGACCTAGTGTGTGCCCTCCAGGTGTGGAATTTCTATTTCCCCTAGTCCTATGGAATTCTTGCAATCAAACCCCACTGGCTTTCAATGCCAGATTCTCTCGGGGCTTCTTTTCCTGTTGCCAGATCCCCAGGCTGGGGAACCTGACGTGGTGGTTCAGAACTTTCACTCCTGTGGGAAAAGTTCTGTGCTATAATCATTTTCCAGTTTGTGAGTTACCCACCCATCATATATGGGATTTGATTGTATCATTATTGCATCCCTCTTACCATCTCATTGTGGCTTCTTCTTTGTCTTTGGATGTAGGGCTTTTTTCTTTTTTTTGGTAAGTTCCAGCATTTTGTTGTTGGTGTTTTTTCAGCAGTTAGTTGTGATTTTGGTGTTTCCATAAGTAGAGGTGAGCTCATGTCCTTCTCTGCTATCTTGTTTCTATTCTTGGCATTTGAAATTTAAACACTGTAATATATCATTTTAATAGAATAAAGGCCCAAATCCATATGATCAGTTTTTAGATACTGAAAAAGCATTTGACAAAATCAAACATATATTCATGGTAAAACCTTTTATAAAACTAGGAATAGAAGGGAACTTGCATATCCTGAAAAAGGGCATCTATGGAAAATGCACATTTAACAATATTTAATGGTGAAAGACTGAAACCTTTCACCTAAGATTAGGAACAAGAAAGGACTGTCTACTGTCAGCATTTTTATTCAACAGCATCCTGGAAGCTCTGGCCAGGGCAATTGGGGAAAAAAAGAAATAAATATTTCCAGATTGGAAGGAAACGAGTAAAGTTATCTCTTTTTATAGATAATATTAGATTGAATATAAAACATCCTAAGGAATCCACAAATAAAGTTTGTTAGAACTAGTAGATGAATTTAGAAAGTTTGCATAATATAAGATAAATATACAAAAGTCAGTTATATTTCTATACAATAGTAAAAAACATACTATAAAATGGAATTAAGAACACAATTCATTTATAATAATATAAAAAATAATAAAATACTTTGGAATAAAATTTTTAAAAAGGGTAAGACAGACTGAAAATAAGTTACTATTGTCAAAATAAATTAAACTTGACATAAATAATGAAATATTCTCCTTTGTTCATGGGTTAGAAAACTTAATATTGTTAAGTTAGGAACACTCCCTAATATCTACAGATTGAGTGCAATTGTTGTCAAAATAAGAGCAGGTTTTGTTTTGTTTTTTGCAGAAATTTAAAAGTTGATTCTGAAACTTATATGGATAATCAAATGTCCAAAATATCCTAATAATCTTGACAAATAAGAACCATGTTGCAGGACTCACTTTTCTAGATTTCTAAACTTGCTGTAATTTACTGTAATCAAGATAGTGCAGTACTGATATGAGGATAGACATATAGATAAAAGGAATAGATTGAGAGTACAGAAATAAATCTTCACATTTATTATCAGTTGGTATTTGACAAGGGTGCCAAGATAATTCAATAGAGAAAGAATAGTCTTTATTTATTTATTATTATTTTTTTGTGTGTGGTATGCGGGCCTCTCGTTGTGGCCTCTCCCGTTGCGGAGCACAGGCTCTGGACGCTCATGCTCAGCGGCCATGGCTCACGGGTCCAGCTGCTCTGTGGCATGTGGGATCTTCCCGAACTGGGACATGAACCTGTGTCCCCTGCATCAGCAGGCAGACTCTCAACCACTGCGCCACCAGGGAAGCCCAAGAATAGTCTTTTTAACAAATGATGTTGGGATAACTAGATATCCACATGCACAATTGGACTCATTTCACTTTATATTAAAAAGTAAACCCAAATCAGTCATATACCTATATATGAAAACTAAAATATAAAACTCTAAGAAGAGAATATAGGAGTAAATCTTTATGATCCTGCATTAGGCAATGATTTCTTAGATATGACATCAAAAACATAAGTAACAAAAGAAAAAATAGATAAACTGGACTTCATTAAATTAAAAATTTTCCTACTTCAAAAAACAATATCAATAAAATGATAAAATAACCCACAGAATGGGAGAAAATGTTTGTAAATTATATAACTTATAACGGCCATGTATATAGAATATATATACAGCTCAACAATAGAAAGACAAAGCAATTAAAAACTGGGCAAATAATTTCAATAGACATTTCTGCTAAGAAGGTATACAACTGACCACAAACACATAAAAATATCCTCCAAATTTGGAACATTCCAAATAATGTTCCAAATTATTAGTTCTTGGGGGATGAAAGTGAAATCCACAATGACATATCTCTTCACCTTCACTAAGATGGTGAAATGAAAAAGACAGACAGAAACAAGTGTTGGAAATATTTAGAAAAGTAGTACATACCTTCACACATTGCTGGTAGGATTGTGAAACTGTACACCTGAAACCGAGAAGAACCCTTTGGGGCTCCTTGGCATGGAAGCCTTTCTGTGTCTCCCATTTCTTGTTTGTAGGGAATAGGTTTCAGCCTCCATGACCTCCCCTGAGTTCCAAAGGACAGATTTGAAAAGTTGCTAACCAAGGAAAGGAGGGGAATCAAAGACAAGGGAGGAGCAGTCAAGAAACAATAGTGCAACCTTGGGACAGGATCATGGTTCCACCTCAATGGATATAACAATATCCATTGTTAGATATAACAATATCTTTCCAGAACTAAAACCCCGAACAGAAGGAAGATGCTAACTACTTCAAGAAGTGTTCTTCGTTCCAGAGAGAAAGTCAACCTCAAGAACCACAGAAGCTCCTCTGGAGACTACGTGAAGCCAGATTAAAAGAATGCAGGTCCTGCACACAACTTTATCCTTATCAGCAACTCCACCCTTGAACCATTGCTGTAAAACTCCTCACCAAATCCCCCTGGGTTGGGACACAGTTTTGATGGAATGAGCCTACTATGCCCCCCTTTGCCTGGCAACACAATAAAGCTATTATTTTCTACTTCAACCAAAACTCTGTCTCTGAGATTCAGTTAGACACTGATGTACAGAGACCAAGTTTCGGCATCACAGCCATTTAGAAAAACAGTTTTACAGTTTTTCAGGATGTTAAATTGAGTTACCATATGTTGTGGGTAGAATGGTATTCCATCTAAAGATATGTAGAAATCATGACCCCCAGTATTTGTTAAAATGACGTTATTTGGATAAAGGTTTATTGCATATATAATCAAGTTAATATGAGATTATTAATGTATGATGTAATGCAATATAACTGTGTCCTTATAAAAAGATGAAAGGCCATGTGAAGACAGAGATGCACAGGGAGACCACCATGTGACACCAGAGGTAAAGATTGAAGTAATATAGCAGGAAACCAAGAAATGCCAAGGATCAACAGCCACCACCAAAAGCTAGGACAAGGCAAGGAAGGATTTTACTCAGTCTCAGAGAAAGTATGGTCTTGCTGATAACTTCATTTTGGACTCTAGCTTCCAGAACAACCATAAGAGAATAAATTTCTGTTGGTTTAAGCCACCCAGGTTATGGAACCTAATACACACTATGACCCAAAAATTTCACTCCTATATACCCAAGAGAATTGAAAATATATGTCTAGACAAAAGTTTATACATGAATGTTCATAGAAGCATTATTCATGATAGTCAAATGGTGAAAACAAACCATATGTTCATTAAATAATGAATGGATAATCAAAACATGGTATAAGTGTAAAATGAATAGTATTTTGTAATAAAAAGAAATGAAATACTGATATATGTCCCATCATGGATAAATCTTTAAAACATATGCTAATTGAAAAAGTCAGTCACAAAAGGTCATCTATTATATGATCCAATTTATATGAAATATTCAGATTAGACAAATCTATACAAGCAGAATATAGATTCATGGTTGCTTAGGATTGGTGTGTATGTGGGAGGTGTAATGGGGGATAGGGGCAACTGCTAAAAGGTATGGGGTTTCTTCTGTGGGTGAGGAAATGTTCTCAGATTGATTGTGGACAACTTTGTGACTATACTAAAACCACTGAATAATACACTTTGATGAATTTTATGGTATGTGAATTATATCTCAATAAAGTTATTAAAATATTAAAAGATGACCAAAAAATGGAGAAGTGTTCACTTTGAAACAAAATAAAGGCAATAAGCTTGTTCTAATTATGTCTTCAGGTAAAAGTAATACTACTATCAAATAGTCCCCATCTGGTCTCATATTTCATTTATTAATCTCTACCTTATCTTGATCTCCTCCATTGTGGCATATTCATATACTCTCAGGGTCCCTTGATGCCTTTTAGAGCATCATCCCTATGCCTCATTGAGATTGATTTGGACTGTTTGTAAAGCTAGAAATCCTAGATAGATTTACATACCACTTCCTGTCAGTTGAAGTAAATTATTACATATGGTCCAAGATTTCATAGTGAGGGCTGGGAAAGATTTGGGCTTTTGAGGCAAATCTTTTCAGATTCTGTGGTTTTTTTTGAGGGGCTAAGTTCTGCCTCTTGTACAAGTATTTTCTTTTCTAAGTCATGACCCTCTTAATTAAATATTAATACCTCTAGACTATAATAAATAGAGCAAATTTGTCCTGACACTTGAAGAGGTGAGACTGAAATCAGCAGTTTTTCTCTTACTGAGATATTGTGATTTATAATAAGAAATATATATTTGGTAGTCTTCTTGTTTCTGGCACCAAAAAGCAAGGGTTTTAAACTCTTGGAATTCCCTAAGTGATGAAAGCCGTTAAAGTGCCTTTTGTTATGTTAATGAGGTGACATTTGGGCCACCTAGGA
Source organism: Pseudorca crassidens (assembly GCF_039906515.1). Lineage (NCBI taxonomy): Eukaryota > Metazoa > Chordata > Mammalia > Artiodactyla > Delphinidae > Pseudorca > Pseudorca crassidens. The sequence goes on along the minus strand of NC_090317.1, from coordinate 55,947,969 downwards.
ATGGGGTTTCCGATTGCCAGGGGAACAGGTCTTGTGATTAGAAGGTTGTAACTTTCACCCTCTCATCTGCAGGGAGGGGAGAGAAACTGGAGATTGAATTGACACTCAATGGTAAATGATTAAATCAATCATACCTATGAGTGGTTATTGCTAGAATTCCTATCCCCAAAAAAAGTCTTTGCCGGTATTTTTATATGAAGCTTAATGAATAGTTTAAGGAGACTGTAAACATTTGCATAACTGAAGTTACCTGAAAATTCAAAGACCATTGATAAGTAACATATCTCAAAATGAACTGTTGTATTAAAGGTCTTAAAATAGTAAAAAGAAAAAAAATCATACCTATGTAATAAGGCCTCCATAACCCCCCTAAAAGACTGTGTTCAAAGAACTTCTCAGTTGGTGAACATGTGGAGATTCAGGGATAGTGGCCCACATGTAGAGAGCATATACTTTCTGAGCCCTTTCCCCATACCTTGCCCTAGGCATCTTTTCCATCTGACTTTTCCTCAATCATATCCTTTTTTTTGATAAACAATAATCTAGTAAGTAAAATGTTTATCTGACTTCTGTGAGCCACTCTAGCAAATTAATTGAATCCAAGGAGAATGTTGGAAGCTCAAATCTATAGCCAGTTAGTCAGAAGCACAGTTGATAACTTGGGGTTTGGATTGATAACTGAATTCAGTTGGGGGAGGGAGCAATCTTATAGGACTGAACCTTAACCTGTGGAATCTGATGCTGTCTCTGAGTAGATAGTGTCAGAATTGAGTTGAGTTGTAGGACACCCAACTGGTGTCCAGAGAACTGCTTATTGGTGGTGTGGCAACCCCATTCACCATGATGAAATTGGAATGTAGAACCTATTTACCCACACTTTTTGAATTTTGATTATAAGCTCTCAACTTCTTAGAGGAAATTCCATCAATTTTTTTCTTTGCTTTCCAGTTCTTCAAGCAACTTCAACCTTTATCAATTCCTAGCCTTATTTTTAAAAAATTGCTTTCCTTCTTGCTCTCTATTTTTTCCATTATGAAGCCCCAAATGCTAACTGTACCTGAAGGCAAGTTACTGCTTACTGAATATTCTCTTGGTCTTGCAAAAATAAGTTTACATAAGATGACCAAAAGTAAGTTTATATACTATGTCCAAGAACAGGAAACTCCGTTAACACAGCATCCATTAAAATCTTCATAAATGGTATTTTTAAGTATGTCTCTCTAGTCTTAGTCAAGTTAGTCTAAGATCATTTGCACTGTATTTTTCTTCCTGGGTGTTTTTTTTTTTTTTTCCGGTACGCGGGCCTGTCACTGCTGTGGCCTCTCCCGTTGCGGAGCACAGGCTCTGGACGCGCAGGCCCAGCGGCCATGGCTCACGGGCCCAGCCACTCCGCGGCATGTGGGATCTTCCCGGACCGGGGCACGAACCCGTGTCCCCTACATCGGCAGGCAGACTCCCAACCACTGCGCCACCAGGGAAGCCCCTTCCTGGGTTTTTAAGGAGTATTCAATATGTGGATTTGAGAACAGGAGGGATAATTACTTTTCTTAGGGGAAGTCTGGCTAACCTTCACCTCTCCACTGCAGCAGGTAATTTTCAGCATCTGTTTACAAATTGCAACTACATGAGAATTTGTCTTCAACTTAAACAATTCCTTCCACTCAGTAGCATATAGAATTAGCAATATGCCTGACTGGTTAATAATTCAAAAATGCAAGCCAAAATTGATTCAGTAGTCTTTTGCTGGTATTTCCCTGTAAACTCCCTAACTCAACAGAACATCTCCAGGATTCCATAGTCAACTTGGCATAGTATCCAGCCACGTGTTATTATTTTTCTTCAAGTAACCATTGATTTTAACTGAGTTACTTTAATGGAGTTAATACAGCATCTGTTTCTTCAGATAGACACAGAAACATGAGAAGGCTTTCCAGTGACAGGAAAAAAAAAAAGCTTACTATTTTTAATCCAACCATTATTATCTCTCTCTTTTTTTTTTAAAGGTGTCTTTTATTTTATTTTATTTTATTATTTTTTTTTTTGCGGTACGCGGGCCCCTCACTGTTGTGGCCTCTCCCGTTGTGGAGCACAGGCTCCAGACGTGCAGGCTCAGCAGCCATGGCTCACGAGCCCAGCTGTTCCGTGGCATGTGGGATCTTCCCGGACCGGGGCACGAACCCGTGTCCCCTGCATCGGCAGGCGGACTCTCAACCACTGCACCACCAGGGAAGCCCTATTATCTCTTTTTTAAAAGACTATATAGATTTAGCTTATATTAGATCTGTCCACAAGAGGCAGGGCATAGAATTTTGCTTAATTTTCCTTCCATCTGGCACTCCCTGTCTATTCACTTAGTCATTTCCCCCAGGTCTAAGTCTATTATCTCCAAATTTTATTGATAAGATTTATGTTGCATAAAGTGTTACTTCATAACAAAGATGGGTAGGCAGACATTTTGACATCAAGTTCTCATTATGTTTTTCCAACTTCTCCTTTCTAGTCCTTATGATATATGAGTCTGAATGGCATTTCTGCTTGATGACACCTATCCAAGATAACACAGAAGTTTGGATTATCAAATTAAATTTATCAGGATTAAAGATTATACCCACTATCTAGTTTTCCTATCTAAATTATCACAGGTGTTAGTTATGCAAAAGTGAAGTAGAAAAAATCCAGGATCAATCATGCAGTTCTCTTAGTCCTTTCTCATTTTACATGGACATGCTCTAGCTTAGATTAAAATGTGAGGTCCCCAAGTGATGTTGAAAACAAGCAGGACTCTGTGGGGTTTCTGGGTATGGAAGCTTTTCTGTGTCCCCCATTCCTTGTTTGTAGGGAACAGAATCCAGCCTCCATGACCTTCCCTGAGTTCCAGAGGGCAAGTTCAAACAGTTGCTAATCAGGTAAAGGAGGGGATGTGGAGACAAGGGAGGAGCAGTCAACATAAAATAGTGCAGCCTTGGGGCAAGGTGCTGGTTCCACTTCTAGGGATGTACATAACAATATCTTTGAGCTATTCACAGAATTAGAAAACCCCAACAAATGAAGGGTGTTAGAATTCTTCATCTGAGATTAAAGGTACCAGAGAAGTTCATCAAGAAACCACTTAAGGCTAGATTAAAGGAACCAGAGAAGTTCATCAAGATTAGGAGACCACCTGAGGCCAGATTAAGGGAGTGCAGACCCTGCACACACCCTAATCTTATCAGCAACCCCACCCTTGAACTATTGCTATAAAACTCCTCACAGAAACCTCCTGAGTTGGGACACATATTTTGTAAGGGGCACGAACCTACTGCGTCCCCCTTTGTCTGGCAAAGCAATAAAGCTATTCTTTTCTACTTCACCCAAAACTCTCTCTCCAAGATTTGATTTGGCACCAGTGCACAGAAGCAGAATTTTCGGCATCAATGTGTGGAATTATATGAATTACACAGAAGGGAGCTCTTTCGCTCATGAAATATCTCCATTTTATATTATGATACTACATAGAATGGATTCCAGCTTTCTTTTTTACTATAAGGAATCCTGGGCAGAGAAGGCACCTTCTGCTAAATGAATTTCTTAAATAAGGACTTTCCCACTAGCAAATATCAATAGCCTGTTTGCTAGGAAATCTGTCATTAACATTTGTCCTGGTCCTCTTATGAATTGCTTCTGTCTTTTCTGAGGAATTCCCCATAGTAAAGGGAGAGAGTGGATTACTGGCCTGCTGCAAACCATTTCCTTTAAACACACAGACATACATCAAAATTCAGAACCTTATTTAATTGTGAAATACTAGAGATAATCCTAATAATAAAACTTGGATAGTCACAACCTCTACTATTAATATTAACTTGTATCTATTAGTCAATACAATTTTAGACAAGAAAAAGTAACTGGAAATATAAGAAAATGTAAACATATCTCTCTTGGCATATATTAAGACTATATATATATGGAAAATCCAAGAGAAGCAATAGAAAAACTAAAAAACTACTATAAGAAGATAATTTAATAAAGTAGCAGAATATAAATTTAACATAAAAAATACATAGCCACTGGAAAGGTAAATGAAAAATAAAAATGCTTTCCTATAGAATATTGGAAGGAAAAGATTGGAGGGGAAAAATATAGATGGGATATTTCTATGAATATATATATTTTGCATAGTGTTGATTTTGGAAACAAATAAATCTTATGCATAATCAAAGTAAGATTAACTAAAATATGTATTTTCTAAAAATAGAAAATGTATCACAGCAAATGTACATACTGTGTATATAAATTTAATGGCAAACCTCACAGTGAAATAATTACTTCAAGTTGATGGAGTTCAGAACTCACTACCCAAAAATATGGCACCTTGGCATATTAAAAAATTTAAGTTGAAAGAGTATGAGAAAATATGCCATATTTTTTGGTATCGTGTCCTGAACTCTGCCAGAAGGAACCAGAGCTGTTTGAAAGAGTAACTGATTCAGGTTTGGAGCAAGAAATATGTAAGATGTAACTATCTGAGCAACAAAAATGTTAATAAATACAACTTATAGGCACATATTTAATATTTAAATCCTGTATTAAATCCTAATACAGGATTTAATTAATCCTGTAATCCCTTTTGAGTAATCACTAAATTCTTATTAAATGATTAGAGGTAGTCCCTTTCTACTTATATATCACACCAATCTTGAGGCTTCTACTCTTCTCCAATTTGGTACTTTTAGTAAGTGTATTAACTAGCCAAAAAATTCAGGCTTGCCTTCAACAGTAGGTTTTCCACATATTTTCTCTGTAGGTTTATATTTTAAATTTTAGACTAGAGATTGGATCTTCTGGAAGGATCAAAGAACAGTTTCAGGGATTCAATGTAAAGAACTATATTAGGAATTCTTAGCTTCTTAGCTATAGTACTTGAGGGAACACTCATGGTTAAACACTTCCTTAGAGAGATATTGCCAGCATGAGCAGGCATCTGTTCTTGAGGAATTAAGATTTAGGATTTCCAGGTCTATTTTAGCTTGGAAATAGATAGTTTTATAAAGGTATATTGCTGATCCAATAATGGTATTTATTTGAAATATTTTTTGGCATTTTAAGATAATATTCCATTGTTTAATAGGCTTATGATGAAGCTCCCCTTTTCCCTTCTTATTCTTTCACTGTGAATTTAATAAGCTATTGTAGGGAAGCCAAATTTGCCATCTCAAATTGTCCCTTTGGCAGGAGGATTACTTTAAGCTGATTATTTTAAGAAACAGAAGACTCAGGAAATCTTTTTTTTTTAACCTCCTTCTTAGCTGTCTAAAGAATTTAGATACACAGCCAGTTCCCAGAAAAGAGGTATCAGAAAAGACATCTGCAAAGAATACGGACTAGGGGTGGTGGGGGAAACTTGGCAGGGCCTAGAGATCAGAGTCCACTAGCGTTCCATTGTCTCTGCCTAGCTCAGCAAATATTTGTTTATCAAACATTTGCTTTTCCATCTTCATGTAAATTACCTTTCTCCCCTTTGAAGTCCCAAACCACTACCTTCAACGTTCTCTTTTGTCTTTAGTTGAAGATGGTGTTTAAAGTGATGGCTACAGGCATATTGGTGAGTTACTCAGTTTTCCTGGGTCTCGCCCACGTGTATATATATATATATATATATATATATATATATATATATATATATATATAATTAAACTTTTGTGGATTTTCTCCTGTTAATCTGTCTCATGTTAATTTAATTCTTAGACCAGCCCGAAGAATCTAGAAGGGTAGAGGAAAATTTCTTCCTTCCTGACACTATAACTGCTGTCACCAGGTTGACGTGCGTTGTAACAAAATAGCTTCAGCCGAGGAGGTCAACAGAAGACCTGGACCAGCAATCTCTGTCTGCGATAGTAAGTAAAGAATTGCAAACTACCACGTTAAGCTTAAGCACAAAGCAAAGTTTATTTAAGCATAGGTACACTCTCAGAGAGGGAGAGAGAGAAAGAGAGCGAGAGCAGGCTGTTTCTGAGAGCAGGCTGTTTCAGCGAAGTGAAGCAAGCAAGCCCAAAGCAAAGTTTATGGAAGCAAAGGTGCACTCTGAGAGAGAGAGAGAGAGAGAGAGAGAGAGAGAGAGAGAGAGAGAGAAGCAAGCAAGCCCAAAGCAAAGTTTATGGAAGCGAAGGTGCACTCTGAGAGAGAGAGAGAGAGAGAGAGAAAGAAAGAGAGAGAGAGCAGACTGTTTCTGCAAATTGAAAGCAGTATGCTTTTAAGGAGGATTTTGCAGGAAGGCAGGAGTGAGTGACAGGGGATCCTTATTTGATTGACAGTCCCGAGCTATGTAACAAGTTTACTGCTGTGCATGCTCTCACCCTTGAATCAGTAAGAAACGCCCACTCGGTGGGGGCGGGGGCAAAGCCACATGAAATTTTTTTTTCACATGTAGATTTTATTATAATTATGGTATAATGAGTTTGGGTTAACTATAGGTTATATGCCTGTCTGGTCTGGGCATTTGCAGCCCGGGGAAGTTCCCTCATGTTACTGTGCCCCTCTTTATCAGGATAAGCTGCCCACCACTCGACCATAGTTTCACCCATTCTGGGTGGGGTCAGGAGAGAGTCCCCAGATGGTTGGGTGTGACTCGATTATTTCTTCTTGTCTTTCTCGCCACTGTCACCTCCTTGCTGCTAATGTCTGACTAACTACCTAACAATGCCAGTTGGAAAACAAAAATATTTTAAAATCATGTTTAAAGACCTTATTTACCTAAAACTGACTTTTAAAAAATTCTGAGGACAAAACTGCTGCCAGCCATTCCAGAAAACCACAAATGTTGCCTAATATCAAGCCATCAGCCACTACAGCTGCCAACCCCCACCCCACCACCATGCACTCTGAGGGGAATTCAGGATAGAGAAAAAGAGGATGCTGGCCCTAGAGAGTTAAGATGTATATCTAAGGAATAATTTCAATGACACCTGACTCTTGAATCTTCCTATACATAGAAAAGCACTAAAATTGTTAACTTAAGATGTCTGTTTTTGTGATTAGCAGTAATCTTTTGATGTTCCACTACTTTTTTTTTCAGCAAAAATTTCTATATATTCTGTCTCCTCCCTTACCTCTTCAGAACAGTTCCTCAGAAATATCTGAGAGTCTGTCTCCTGGCATAATCAAGCAGGACCCTGTGGGGCCCTCTTGGGCACAAAAGCCTTTCCATGTCCCCCATTTCCTACTTGCAGGATAAAGGTTTCAGCCTCCTAGACTTCCCAGAGTTCCAAAGAGCAGATTCAAACAGTTGCTAATCAGGGAAGTAAGGGAATGCAGAAACCAAGGAGGAACAATCAAGAAACTATAGTGTAAGGATTAAAGCAGGATCCTGGTTCCTCCTTAAGGAATATATGTAACAATATCTCTGAGTTCTTCTGTAGGAACTAAGGTTCCCACCCAGAAGAAGGACAGTAACTTTAGGCTAAGCCCAAGATCCCTGGAAGATTGGTTATCTCACCACCAACCAATCAGAAGAAAGTCACACACCCTGCAGCCCTGACACCAAATTTTGCCTATAAAAACTTCTCCCCCAAAACCATCAGGTAGTTTGGGGGGGTTTGAGTACGAACCACCCGTTCTCCTTGCTTGGACCTGAAATAAACATTTCTCTGCCCCAAACTCTGACGTTTAAGTTTGTTTGGCCTCACTGTACATCAAGTAGATGAAATTTCCTTTGGTAACACCAGGCTACAGCCCTCAGTAAGATCCCCAAATAAAATATAACTTGCAACTTTTAGGTTGTGTGGTTTTTCTTCAGTCAAAACTTCATTGATTATTATATTGTTCTTGATGGTCTCTCAAATTCTTCAAAATACTTGTCCACTTGGGTAGACTATCAGAATTCAGCAGCACAATATTTCTATCATTAAAGGGAAACGTTCTCTAGGAAATATTAACAGGGAGAAAAAACTACAAGCTAATGACTCCTCATGGGAATTTAAACATAATGTCTCTATTAATTGAAACTAAGGGTAGTTTTCTGTTTTGATTTGGTTTTTACATGATTTAGGCTTAGTAGAATTGTTACCACACACAAGTTGGGTGTATATATATATATATATATATATATATATATATATATATATATACAGAGAGAGAGAGAGAGAGAGAGAGAGAGAGAGAGAGAATGCACTTTAGCATAAAACTACTCAGATTACTAGTTAGATATTATACAAATTGCCTTTATTTATCCCTTTAATTTTTTTATATCACTGCAGTTAATTTCATAGGCTCAATAAGGAAGCAATCTTTTTTCTACCTGTATATAATAGGATAAACCAAATTTGTTACTTTGGCTTTGGCAGAGGATACACTTACTGATATATTTTATTAAATTATAACTGTACTTAATATGTGGAAACTGCATTATAAGTACTTTTCATGAAATTAATCTAGTAGTTTCCCTGTAAATTATAATCTCAGTCTTACAGGTAAAAATGTATGTCACTTCCTGGAAGGCTGAGAACATTATCAGACACTAAAGAATTTGGAGAAAGATATTTATGGATATTTCATTTGAAACTCAGAAAAGAGCCACTTTTTTGTTCATGGCTTCAAGCAGAGGAAATGATAGTGACATAATATATAAATAAATAAATGAGCATACCTTGCAATATAGACATAAACTTAGCATGTCACCCTGGATCTTTTAAATAAAAGATCTAGAACATATTTAATCTTTGACGTAGACCATATTAGTCTTTCAAAGGCTATGTAAGTCCCTAGGTTTGTTGACTGTAAACAAGGAGATTTATGTGGTTGTATTACCCCTATGTAAATAAAATAAGCCAAATATAACAAAACAGCACAATGAAAAGGCACAGACCATAAATAACATGCAATGGGTATCATTAGAGAGATTTGCTTGAAAATTCTTCCCTAACATAGGAAACTGATTTAAAGAAATAAAATCAATAAGTACATAATATTGCTGGCAACTGTGAATATAAATACATTGTATAAATTAAGTCAGTGTTCAAGTTTCCATAATATGCATGAAATTTAAAACATGATTAAGTTATTAATTAATGATATTAGCATGAAACACAAGGAAATAGATCATTTATTTGCTAAGGCAAAACTGAAATTATTATCTTGTTCAAAAGTTGAGTTGCAGAAAGACAATTGCCCCAACCTTGAGCTGGGACAGAATTTTGAGTCTAATGTGATTAGCTTCTTCTAGGAAGAATTAATATTCCACATAAAATGCTTGTAGACTTTAATAACCTTAAGACCCCCTTCTAGGACTCCTACAGAGTTGAATATCAGTCTCTGGTGGAGCCAATGACTTTAACCAGTTTCACAAATAATCTAATGCTCTGGAACTGGCTTTCATTTGATTTTTAAATTTTAGTTTAACAGGTTTCTTTTCCCTTATATAATTTTCCTACTAGATAAAATCTTCGAATGTACCTGTTTTGAAATTTCTTTCCTTGTAGCAAATTTAACATAAACTTTGACACATGCTTATACTCTATTTGGTGGAAAAAAACTCATATATGTAAATGTAAGCAGTATTATACCTGCAACATTGGTGAGGACTATGTATACCCTAAATTTTAAAGATGAGCAAATAATAGAAATATTAAATATGTGCATTAACTTAAGATCTGCATTTAATCTCCACCATCTCTATTTCCCCCACAAATGATAAGATACATCCATCATATCAATTTTTTTTTGAATTTTAATTTATTTTTAACAACTTTATTGGAGTATAATTGCTTTACAATGGTGTGTTAGTTTCTGCTTTATAACAAAGTGAATCAGTTATACATATACATATGTTCCCATATCTCTTCCATCTTGCATCTCACTCCCTCCTACCCTCCCTATCCCACACCTATAGGTGGTCACAAACCACCTAGTTGATCTCCCTGTGCTATGCGGCTGCTTCCCACTAGCAATCTACTTAACATTTGGTAGTGTAGATATGTCCATGCCACTCTCTCACTTTGTCAAAGCTTATGCATCCCCCTCCCCGTATCCTCAAGTACATGCTCTAGTAGGTCTGTGTCTTTATTCCCGTCGTACCCCAAGGTACTTCATGACCTTTATTTATTTTCTTTTCTTAGGTTCCATATATATGTGTTAGTGTATGGTATTTGTTTTTCCCTTTCTGACTTACCTCACTCTGTATGACAGACTCTAGATCCATCCATCTCACTACAAAAAACTCAATTTTGTCTCTTTTTATGGCTGAGTAATATTCCATTGTATATATAAGCCACATCTTCTTTATCCATTCATCTGTTTATGGACACTTAGGTTGCTTCCATGTCCTGGCTATTGTAAATAGAGCTGCAATGAACATTTTGGTACATGACTGTTTTTGAATTATGGTTTTCTCAGGGTATATGCCCAGTAGTGGGATTGCTGGGTCATATGGTAGTTCTATTTGTAGATTTTTAGGGAACCTCCATACTGTTCTCCATAGTGGCTCTATCGATTTACATTCCTACCAACAGTTCAGGAGGGTTCCCTTTTCTCCAAGCCCTTTGAGCATTTATTTTTTCTAGATTTTTTTGATGATGACCATTCTGACAAGTGTGAGGTGATATCTCATCGTGGTTTTGATTTGCATTTCTCTAATGATTAGCGATGTTGAGCATTTTTTCATGTGTTTGTTTGCCAAGTGTATGTCTTCTTTGGAGAAATGTCTATTTAGGTCATCTGCCCATTTTTGGATTGGGTTGTTTGTTTTTATGTTATTGAGCTGCATGAGCTGCTTGTAAATTTGGGAGATTAATCCTTTGTCAGTTGCTTCATTTGCAAATATTTTCTCCCATTCTGAGGGTTGTACTCTGGTCTTGTTTATGGTTTCCTTTGCAGTGCAAAAGCTTTGAAGTTTCATTAGGTCCCATTTGTTTACTTTTGTTTTTATTTCCATTTCTCTAGGGGGTGGGTCAAAAAGGATCTTTCTGTGATTTACGTCATAGAGTGTTCTGACTATGGTTTCCTCTAAGAGTTAGATAGTGTCTGGCCTTACATTTAGGTCTTTAATCCATTTTGAGTTTATTTTTGTGTATGGTGTTAGGGAGTGTTCTAATTTCATACTTTTACATGTACCTGTCCAGTTTTCCCAGCACCACTTATTGAAGGGGCTGTATTTTCTCCACTGTATATTTTTGTCTCCTTTATCAAAAATAAGGTGACCATATGTGCATGGGTTTATACCTGGGCTTTCTAACCTGTTCCATTACGCTTTATTTCTGTTTCTGTGTCAGTACCATACTGTTTTGATTACTGTAGCTTTGTAGTATAATCCGAAGTCAGGAAGCCTGATTCCTCCAGCTCCATTTATCGTTCTCAACATTGCTTTGGCATTTCAGGGTCTTTGGTGTTTCCACACAAATTGTTAAATTTTTTGTTCTAGTTCGGTGAAAAATGTCAGTGGTAGTTTGGTAGGGATTGCATTGAATCTGTAGATTGCTTTGGGTAGTACAGTCATTTGCACAATGTTGATTCTTCCAGTACAAGAACATGGTATATCTCTCCATCTATTTGTATCATTTTAATTCCTTGCATCAGTGTCTTATAATTTTCTTTATACAAGTCTTTTGTCTCCTTACGTAGGTTTACTCCTAGATATTTTATTCTTTTTGTTGCAATGGTAAATGGGAGTGTTTCCTTAACTTCATTTTCAGATTTTTCATCTTTAGTGTATAGGAATGTCAGAGATTTCTGTGCATTAATCTTGTATCTTGCTACTTTACCAAATTCATTGATTAGCTCTAGTAGTTTTCTGGTAGCATCTTTAGGATTCTCTATGTATAGTATCATGACATCTGCAAACAGTGACAGCTTTACTTCTTCTTTTCAATTTGGATTCCTTTTATTTCCTTTACTTCCCTGATTGCTGTGGCTAAAACTTCCATAACTATGTTGAATAAGAGTGGTGAGAGTGGGCAACTGTGTCTTGTTCCTGATCTTAGTGGAAATGGTTTCAGTTTTTCACCATTGAGGACAATGTTGGCTGTGGCTTTGTCATATATGACCTTTATTAAGTTGAGGAAAGTTCCCTCTATACCTACTTTCTGCAGGGTTTTTATCATAAATGGGTGCTGAATTTTGTTGAAAGGTTTCTTTGCATCTCTTGAGATGATCATATGGTTTTTGATCCTCAATTTGTTAATTTGGTGTATCACTTTGATTGATTTGCGTATATTGAAGAATCCTTGCATTCCTGGAATAAACCCTGCTTGATCATGGTGTATGATCCTTTTAATATGCTGTTGGATTCTGTTTCCTAGCGTTTTGTTGAGGATTTTTGCATTTATGTTCATCAGTGATATTGGCCTGCAGTTTTCTTTCTTTGTGAAATCTTTGTCTGGTTTTGGTATCAGGGTGATGGTGGCTTCATAGAATGAGTTTGGGAGTTTTCCTACCTCTGCTATATTTTGAGTCTGAGAAGGATAGGTGTTAGGTCTTCTCTAAATGTTTGATAGTATTCGCCTGTGAAGCCATCTGGTCCTGGGCTTTTGTTTGTTGGAAGATTTTTAATCGCAGTTTCAATTTCAGTGCTTGTGGTTGGTCTGTTCATATTTTCTATTTCTTCCTGGTTCAGACTCGGCAGGTTGTGCATTTCTAAGAATTTGTCCATTTCTTCCAGGTTGTCCATTTTATTGGCATACTGTTGCTTGAAGTAATCTCTCATGTTCCTTTGTCTTTCTGCAGTGTCAGTTGCTATGTCTCCTTTTTCATTTCTAATTCTATTGATTTGAGTCTTCTCCCTTTTTCTCTGATGAGTCTGGCTAATGGTTTATCCCTTTTGTTTATCTTTTCAAAGAACCAGCTTTTAGTTTTATTGATCTTTGCTATCATTTCCTTCATTCCTTTTTCATTTATTTCTGATCTGATTTTTACGATTTCTTTCCTTCTGCTACCTTTGGGGTTTTTTTGTTCTTCTTTCTCTAATTGCTTTAGGTGCAAGGTTAGGTTTTTTATTCGAGATGTTTCCTGTTTCTTAAGGTAGGATTGTATTGCTATAAACTTCCCCCGTAGAACTGCTTTTCCTGCATCCCATAGATTTTGAGTCGTTTTGTCTCCATTGTCATTTGTTTCTAGGTATTTTTTTATTTCCTCTTTGATTTCTTCAGTGATCACTTTGTTATTAAGTAGTGTATTCTTTAGCCTCCATGTGTTTGTATTTTTTACAGATATTTTCCTGTAATAGATATCTAGTCCCTTAGTGTTGTGGTCGGAAAAGATACTTGATACAATTTCAATTTTCTTAAATTTACCAAGGCTTGATTTGTGACCCAAGATATGATCTATCCTGGAGAATGCTCCATGAGCACTTGAGAAACATGTGTATTCTGTTATTTTTGGATGAAATATCCTATAAATATCAATTAAATCCATCATGTTTAATGTATCATTTAAGGCTCGTGTTTCCTTATTTATTTTCATTTTGGATGATCTGTCCTTTGGTGAAAATGGGGTGTTAAAGTTCCCTAAAATTACTATGTGACTGTTGATTTCCCCTTTTATGGCTGTTAGTATTTGCCTTATGTATTGAGGTGCTCCTATGTTGGGTGCATAAATATTTACAATTGTTATATCTTCTTCTTGGATCAATCCCTTGATCATTATGTAGTGTCCTTCTTTGTCTCTTCTAATAGTCTTTATTTTAAGTCTATTTTGTGTGATATGAGAATTGCTACTCCATTTTTCTTTTGATTTCCATTTACATGGAATAACTTTTTCCATCCCCTTACTTTCAGTCTGCACGTGTCCCTAGGTCTGAAGTGGGACTCTTGTAGACTGCATATAAGTGGGTCTTGCTTTTGTATCCATACAGCCAGTCTGTGTCTTTTGGTGGGAGCCTTTAATCCATTTACATTTAACGTAATTATCAATATGTATGTTCCTATTCCCATTTTCTTAATAGTTTTGGGTTTGTTATTGTAGGTCTTTTCCTTCTCTCGTGTTTCTTGCCTAGAGAAGTTCCTTTAGCATTTGTTGTAAAGCTGGTTTTGTGGTGCTGAGGTCTCTCAGCTTTTGTTTTTCTGTAAAGCTTTTAATTTCTCCATCAAATGTGAATGAGATCCTTGCTGGTTAGAGTAATCTTGGTTGTAGGTTTTTCTCCTTCATCACTTTAAATATGTACTGCCACTCCCTTCTGGGTTTCAGAGTTTCTGCTGAGAGATCAGCTGTTAACCTTATGTGGATTCCCTTGTGTGTTATTTGTTTTTTTTTTTCCCTTGTTGCATTTAATATGTTTCCTTTGTATTTAATTTTTGATAGTTTGATTAATATGTGTCCTTGCGTGTTTCTCCTTGCATTTATCCTATATGGGAATCTCTGTGTTTCCTGGACTTGATTAACTATTTCCTTTCCCATATAAGAAAATTTTCAACTATAATCTCTTCAAATATTTTCTCAGTCCCTTTCTTTTTCTCTTCTTCTTCTGGGACCCCCATCATTCGAATGTTGGTGCATTCCATGTTGTCCCAGAGGTCTCTTAGACTGTCCTCAGATATTTTCATTCTTTTTTCTTTATTCTGCTCTGCAGTAGTTATTTCCACTATTTTTTCTTCCACGTCACTTATCCGTTCTTCTGCCTCAGTTATTCTGCTATTGATCCCTTCTAGAATATTTTAATTTCATTCATTGTATTTTTCATTGTTGCTTGTTTCCTCTTTAGTTCTTCTAGGTCCTTGTTAAATGTTTCTTGCATTTTCTCTATTCTATTTCCAGGATTTTGGATCATCTTTCCTATCATTCTTCTGAATTCTTTTTCAGGTAGACTGTGTACTTCCTCTTCATTTTTTAGGTCTGATGTGTTTTTACCTAGCTCCTTCATCTGCTGTGTGTTTTTCTGTCTTCTCATTTTGCTTTTCTTACTGTGTTTGGGGTCCCCATTTTTCAGGCTGCAAGTTCATAGTTCCTGTTGTTTTTCTGTCCCCAGTGGCTAAAGTTGGTTCACTGGGTTGTGTAGGCTTCCTGGTGGAGGGGACTTGTACCTGTGTTTTGGTGGATGAGGCTGATTCTTGTCTTTCTCGTGGGCAAGTCCGCATCTGGTGGTGTGTTTTGGGATGTCTGTGGCCTTATTATGATTTTAGGCAGACTCTCTGCTAATAGGTGGTTTTGTGTTTCTGTCTTGCTTGTTATTTGGCATAGGGTGCCCAGCATTGTATTTTGTGGGTCGTTTAGTGAAGCTGTGTGTTGGTGTTGAGATGGACATCTCTGGGAGATTTTCGCCATTTGATATTACATGGAGCTGGGAAGTTTATTGTGGACCAGTGTCCTGAAGTTGGCTCTCCCACCTCAGAGGCACAGCAATGACTCCTGGCTGGAGCACCAAGAGCCTTTCATCCACACGGCTCTGAATAAAATGGAGAAAATGTAGAAAGAAAAAAGAAAGAAAGAAAGAAAGGAAGGAAGGAAGAAAGAAAGAAAGAAAGAAAGAAAGAAAGAAAGAAAGAAAGAGGATAAAATCAAATAAAATAAAGTAAGATATAAAATAAACTTATTAGACTAAAAAAATTTAAAAAAATTATTAAGAAAAAAATTTTTTTTCAAGTAAAGAAAGAAAAAAATATGGACGGAAAGAATCCTAGGACAAATAGTGAAAGCAAAGCTTTACAGACAAAATCTCACACAGAATCATATACATACACACTCACAAAAAGAGGAAAATGGGAAAAAATAATATATCTTGCTCTCAAAGTCCACCTCCTCAATTTGGAATGATTCATTGTCTATTAAAGTATTCCACAGATGCAGTGTACATCAAGTTGATTGTGGAGATTTAATCCACTGCTCCTGAGGCTGCTGGGATAGATTTTCCTTTCTCTTCTTTGTTCGCACAGCTCCCAGGGTTCCTCTTTGGATTTGGACCTGCGTCTTTGTGTAGGTCGCCTGACGGCATCTGTTCTACACTCAGACAGGACGGGGTTAAAGGAGCAGCTGATTTGAGGGCTTTGGCTCACTGAGGCCAGGGGGAGGGAGGGGTATGGATGCAGGGCGAGCCTGCCACGGCATTGGCTGGCATGACATTGCACCAGCCTGAGGAGTGCCGTGCATTCTCCTGGGGAAATTGTCCCTGGATAATCGGACCTTGGCAGTGGCAGGCTGCACAGGCGCCCAGGAGAGGAGGTGTGGATAGTGACCTGTGCTTGCACACAGTTTTTCTGGTGGCGGCAGCAGCAGCCTTATTGTCTCATGCCTGTCTCTGGGGTCCGCACTGTTAGCCGCGGCTTGCACCCATCTCTGGAGCTCCTTTAAACAGCACTCTTAATCCCCTCTCCTTGTACACCAGGAAACGAAGATGGAAGAAAAAGTCTCTTCCCTCTTCCGCAGCTCCAGACTTTTCCCAGACTCCCTCCTGGCTAGCTGTGGTACACTAGCCCCTCCAGGCTCTCTTCATGCCACGCACCCCAGTCCTCTCCCTGGGATCTAAGCTCCGAAGCCCGAGCCTCAGCTCTCAGCCCCTGCCCACCCCGGCAGGTGAGCAGACAACCCTCTCAGCCTGGTGAGTGATGGTTTGTACTGATCCCCTGTGTGGGAGTCTCTCCGCTTTGCCCTCCACACCCCTGTTGCTGTGCTCTCCTCCATGGCTCCGAAGTTTCCCCTCTCTGCCATCCACAGTCTCCGCCATGAAGGGGCTTCCTAGTTTGTGGAAACCTTTCCTCTTTCACAGCTCCCTCTCACTGGTGCAGGTTATGTCCCTATTCGTTTGTCTCTGTTATTTCTTTTTTCTTTTGCCCTACCCAGGTATGTGGGGAGTTTCTTGCCTTTTGGGAGATCTGAGGTCTTCTGCCAGCATTCAGTTAGTGTTCTATAGGAGCAGTTCCACGTGTAGATGTATTTCTGATGTATCTGTGGGGAGGAAGGTGATCTCCACATCTTACTCTTCCACTGTCTTCCTCAACTCCTCCTATCGTATCAATTTTAACCTTTCCATACAGCTGATAGTCATATTAAAATCTATTAAAGCTATCTATCTATATTCATCATCTATCAATTCTTAATATTAAAGCAGAAAGAGATCACACACACCACAAACAACAGAACTAATAATAATTCACCCACATGATATTGATGCTAGCCTTAGGCAAAATGTTTGAAAGTCCAGAAAAGAGATAGGTACAAGGAATATGATATAAGGGTATGGCAGGGCATGAAGGTTAAGACAATCATACTTCTATTATCTAATTAATTTTCATGCACTTTTTTTGAGAGCAGCATTATTATTCAATGTAAATTTCACTTTTCCTCCCTTCTTTGAATGATTTAACCACTTCTAAACATAGAAATGAGTATCAATAGTGTGAAATCCAGCCAATAAATTCTTTAAATGATTCTTTAAAGATAAACTTTAAAAAAATATTCAAATAATATTTGAACAGATACTTTAACTTGGCTTTAGGTTATATATTAAAGAAAAGTTTGTTCTATTTAAAATTTTGACAGATTTTCTCCTTGAGCAAACTCTAGTCAGGCTCCTTTGAACTATCTTCTCATCTAGGCCTTGATTTTTGGGTTTCTGTACTTGTATCTTCATTGTTCAATTTTAGCAACAATTCTGCTAAGTCAGTTAAGTCAGAATTCCCCACTCTCAATATCTGATCATCCTCAATATCTGACTGGGTTCCTCATCTTACACTATTCTTCAGGTGATTTCTGACCACCCTAGCCTACCTTAAGCAAGAATATTGTCAGGTCAGTTTAGCCATAACCCTCCCTCTCCCCCTGATTTTCCCTCTTAATAACTTTCCATCCACTTACACTCCCACCCTCCTCCTTGACAGTAAAATTCCTACTTTTCCTTGTTTAATTCAGAGTTGAGCCCACTCTTTCTCCACTGTTGCAAAACTCCATTATAGTATCACAGTAGTCTTCCTGAATAAATTCTGTTTTATCATTCTTTAGCAAGTGTTATTAATAACATTTTCTTTAACAATATTTTATTTGCTATTTACTTCGTAGTTTGCATCTTGAACTGTTTTGAGATGGCGTAAGTATAACCTTAGGTAATGCGTGTCAGCCTTTCCTTCAGAGAGAAAAGGTATTTGCCTGACCAAAACCCTCTCTGGTTGGACGTTTCCATTTCTTTCTTTGTGCTTGTACTTGGAACAGGTGAATGTTATCTGAGAAAAATCACACAAGTAGACTGACTTTTTAAATTCATGATCACAGTCTTCAAATGGCACTCAATATTGCTTTGTAGTTCTACTCCGTCTCTGGTAAACTCACCTCCCCACTTTTCAAGATGACTTTTCCACCCTCACTTAGTGAATGACCTTCGTAATTCATTGAGAAAACAGCTGGTAGGCTAATCTCCTGCATTTTTCTACCCTCATATATTGCACTCATCTTCATCTTTCCTCCTTTTGTGCTGGAGACAGTGTCCCTCCTCCTGTGACAGGCTGTTCCCTTCCTCTGGACTCTGGATTCCATTCTGTCACCTTCTCAGAGACGTTTCTGAGTTATCCGTCTCTTTTGCTTCAGCAACTTGTGACTTCTCTGTAGGATTATTCTCGACCGCATACACAGTGCTCTAGTGTTGATAGTATTTTTTAAAACTTTCCACCTCCCAGATCCTCACACCTCCATTTCTCTGCTGCTTTTTTTAATGATCGTCTATGCATGCTGTCTTATATTTCTGCTGCCGTTATGTCTTAAATTAGCCCCATATGGCTTCAGCATCACCACTACAACACAACTAACCCTGATGAGATCGCCATAGTATTATATGTTGTCAAGTCCAATGGATTCTTCTCATTCCTTATTTTATTAAACTTTCAATAGCATTCCACACACTTATGTCTGAAATACTATACTTCCTAGGCTTTCACAGCACAACTTTCTGCTAGTTTTCCTTCCAGTTCATTAGCCAAACCCCTCTCAACCTCCTTCCCTGGTTCTTTTGCCTCTTTGTGACCTTTAAAAGTTCGCATACTCTAGGGCTTGATCCTCAAATTTTTTTCCTTGCCTTAGGAGTTTTTTATTGTCTCACTATAGCCTGGCCTTTTCTGACTGCTATTAGCTCACATCCTTAGGTCTATCCATATAGTGGAATACTCTACAGTAGTGAAAAATGAAGTAATTTCCAAATACATAATGTTGAACAAAAAAAAAATTACAGAATAATATAGTATGAGTCCATTTATAGAATTAAAAAAAAGATAAAACAAATTTATACATTCATGGATACACATGTGGTAAAGCTATAAGGAAATATAGGAAATGATGTGGAATTCAAGATTATCTCACAGGATCTTTAGAAGTTACTAATGTTCTATTCTTACAATGGAGTGTTGGTATATGTATATTCATTTTGTTAGTTTCTAAAATTTACATATATGTGACGTGAACTCTTGTCTATATATTCCACAATTTTAAAAAGAGTTTTAAAAAATTGTTTAACACGGCCTGGGATAAAGTTAGAACTCAGTATGTGTTAGCTAATATTTTTCATTGTGCTTGTTATTAAACACATTTATTAAGTGCCAACTGGGGCAGGCTCTGTGATAAGCAACAAGGTTTTAAAAGACCACTAAAATGTGCTTCTGTCATTGAATTCCCTGTCTTGCACAGATATCACATGTATTATAAGTAGACACAATGCAGTTTGATACGGCGTTTGTGCATGTAGGTAAGAGGAAAAAATGAACTAACATCATTTTTTATGAAAGCCACATGTATGTACTTGGAGTTGAAGAGGCTGAGAGCATAGAAAAGAAAGTTTTAAAACACAACCATACATTTTAAATTCTTTGATGATCATAATGACTGGGTTACATTAATTAGCTATTTGATTAAGATGCAAAATTGTCTTATAGGTTGGGGACATCAACAAAAACATTGGATTAAGGAATTCCAAAATTCTGCCTCTCCCTAAAAGAAACAATAAAACTGGCCTTCAAAAACAAAACAACAACAACAAAAAAATATTTTTAAACACATAAAGGAAAAAAAGTACAATAATTTAACAAACTTGCAAAATTAAACAATGTAATTAAGGAAAAATAGTAACAACATGGGGAGGTGGTTTTGCAAATCCAAATCTGAAGGAACAATTAAGTTTAATCTTTAGAACCCCAACCATGAGCCTGACATCTTTATATAGTATAGGCTTCCTGGTAAAAAAATATATATATATATATAAAAACTCACAGAGTCCCACCGGAGTCATAACTAAGAATAAGGTCTTGCATTGCAGTTAGACCCCTCTAATCAATATGCTACCTCAGTGAAATGGAATGAGAACCCCAAACCTCATGGAACAATAAAATTGCTTTTCTGTTTGTTTCCAAGTTTCTAACCCTGGGGTAAATTTCAGATAAAAAATATGTATATAGAATTAATATTTACATCTTTATTTTGGTCTTAAGTTTAGAAATAGTGTACACTTAGTCTCTTTGCTAAATAAATGCAAATTAAAGCTGTGAAATTACTCTAGATTTGTTTTTTTGAGTTCAAAGATATGAGAATATTATTAAACTTGCATACAAGAATATTTGAGAGAACTTTATATTCACCAAATATATAAGTTTATTGCATTTATTTAGTTTAATTAAATAGCTAAGAGTGTTTTTGTATTAGACAGTTGAAGCACTTAAAGACAAGTTATCTTCATGAGGGTAATTATTTCTTTTTTTTCATTCTTTCTTTTTTTTTTTTTTACATCTTTATTGGAGTATAATTGCTTTACAATGGTGTGCTAGTTTCTGCTTTATAACAAAGTGAATCAGTTATACATATACATATGTTCCCATCTCTCTTCTCTCTTGTGTCTCCCTCCCTCCCACCCTCCCTACCCCACCCCTCTAGGTGGTCACAAAGCACTGAGTTGACTTCCCTGTGCGATGCAGCTGCTTCACACAAGCTATCTACTTTACATTTGGTAGTATATATATGTCAGTGCTACTCTCTCACATCGTCTATTCCTGAGAGATGGGTCTGTTTTTGTTGTTCTGACAGAATTATCATTCTATTCTCCAAGACTGAGAGTCATTTAATGGGCCATGGAAATGTCATTGAGAAAGCACTGCCTCTTGACGTTTCTTGAGCTGTATCTTGTGTATTCTAAGCACACAGGATGCTTTCTCTTGTTTTTCTTAGCAATCATCATAACCCCTTGTAACAATATATTGAATGATTTTAAAACATGAAGAGAATCAAGTTCTATCACTAACCAGTTGAGTGATATTGACCAAGTTATACAACTTCTCTGTACCTCATATTTTCATATGTATAAATGAAGGGACTAAAGTTAATGATTTTTGTGGTACCTTCCAAGTTAACATTTTATGTTCTATGCAATATAGATATACATATATAAATATCCTGCAAGGCTGCTTATGTAACAGCTCTCTGGTCCTCTCTAGCAACAGACCACTAACACTACTAGTTAAGCATCCTTCTCTGCAGTTCTAAATTCCTCTCCATTGATTTTCTTTCTCACCTTTTTAATTCTCCCATGCCCCTTTCTCCTTCTGCATTTATTTTCCTCCTGCACCACTTTCTTTTTTCAGTCTTAATAAATTCATTTATTATAATATTTTCTACATTTAAAAATAGATCATTTATCAGTAAATTATTCTAACTCACTTGGAATTAGGATACTTTTTATCCTGAGTCAGAAACCTCAAGTGTTTAGCAGACATAAAACATTTAATTTCAAATTTTCTTGAAGGATTTGATTTGATCCCTATAAATTTTTTAAATAAAATATGATAGTTGTATAATGACTAAGCCTTCAGAAATATTCCTACTGGCAATTCTATTATCTAGGAGAATTGATTTTAATTAACTTGACATATCTATTACTTGACTGTTTTTCACCATATAACCACAAAAGTACCAATTATATGAATGCTACTTGAACAATTAGATAATATTTCTGTACTGGGCCTTATACTCAGTACTATGGAATAATTAAAAACAAAGCAGACAAAGCAAACCAAAACAAAAAATATGCTCCTGGTTTTATTCTGCATACATTTTTTTTAAAAATCTAGAATATGTAAGTTTGGAGGACTTTAGAAATTCAGAGAATTTATTATTGTATACCAATATAATTGAAAAAAATTTTCCTGGAATTTGTGGGAAATGGCTTCCACTTCATTTATATCTGTTTTTTTCATCTGCTACTGCCATCAGGAACTGCTGAAAATGTTTATCCTCTAAAGGCCCTTTCAATTCTTCCTTTACCATAAAATTGGTTCTGATTACTCAGTGTTTGAACTGTTTTGTCACTAGCCTCAAAAACAAGACTTTTGAAACTACTTTGAAAACTGAAAAGTTGTATAAAGATATAAGTTGTAAATTATATGATCTCTCCAAAGATGTTAGTCAGTTCATTTATTCACTTAACAGATATTTTATTAGTGTCTACTATAAGCAAGGCACTTTGGAAGGCAAAGAAGATATAGAATTTAGAGTTCACATTCTGTTCTGCTGGTTGACAGAGTACTGAAAACCTGTACTCTGAATGTATTTTATTTCTCACTGGGAGAACATTCAGCTATTAACACTGAAAATAGTTTAACAGAATACATGTTTTTTCTTGATCAGGGCCTGAGGCAATATGTGCTCTTAGACAACAAAAAGACAAGGATATGTCTTAAACTATCTATGTAAGATAGCTATGTAAGATAACTATCTATGAAAGATAGCTCTCTTTCAGCCACTAAGTATATGAGAAATTTCCTGTGAAAACACTAAGGATCTCTACCCTCTATTCAAATCTAGAATGATTCTAGAGAGATGACTCATATAGGCATTTGGAAAGTATAGTATTAGGGAGTAAGGAAGAGATACAAAGGGAAGTCATGGAAATTGTATGTAAACATTTTAAAAGATGTTACATAGTAAAGGAACAACAGAAACAGTTACCATTTAATTTTATTTACTAAGTACTAGGTGCTTTTCTCTGTTTGTAATGCACATTATATCATTAATTTTTCACAAGAACACTGTGAGGTAGATAACTTTATACCTATTTTGTATATAAAGAATCAGGGCCTCAAAGGGGTCAGGTAATTTTTCCAAGGTCATAATATTAAAAAAGACAGACTATAAATGCAAGTTTGTCTGACTCTAAAGCATATATCCTTAATCACTAAACTACTTGACTTCTTGATTGAGAAACATGTATCTGTTAAACTATTTTCAGTGTTTATAGCTGAATGTTTTCCCAATGGGAAATAAAATATATTTTTAGAGTACTAGTTTTTAGTACTCTTTCAACTAACAGAACAGAGTGCAAGCTCTAAGTTCCATGTCCTCTGTGCCTTCCAAAGTGCTTTGCTTATAGTAGACACTAGCAAATATCTGTTGAATGCATTGCTCCAAAAGCTACACAAAGATCATTGGGAAAACTGTGCCTAATATAAGAAATAGAATTTTCTTAAAATATTCTCTCCATGAAGGCAAGCACTGTGTTTATCTTTTTCACTGCTATATCTCCAATACAAACTACCAAGATCAAAATACACACTTACATATTTGTTAACTCAATATGAAAGAAATAGAAATGTCATTCTTACTTTTGTGAGAAAGAAGAAGCCATCAGAAGAGCACTTCCAGTGTGTACAGTATGTTGCTATTTTCCGAAGACAGAGAAAAAAACAAACATATATGTGTATACATACGTGTGTATATAAGGTACACATATCCTGTGTATATATGCATATATATGTGGGTATATACATATATATATGTATATATATATATATATATATATACTTAAAAAAAGAAAGGTTGAACTAAAGATAAATTTTAAAAAATGAAAATATAACTATCAGAAAAAGAAAAAACATAACAAAAGAAACAGTGATCGAATCAATAATATTTATTTGAATATACCATGTTTTATAGAGCTGCTTTGGAATCATGTAAATATGTAGACTTTTTTAAATAAAATTGAATTGTAAAAGGTTATTCCTAAAAAAATCAAACGCAAAATTGATCTAATGAGCCTAATTTTGTATTAAGTTTAAGACATAACCATACAGATAAAAATGTTTTAATTAACTTTAAAACACAGTAGTTGAACAATACATCACTAATAAAATGCATTCTAAGGATAAAACATATTGCTAAAAATATGAACTTTTTCCTTTCATCATATTATTGGTGAGAGTGTTGGTATTGTTATTCTGAAAAGTCTGAGTGTGTTCTGGGATAAAGCAAAGGGAGGGTTTGTCAAACAAATTGCAAGCAAAAAAAAAAAGAGAGAGAGAGAGAAAATGGAGAACTACAGAACGTGGTTTCAAATTTGGATGAAAATTGGAATCACTTGCTTATGTTTAAATGTAAAACTGATACCTACGTCCTATCACCAGAGATTCTGATTTAATTAGTCCAGTGTATGGCTTGGACATTATGACTTTTAAAGCTCCCCATGTGATTCTGATGTGCAACTAAGATTTAAAACCACTACTAGAGATTAAAAGGGACTTGAGACATATTAATAAATTGCAATTTGTATGAGCATTAATTGTCCTAACTTTAAAAACATTAAAAAAATTTAAATAATAATAATAAATAATAATTAGGGTAATTTTAGCTATTAAGAGCTTATTATTAAGATTTTTGTTATAATAGTATTGTGATGATATTCTAAAATAGTCCTTATGTTTTAATAATTCATATTGAGATATTTATAGATAAAATGATATAATGTGCATATTATTTTTTAAAAATCAGGAAAGGTTTTGAAGGTAGAGATAAAACAAGTTTAACCATAACTGATCACTTTTGAAGCTAAATGATGGGTGTGATGTGGGGGTTATTACACTATTCTCTCTACTTTTTTAATATGAGTGTAATTTTTCATAATACAAAGTAATAACAAATATAATGATACTTCAACATTCTCTCTTCTTCTACAGCAATCAATCTAACCTATATTTTTGACCATATACTATTCCTCTTGTTACAATGGGGTTAACTCCCTTATAAATCTCCCATTACCCCCTTTTCTAGTTTCTCTATTGCACTTGCTCAAATTAAGGTTTCATCCTTACCATACTACAGAACTAGTTTTTGTCAAGGCCACTAATGTCTTCTGCATTGTAAATTTGAACAAGTGATTTTCTTCCTTTTACAGCTTGTCCTAGCTACATAATTTGACAATTCAAATTGAATTTGTCAATTAAAACAGAATTTGACAATTCTGTTGTTCATGAAACATTTTCTTCATTTGTCTTTGAGGTCATCTTGCTCCCATGGTCGTCTTTTTTTTTGCTCAATGACCTCTCATTTTTTTTTAAACATCTTTATTAGAGTATAATTGCTTTACAATGTTGTGTTATTTTCTGCTTTATAACAAAGTGAATCATTTATACATATACATATATCCCCATATCTCTTTCCTCTTGCATAGTGACCTCTCATTCTTAATCTTTTTTGCTGGTTTCTCCTTACAACCTGACCATTATATGCTGGAGTGTTTCTGTTCTTGAACTCTTTTCTCTATCTATACTTAGTCTTTTGAGAAGGTCGTCTTTTCCCATGGCTGTAACTACCATCTATATACTGATTTTCCAAGTTATATATCTCTATCACATAATGCATAGCAGTCCTGTATGCTCTTTACATATTACATACTTTTTAATTGATCACAAAGATCACTTTAACAATTTTTAAAAGGTAAAGATCTTATAGACCATATTCTCTGACCAAAATGGAATTATACTAAAAGTAGGAAAATAGAAAAGATAATCAAAGCTAAGCAACAGAATCTTAGCAAATTGACATTTAATTAAAAAATAAAAATTGAAAGTACAAATCATTTGGTAATCACAAAAATATACTCATACCAAACGTAAAATATGAATTATTCAGAGGAAATTTCATAGTATTTAATATTTTATTATTGAATAAAAAGTTGGAAATTAATGAACTAAAGATATACCTTAAGAACTGATAAAAAGAAGTAGTAGGGGAAAAAGATGAATGCTGAAAGGAATAAATTAGAAATAAATAAATAAATAAATAAATGTTTATCATTTAGAATTTTTAGCTGGATCATCAAAAACACCTGAGAAATGAGTATATGTAAAGTTTTAAAGTAAGCATTAGATTTAATTAAAATATGAGTTTGGACTTTGACAACTCTAATAAAATAAGACCCAATACATGCCACATAGCTACATGAGTCACAGGAAAGCTAGAACTCCCAGAACCCATTACTTTCTAAAGTTTATTTAATGAGGAATAACGACCAGGGCCAATGAATTTTAAGATCAAATGCCATAGCAACGAGCTGTTAAATAAATCGTTATAAAGCCCTGAAATTCCTTTGAATGCAGTTTCTCTCAAATTTTCTCTAAATGCTCTTTAAAAAGCAACCATACTCTGCAGAACATAAACTAATTTTTTTTGGTGGGGTGTGTGTTCTGCATTGCATTCCTTGCTTGTCTACTGTACAATTCTGTGTACAACATAAATTAATACTAATAGCTATCTGAGACATCCTGAAAATTATGATCTAACTAAGACTTAGGGGACATTGTTCGCTATAAGTAAGTGATTTTGATATAAATAGTCTGCTTTTTTTTTAGTTGTTCTGGAGAGAAGCTGGTATGAATTGATTCTTATGACAAACAACTTTATTGAATTTAAAATAACTCTCATGTCTTTTCTTTACATATGTAGTGCTTTGTGAACTGTCAACTGCTTTGCAGGAAAAAAAAAATTGAACCTTAAAACCATATAATAATTTTGTTTTGTGTCTTTGTATTTTCTACTTACTGTATTTAGTATTTATATAAATCCACCATCCTAAGTACACTGTGGTATATATTTCAAAATGCCAAATTATTCCATCTTTTTTTTTTTTTTTTTTTTTTGCGGTACACGGGCCTCTCACTGTTGTGGCCTCTCCCGTTGTGGAGCACAGGCTCCGGACGTGCAGGCTCAGCGGCCATGGCCCACGGGCCCAGCCGCTCTGCGGCATGTGGGATCCTCCTGGACCAGGGCACGAACCCGCGTCCCCAGCATCGGCAGGCGGACTCTCAACCGCTGCGCCACCAGGGAAGCCCTATTCCATCTTTTTGATAGTCAACTGAAACTTCCTGCCATTATGAATATCATGCATGCACACAAAGAAAAGGAGTTGAAGGGCACACTTAATATTTTCCAATTAACTTGGATGTTTGAAATATGGAAAAAATGATCCTTAAAATAATGGAAAAGTCTGGAAGCTACATCTCATTTCTGAAAAGTGGCTTTATTTCCCTCCAAGAATAATTTCCTTCTAATTCAAAGAAAATAAAAAGTGAATTATTGGTTAGTTTGCCTTTCACTGACTTCCCAATTAAATCTAACTCAGATTTAGAAGTGTATCTGTTTATCAGTTGAAAAGTAGAATTGGATCTATATCTTAGAGTTACTGTAGGTATGCAATTTTACTAAACACTAGACTACATGAGAGGTCTAGATATGCTAGAAATTTTTTTATGTTATTTTATGAGAAACTCATTTAAAACCAAATTTATAGTAAGCAAGCCTCTAAGAATATGGAAAAAAATGTAAAAGGAAAAAATAAAAAAATATCTGAATTTAAAGGTAAGAATCCATACCATTAAACGGAATTTGTTAGGCATCTGAAGAAAAACAAAACAAAACAAAACAGTAAAAGTTTATTTGTTAAGTTAAAATACTACTTTTCCCACCAGGAAAATTTCCATGTTCATTTTACCCTATTATATGACGCTTCTCTTCTTTTTTCCAGAAGAAGCTACAAATGGGTCTACCATTTTACCTATGCAGTTTATAAGTATCTCTCTCCCTCTTTTTTGTAGTGTGTCTCTAATTATTTTTATTTCTAAAAATTCCTCATACAATTTTTAAAGGTTACTCCCCATTTACAGTTATTACAAAATATTGGCGATATTCCCCATGTTAAATAATACTTGAGCCTATCTTATGTCCAATAGTTTGTATCTCCCACTTCTTCACCCCTATGCTATGCCTCTCCCCTCCCCACTGGTAACCACTAGTTTGTTCTCTATATCTGTGATTCTGCTTCTTTTTGTTATATTTACTAGTTTGTTGTATTTTTTTATATTCCATATATGTGTTATGTCTTTCTCTGACTTATTTTACTTAACATAATGCCCTCCAAGTCAATCCATGTTGCAGTAAATAGCAAACTTTCATTTTTTTTAATGACTGAGTAGTATGTCACTGTATATATATACACCACATCTTTATTCATCTGTTGATGGACATTTAGGCTGCTTCTATATCTTGGCAATTGTAAATAATGCTTCTAGGAACACTGAGGTGCATGTATCTTTTTTGAATTATTCTTTTATTTATTTATTTTTTTGATATATACCCAGGAGTGGAATTTCTGGGTCATATGGTAGTTCTATTATTAGTTTTTTGAGCTAAAACTATTAAGAGCCATATTGTTTTACACAGTGGATGCACCAATTTACATTCCCACCAACAGTGTACAAAGGTTCCTTTTTTCTCCACATCCTCTCTAATATTTGTTATTTGTGTTTTGATGGTAACCATTCTGACAGGTGTGAAGTGATTATCTCATTGACTGACAAGGAATTAATATCCAGCATATATCAACAGGTCATACAACTCAATATCAGAAAAAAAAAAAAAAACCTAATGAAAAAAATGGGCAGAAAAACTGACTAGAAATTTTTCCAAAGAGGAAAGGCAGATGGCCAACAGGCAAAGAAAATGATGACCAACATGGCTAATCATCAGGGAAATGCAAATCAAGACCACAATGAGATATAAGTAGCTCTTTATGAATATTTATCTTCTACTATACAATGAACTCCTTACAGGAGAAATTCACTTCTTACCTATATTTTTAATCTTTTTTACCAGGATTCTCTTAACAGAGATGATAGTTGGAAGCCCCACTGAACTTTTACCCTTCATTTTATTTTTTATGGTAGACGTAAAAAAAAATCTCCTCCTCATTTTAATGTCCCACTGTCAGAGAACTTTATGAGGCTTCTTCCCTGAGAAATAATTTATTTATAGCACATTATATATATATATATATATATATATATATATATATATATATATATATATATATATATATATACAAAAACAACCATATGGGAGAGATTTCTAATCAAGTGACCATTGTAAGGTACCCTGATAAATAAATGTCATATTCTACATTAATAAACTAGTCTCATCTCTTATTAATCCCTCTTTTTGTATTTGTTGTACATGAAGCACTTCCCTATATTGTGATCATTCATGTTGAATTAAAAAATTCAAAACCTACAAATCAGACACCTCTGACACTAGGGTTAACCAGTGATACCACCCAGTAAGGCTTTGAAGTACATTGGTTTCCTTGTCTTTGATATATTTTTAGCTAAGTCTGTAAAAAGTCTGGCATGTCAACTTGTGGTTTCAGGTGTAGCCTTAAAACTATCTCCAAAATATTTACTTCTACCAGCCTATTATAACCATTTAAAATAAATCTTTACAACCATTTAAAACATATATTTGCCTTTGGATTAAAGTGCTGACTAAAAATTGTCACTTGACATCTGCCTCTACAAAGATTAGGTCACTAGCCATTGCAGTCACAGACCTTAAACACGCTCTGAAAGGAGTTTAGGATGGAGATCAGAAATGAGGCACTCTGTGCTCTGGGAAAAACTGGAAGAACAGGCCTTCAAATAGCTTCATATTTTCTGGAAAAGATTTTATGAGACCAATTTCTTGCATATTCTCATATCCAGAAAAGCACTAAAATTATTAATGGAGACATTTGCTCTTCATGACTAGCAGCAACCTTCTGGTGACTAGCAGCAACCTTCTGGTGACTAGCAGCAACCTTCTGCCAAAATGTCTGTTTGACTGCATGTATCTCTCCCTTCACTAAAATCAAATATATTCTGACTTCCTTCCTTACCTCTTTGGAGCAGTTCCTCAGAGCTATCAGAGAGGCTGTATCCCAGGCTACAGTCCTCATTATGCCATCAATAAAACTTAGCTCACAATTCTCACATTGTGCATTTTTTTCAACTGACAGAAGCAGTGTGGTACTTGCAGTTTCCAGATAATACGGAAATATCCAGGAAATTCTCTTTAGAGTTTCTGAAAATTAGACTGTTCTTCAGAATCATCTTGTAAAAAAAGATTTAGAACTCCTATATACAACCCAAGTTACAAAATCAGAATTTGTGAGTCTGGGACCATGATCTATGTAATTTCAAAAATCTGCCTAATTTTTTTTTTTCATTTTAACATCTTTATTGGGTATAATTGCTTTAAAATGGTATGTTAGTTTCAGCTTCACAACAAAATGAATAGTTATATATATACATATGTTCCCATATCTCCTCCCGCTTGCGTCTCTCTCCCTCCCACCCTCCCTATCCCACCCCTCCAGGCGGTCACAAAGCACCGAGCTGATCTCTCTGTGCTATGCGGCTGCTTCCCACTAGCTATCTACCTTAAGTTTGGTAGTGTATATATGTCCATGTCTCTCTCTCGCTTTGTCACAGCTTACCCTTCCCCCTCCCCATAGCCTCAAGTCCATTCTCTAGTAAGTCTGTGTCTTTATTCCTGTTTCACCCCTAGGTTTTTCATGACATTTTTTTCTTCTTAAATTCCATATATATATATGTGTTAGCATACGGTATTTGTCTCTCTCTTTCTGACTTACTTCACTCTGTATGACAGACTCTAGATCTATCCACCTCGTTACAAATAGCTCAATTTCGTTTCTTTTTATGGCTGAGTAATATTCCATTGTATATATGTGCCACATCTTCTTTATCCATTCATCTGTTAACGGACACTTAGGTTGTTTCCATCTCTGGGCTATTGTAAATAGAGCTGCAATGAACATTTTGGTACATGACTCTTTTTGAATTATGGTTTTCTCAGGGTATATGCCCAGTAGTGGGATTGCTGGGTCATATGGTAGTTCTATTTGTAGTTTTTTGAGGAACCTCCATACTGTTCTCCACAGTGGCTGTATCAATTTACATTCCCACCAACAGTGTAAGAGGGTTCCCATTTCTCCACACCCTCTCCAGAATTTATTGTCTCTAGATTTTTTGATGATGGCCATTCTGACTGGTGTGAGATGATATCTCATTGTAGTTTTGATTTGCATTTCTCTAATGATTAGTGATGTTGAGCATTCTTTCATGTGTTTGTTGGCACTCTGTATATCTTCCTTGGAGAAATGTCTATTTAGGTCTTCTGCCCATTTTTGGATTGGGTTGTTTGTTTTTTTGTTATTAAGCTGCATGAGCTGCTTATAAATTTTGGAGATTAATCCTTTGTCAGTTGCTTCATTTGCAAATATTTTCTCCCATTCTGAGGGTTGTCTTTTGGTCTTCTTTATGGTTTCCTTTGCTGTGCAAAAGCTTTTAAGTTTCATTAGGTCCCATTTGTTTACTTTTGTTTTTATTTCCATTTCTCTAGGAGGTGGGTCAAAAGGGACCTTGCTGTGATTTATGTCATAGAGTGTCCTGCCTATGTTTTCCTCTAAGAGTTTGATAGTTTCTGTCCTTACATTTAGGTCTTTAATCCATTTTGAGCTTATTTTTGTGTATGGTGTTAGGGAGTGATCTAATCTCATACTTTTACATGTACCTGTCCAGTTTTCCCAGCACCAATCATTGAAGAGGCTGTCCTTTCTCCACTGTACTTTCCTGTCTCCTTTATCAAAGATAAGGTGACCATATGTGTGTGGGTTTACTTCTGGGCTTTCTGTCTTGTTCCATTGAGCTATCTTTCTGTTTTTGTGCCAGTACCATACTGTCTTGATTACTGTAGCTTTGTAGTATAGCCTGAAGACAGGGAGCCTGATTCCTCCAGCTCCGTTTTTCGTTCTCAAGATTGCTTTGGCTATTCGGGATCTTTTGTGTTTCCATACAAATTGTGAAATTTTTTGTTCTAGTTCTGTGAAAAATGCCAGTGGTAGTTTGATAGGGATTGCATTGAATCTATAGATTGCTTTGGGTAGTAGAGTCATTTTCACAATGTTGATTCTTCCAATCCAAGAAGATGCAATATCTCCCCATCTATTTGTATCATCTTTAATTTCTTTCAACAGTGTCTTATAATTTTCTGCATACAGATCTTTTGTCTCCTTAGGTAGGTTTATTCCTAGATATTTTATTCTTTTTGTTGCCATGGTAAATGGGAGTGTTTTCTTGATTTCACTTTCAGATATTTCATCCTTAGTGTATAGGAATGCCAGAGATTTTTGTGTATTAATTTTGTATCCTGCTACTTTACCAAATTCATTGATTAGCTCTAGTAGTTTTCTCGTAGCATCTTTAGGATTCTCTATGTATAGTATCATGTCATCTGCAAACAGTGACAGCTTTACTTCTTCTTTTCCGATTTGGATTCCTTTTATTTCCATTTGTTCTCTGATTTTTGTGGCTAAAACTTCCAAAACTATGTTGAATAAGAGTGGTGAGAGTGGGCAACCTTGTCTTGTTCCTGATCTTAGTGGAAATGCTTTCAGTTTTTCACCATTGAGGATGATGTTTGCTGTGGGCTTGTCTTATATGGCCTTTATTATGTTGAGGAAAATTCCCTCTATGCCTACTTTCTGCAGGGTTTTTATCATAAATGGGAGTTGAATTTTGTAAAAGCTTTCTCTGCATCTATTGAGATGATCATATGGTTTTTCTCCTTCAATTTGGTAATATGATGTATCACGTTGATTGATTTGCGTATATTGAAGAATCCTTGCATTCCTGGAATAAACCCCACCTGATCATGGTGTATGATCTGTTTAATGTGCTGTTGGATTCTGTTTGCTAGTATTTTGTTGAGGATTTTTGCATCTATGTTCATCAGTGATATTGGCCTGTAGTTTTCTTTGTGACTTCCTTGTCTGGTTTTGGTATCAGGGTGATGGTGGCCTCATAGAATGAGTTTGGGAGTGTTCCTCCCTCTGCTATATTTTGGAAGAGCTTGAGAAGGATAGGTGATAGCTCTTCTCTAAATGTTTGATAGAATTCGCCTGTGAAGCCATCTGGTCCTGGGCTTTTGCTTGTTGGAAGATTTTTAATCACAGTTTCAATTTCAGTGCTTGTGATTGGTCTGTTCATATTTTCTATTTCTTCCTGATTCAGTCTTGGCGGGTTGTGCCTTTCTAAGAATTTGTCCGTTTCTTCCAGGTTGTCCATTTTATTGGCATAGAGTTGCTTGTAGTAATCTCTCATGATCTTTTGTATTTCTGCAGTGTCAGTTGTTACTTCTCCTTTTTCATTTCTAATTCTATTGATTTGAGTCTTCTCCCTTTTTTTCTTGATGAGTCTGGCTAATGGTTTATCAATTTTGTTTATCCTTTCAAAGAACCAGCTTTTAGTTTTATTGATCTTTGCTATCATTTCCTTCATTCCTTTTTCATTTATTTCTGATCTGATTTTTACGATTTCTTTCCTTCTGCTACCTTTGGGGTTTTTTGTTCTTCTTTCTCTAATTGCTTTAGGTGCAAGGTTAGGTTGTTTATTCGAGATGTTTCCTGTTTCTTAAGGTAGGATTGTATTGCTATAAACTTCCCCCGTAGAACTGCTTTTCCTGCATCCCATAGATTTTGAGTCGTTTTGTCTCCATTGTCATTTGTTTCTAGGTATTTTTTTATTTCCTCTTTGATTTCTTCAGTGATCACTTTGTTATTAAGTAGTGTATTCTTTAGCCTCCATGTGTTTGTATTTTTTACAGATATTTTCCTGTAATAGATATCTAGTCCCTTAGTGTTGTGGTCGGAAAAGATACTTGATACAATTTCAATTTTCTTAAATTTACCAAGGCTTGATTTGTGACCCAAGATATGATCTATCCTGGAGAATGTTCCATGAGCACTTGAGAAAAATGTGTATTCTGTTGTTTTTGGATGGAATGTCCTATAAATATCAATTAAGTCCATCTCGTTTAATGTATCATTTAAAGTTTGTGTTTCCTTACTGATTTTCATTTTGGATGATCTGTCCATTGGTGAAAGTGGGGTGTTAAAGTCCCCTACTATGAATGTGTTACTGTCGATTTCCCCTTTTGTGGCTGTTAGTATTTGCCTTATGTATTGAGGTGCTCCTATGTTGGGTGCATAAATATTTACAATTGTTATATCTTCTTCTTGGATCGATCCCTTGATCATTATGTAGTGTCTTTCTTTGTCTCTTCTAGTAGTCTTTGTTTTAAAGTCTATTTTGTCTGATATGAGAATTGCTACTCCAGCTTTCTTTTGCTTTCCATTTGCATGAAATACCTTTTTCCATCCCCTTACTTTCAGTCTGTATGTGTCTCTAGGTCTGAAGTGTGTCTCTTGTAGACAGCAAATATATGTGTCTTGTTTTTGTATCCATTCAGCCAATCTGTGTCTTTTGGTGGGAGCATTTAGTCCATTTACATTTAAGGTAATTATCGATATGTGTGTTACCATTCCCATTTTCTTAATTGTTTTGGGTTCATTATTGTAGGTCTTTTCATTCTTTTGTGTTTCTTGCCTAGAGAAGTTCCTTTAGCAGTTGTTGTAGAGCTGGTTTAGTGGTGCTGAACTCTCTCAGCTTTTGCTTGTCTGTAAAGGTTTTAATTTCTCCATCAAATCTGAATGAGATCCTTGCTGGGTAGAGTAATCTTGGTTGCAGGTTTTTCTTCTTCAACACTTTCAATATGTCCTGCCACTCCCTTCTGGCTTGCAGAGTTTCTGCTGAAAGATCAGCTGTTAACCTTATGGGGATTCCCTTCTGTGTTATTTGTTGTTTTTCCCTTGCTGCTTTTAATATGTTTTCTTTGTATTTAAT
This sequence comes from Pseudorca crassidens, assembly GCF_039906515.1. NCBI lineage: Eukaryota > Metazoa > Chordata > Mammalia > Artiodactyla > Delphinidae > Pseudorca > Pseudorca crassidens. The sequence goes on along the minus strand of NC_090317.1, from coordinate 55,913,212 downwards.
TTTTGACAGTTTGATTTATATGTGTCTTGGTGTATTTCTCCTTGGATTTATCCTGTATGGGACTCTCTGTGTTTCTTGGACTTGATTAACTATTTCCTTTCCCATATTAGGGAAGTTTTCAACTATAATCTCTTCAAATATTTTCTCAGTCCCTTTCGTTTTCTCTTCTTCTGGAACCCCTATAATTCGAATGTTGGTGCATTTAATGTTGTCCCAGTGGTCTCTGAGACTGTCCTCAGTTCTTTTCATTCTTTTTTCTTTATTCTGCTCTGCAGTAGTTATTTCCACTATTTTATCTTCCAGGTCACTTATCCGTTCTTCTGCCCCAGTTATTCTGCTATTGATCCCATCTAGAGTATTTTTCATTTCATTTTTTGTGTTGTTCATCATTGTTTGTTTCATCTTTAGTTCTTCTAGGTCCTTGTTAACTGATTCTTGCATTTTGTCTATTCTATTTCCAAGATTTTGGATCATCTTTACTATCATTATTCTGAATTCTTTTTCAGGTAGACTGCCTATTTCCTCTTCATTTGTTAGGTCTGGTGGGTTTTTATCTTGCTCCTTCATCTGCTGTGTGTTTTTCTGTCTTTTCATTTTGCTTATCTTACTGTGTTTGGGGGTCTCCTTTTTGCACACTGAAGGTTCATAGTTCCTGTTGTTTTTTGTGTCTGTCCCCAGTGGCTAAGGTTGGTTCAGTGGGTTGTGTAGGCTTCCTGGTGGAGAGGACTAGTGCCTGTGTTCTGGCGGATGAGTCTGTATCTTGTCTTTCTGGTGGGCAGGTCCATGTCTGGTGGTGTGTTTTGGGGTGTCTGTAGACTTATTATGATTTTGGGCAGCCTCTCTGCTAATGGGTGGAGTTCTGTTTCTGTCTTGCTAGTTGTTTGGCATAGGATGTCCAGCACTGTAGCTTGCTGGTCGTTGAGTGAAGCTGGGTGCTGGCGTTGAGATGGAGATCTCTGGGAGATTTTCGCTGTTTGATATTATGTGCAGCTGGGAGGCCTCTTGCGGACCAGTGTCCTGAAGTTGGCTCTCCCACCTCAGAGGCACAGCACTGACTCCTGGCTGCAGCACCAAGAGCCTTTCATCCACAGGGCTCCTTAATTTGGGATGATTCGTTGTCTATTCATGTATTCCACAGATGGAGGGTACATCAAGTTGATTGTGGAGCTTTAATCCACTGCTTCTGAGGCTGCTGGGAGAGATTTCCCTTTCTCTTCTTTGTTCTCACAGTTCCCAGGGGCTCAGCTTTGGATTTGGCCCAGCCTGTGTGTGTAGGTCGCTGGAGGGCGTCTGTTCTTTGCTCAGACAGGACGGGGTTAAAGGAGCCGCTGATTCGGAGGCTCTGGCTCACTCAGGCCGGGGGTAGGAAGGGTCACAGAGTGTGGGCGGGCCTGCGGTGGCAGAGGCTGGCGCGACGTTACTAGCCTGAGGTGTGCCGTGCATTCTCCCGGGGGAGTTGTTCCTGGATCCTGGGACCCTGGCAGTGGCGGGCTGCACAGGCTCCCTGGAAGGGGGTGTGGATAGTGACCTGTGTTCACACACAGGCTTCTTGGTGGTGGCAGCAGTGGCCTTAGCATCTCATGTCTGTCTCTGGGCTCCGCACTCTTAGCCACGGCTCGTGCCCATCTCCGGAGCTCTCCCAAGCAGCGTTCTTAATCCCCTCTCCTCGTGCACCAGGAAACAAAGAGGGAAGGAAAATTCTCTCGCCTCTTCGGCAGGTCCAGACTTTTCCCCGGACTCCCTCCCGGCTAGCCGCGGTGCACTAACGCCCTGCAGGCTGTGTTCACGCCGCCAACCTCAGTGCTCTCCCTGGCGCTCCAACAGAAGCCGGAGGAGCCTCAGCTCCCAGCCCCGCCTGCCCTGGCGGGCGAGCAGACAAGCCTCTCGGCTGGTGAGTGCCGGTCGGCCCAATCCTCTGCACTGGAATCTCTCTGCTTTGCCCTCCGCACCCCTGTTGCTGTGCTCTCCTCCGTGGCTCCCAAGCTCCCCAACTCCGCCACCCACAGTCTCCGCCTCCGAAGCTCCCCCACTCCGCCACCCGAAGTCTCCGCCCACGAAGGGGCTTCCTAGTGTGTGGACACTTTTCCCCCTTCACAGCTGTCTCCCGCTGGTGCAGGACCCGTCCCTATCCTTTTGTCTCTGTTTATTTTTTTCTTTTGCCCTAACCAGGTACGTGGGGGGTTCCTTGCCTTTTGGGAAGTCTGAGGTCTTCTGCCAGCGTTCAGTAGGTGCTCCATAGGAGTTGTTCCATGCGTAGATGTATTTCTGGTGTATCTGTGGGGAGGAAGGTGATCTCCTCGTCTTACTCTTCCGCCATCTTCTGCCTAATTTTTTAAAGGACTAGAACAACAAATTTCACAATCTGTATGGAAATACAAAAGACCCCGTATAGGCAAACAATCTTGAGAAAGAAAAACGGAGCTAGGCTTCCAGACTTCAGACAATACTGCAAAGCTACAGTCATAAAGACAGTATGATACTGGCACAAAAACTGAAATAGAGATCAATGGAACAGGATAGAAAGTCCAGAGATAAACCCACACACATATGGTCACCTTATTTTTGGTAAAGTAGGCAATAATATACTATGGAGAAAAGACAGCCTCTTCACTAAGTGGTGCTGGGAAAACTGGACAGCTACATGTAAAAGAATGAAATTAGAACAGTCCCTAACACCATACACAAAAATAAAATCAAAATGGATTAAAGACCTAAATGTAAGGCCAGACAGTATCAAATTCTTAGAGGAAAACATAGGCAGAACACTCCATGACATAAATCACAGCAAGATCCTTTTTGACCAACCTCCTAGAAAAATGAAAATAAAAACAAAAATAAACCAATGGGACCTAATGAAACTTAAAAGCTTTTGCACAGCAAAGGAAACCATAAACAAGATGAAAAGAGATCCCTCAGAATGGGAGAAAATATTTGCAAATGAAGCAACTGACAAAGGATTAATCTCCAAAATTTACAAGCAGCTCATGCAGCTTAATATCAAAAAAACAACCCAATCCAAAAATGTGCAGAAGACTGAAAAAGACATTTCTCCAAAGAAGATATACTGATTGCCAACAAACACATGAAAGGATGCTCAACAACAGTAATCATTAGAGAAATGCAAATCAAAACTACAGTGAGATATCACATCACACCAGTCAGAATTGCCATCATTTAAAAATGTACATACAATAAATGCTGGAGATGGTGTGGAGAAAAGGGAACCCTCTTGCACTGTTGGTGGGAATTTAAATTGATACAGGCACTATGGAGAACAGTATGGAGGTTCCTTAAGAATCTAAAACCAGAACTACCATACGACCCAGCAATCCCACTACTGGGCATATACGCTGAGAAAACCATAATTCAAAAAGTGTCATGTACCACAATGTTCATTGCAGCTCTATTTACAATAACCAGGACATGGAAGCAACCTAAGTGTCCCCTGGCAGATGAATGGGTAAAGAAGATGTGGCCCATATATACAATGGAATATTATTCAGCCATAGAAAGAAGAAAAATTGAATTATTTGTAGTGAGGTGGATGGACCTAGAGTGTGTCATACAGAGTGAAGTAAGTCAGAAAAAGAAAAACAAATACCGTATGCTAACACATATATATGGAATCTAAACAACAAAATAAAAAATGCTTCTTACAAACTTAGGGGCAGGACAGGAATAAAGACGCAGATATAGAGAATGGACTTGAGGACACAGGGAGGGGGCAGGGTAGGCTGGGACTAAGCGAGAGAGTGGCATGGACATATATACACTCCCAAATGTAAAATAGATAGCTAGTGGAAAGCAGCTGCATAGCACAGGGAGATCAGCTCAGTGCTTTGTGACCACCTAGAGGGGTGGGATAGGGAGGGTGGGAGGGAGCGAGGTGCAAGAGGGAGGAGATATGGGGATATATATATATATGTGTAGCTGATTCATTTTGTTATAAAGCAGAATCTAACACACCATATTAAAGCAATTATACTCCAATAAAAATGTTAAAAAAATCTGCCTAGGTAGTTCCTATTAAAAAAAAACATTATCAGTTATTAGCATCAATGAGATAGTCATAGGAGTTATCAATGAAAAAATGTTGCCTGCCATATCATTTAACAAAGGATGTTGCAGCCCTCAAGCCACTACAGCCACCCAGGGTGATGAGCCCTGAGGGAAGCTGCCAAGGCCTCACCACTTCAGCCACCCCCCAATGATGCAGGCCGAGCAGACTCAGGATGAGAAAACACAGGATACAGGCCTCAGATAGCTGAGGTGCATACCAAAAGAATGATTTCAGTGAGCCCAGACTCTTTCACCTTCCCATACATAAAAAGCACTAAATTCCTTAACTTGACATACCTGATTTTCTTTAAGTAACGGTAGTATTTTGATATTTGCAGTACCTGGACTTCGTTGCAAAAGCTCCTATATATCCTGTCTTCTACCTTACCTTTTCTGAGCAGTCCCTTTGAGCTATCTGAGAGGCTGTGTCCTGGGCTTAAGTCCTCAGTTTTGCCTGCCAAATAAAACATAATCCTCAACTTTTAGGTTGTGCATCTTTTTTCAGTCAACAGAGTGAAAGACCTTATCTAACTCACATCAAATCATAGCAAAACGTAAAAAAAATAAATAAAAAATCACAGGAATGGCTGTTATGGGATTATAGATAACTGAACACTGTCAATTGAAAATCAGGCAGAAATTCTGTTTATGTTGGCCTTATTATTTTAATATCTATCATTATACTTCCTGCTGTGCCATACAATATTAGAATAATAAAATGGTATAAAAAGAAACCTCAAACTATGTCATTCCTTTACCTTAAGTGAAGTGAAACATTGTATTTTTTGGGTTTTTTTGGTAATGTCTCTAAGAGCCAGAGGGATCAAGTATCTTGCTCAATTTACTACAGCTTGAAATTTTATTTAATGATTGAAGAGTTTGCAGGGCCAAAAGATCTTGATTCTTCACTTTACTTCACTCTCATTAAGTAATCTGACTCTCTTAAGACTGAACTGAAAGTGTGCTGAATATAATATATACCAGAAAATTTGTGTTTAATACCTCTTTATGGTCTCTAAAGGTGTAGTATTGCCAACTTGAAAGTTTTTGTTAATTCAGTTCCTCTACACTGAACGTTTACTGTATACAGTGAGGCAAAAATTACAAAATAAAATGTTCTTAAGTTGGATAATATACATATGTATAAGCAGCTATCTATAAATAGCTCTTTACTTATAGAAAGTGGTCATTAAATCTTTTAAATTTATGATTATGTTATCTATTCCCACGTCAATAATAAACCAAGTATAAATACTGGCACATTAATCACTTTATTCTTTTCTATTTTTTCTCATTTAGCTTTATATGAATCATATATATGAACATATATATAATATATATATATATGCATATATTCATATATAGGAATCACATGTATTCATCCTTAGGTTCATTAATCTGGAAATCTCAGAAAACCAAATGTAGAAATGCTTTTTAAGCCATCTTCATTACTGACAGAATAGATTACAGCAATATTTTAAAATATTTACAGACATGGATCACAAAGGCTCTCAGGTAATTTCAAAATTGGTCCCTTGATTGATTAATGTACTTGATTTAGATAATATAACAACTTCAAGAGATTTTCTCTTGTAACTAAAAGATTGTGAGTATAACATTACCAGATAGAGAATACTATTATTCAGTTGAGTATATTAACATTGTTTGCTGACCCATGAACATTATTTCATTTAAATGTACAGCAGGAATATAATGGGGAAAAAGTAGACATTACTTATTATTCTGATAGGCAGAAAAGGCAACTAATAGAGAGGCTTTGATAATAAGTCATTAAACTGTGTTTTTATTATTGCAATTATAATTTTCTCTTATTCTGTGGTTGAACTCATTTGAAGAGAAAAATAAATCAAATCACCACCCATTATAGGAGGATGAGTGAGGGAAGGAGGAAGGCAGAGATATAAAAAGATTTTTATAATGCTTCTCTGACAAAACAAAAACAAAAATAAAAACAGAAACAATCCCTTGAATATTGACACTATAAGTATGGATATTAATCAAAATTCTTTTTTTTTACATCCTTATTGGAGTATAATTGCTTTATAATGGTGTATTAGTTTCTGCTTTATAACCAAGTGTATCAGTTATACATATACATATGTTCCCATATCTCTTCCCTCTTGCATCTCCCTCCCTCCCACCCACCCTATCCCACCCCTCCAGGCAGTCACAAAGCACCGAGCTGATCTCCCTGTGCTATGTGGCTGCTTCCCACTAGCTATCTACCTTACGTTTGGTAGTGCATACATGTCCATGTCTCTCTCTCGCTTTGTCACAGCTTACCCTTCCCCCTCCCCATATTCTCTAGTCCATTCTCTAGTAGGTCTGTGTCTTTATTCCTGTCTTACCCAAGGTTCTTCATGACATTTTTTCTTAAACTCCATATATATGTGTTAGCATACGGTATTTACCTTTCTCTTTCTGACTTACTTCACTCTGTATGACAGACTCTAGGTCTATCCACCTCATTACAAATAGCTCAATTTCATTTCTTTTTATGGCTGAGTAATATACCATTGTATATATGTGCCACATCTTCTTTATCCATTCATCAAATGATGGACACTTAGGTTGCTTCCATCTCGTGGCTATTGTAAATAGAGCTGCAATGAACATTTTGGTTCATGACTCCTTGAATGATGGTTTTCTCAGGGTATATGCTCAGTAGTGGGATTGCTGGGTCATATGGTTGTTCTATTTGTAGTTTTTTAAGGAACCTCCATACTGTTCTCCATAGTGGCTGTACCAATTCACATTCCCACCAGCAGTGCAAGGGTGTTCCCTTTTCTCCACACCCTCTTCAGCATTTACACTTTCTAGATTTTTTGATGATGGCCATTCTCACTGGTGTGAGATGATATCTCATTGTAGTTTTGATTTGCATTTCTCTAATGGTTAATGATGTTGAGCATTCTTTCATGTGTTTGTTGGAAGTCTGTATATCTTCTTTGGAGAAATGTCTATTTCGGTCTTCTGCCTATTTTTGGATGGGTTGTTTGTATTTTGGATATTGAGCTGTATGAGCTGCTCATAAATTTTGGAGATTAATCCTTTGTCAGTTGCTTCATTTTCAAATATTTTCTCCCATTCTGAGAGTTGTCTTTTGCTCTTGTTTATGGTTTCCATTGCTGTGCAAAAGCTTTGAACTTTCATCAGGTCCTATTTGTTTATTTTTATTTCCATTACTCTAGGAGGTGGGTCAGAAAAGATCTTGCTGTGATTTATGTCATAGAGTGCTCTGCCTATGTTTTCCTCCAAGAGTTTGATAGATTCTGGCCTTACATTTCGGTCTTTAATCTATTTTGAGCTTACTTTTGTGTATGGTGATAGGGAGTGATCTAATCTCATACTTTTACATGTACCTGTCCAGTTTTCCCAGCACCAATCATTGAAGAGGCTGTCCTTTCTCCACTGTACTTTCCTGTCTCCTTTATCAAAGATAAGGTGACCATATGTGTGTGGGTTTACTTCTGGGCTTTCTATCTTGTTCCATTGATCTATCTTTCTGTTTTTGTGCCAGTACCATACTGTCTTGATTACTGTAGCTTTGTAGTATAGCCTGAAGACAGGGAGCCTGATTCCTCCAGCTCCGTTTTTCGTTCTCAAGATTGCTTTGGCTATTCGGGATCTTTTGTGTTTCTATACAGATTGTGAAATTTTTTGTTCTAGTTTTGTGAAAAATGCCAGTGGTAGTTTGATAGGGATTGCATTGAACCTGTAGATTGCTTTGGGTAGTAGAGTCATTTTCACAATGTTGACTCGTCCAATCCAAGAACATGGTATATCTCTCCATCTATTTGTATCATCTTTAATTTCTTTCATCAGTGTCTTATAATTTTCTGCATAACAGGTGTTTTGTCTCCTTAGGTAGGTTTATTCCTAGATATTTTATTCTTTTTGTTGCAATGGTAAATTGGAGTGTTTTCTTGATTTCACTTTCAGATTTTTCATTATTAGTGTGTAGGAATTCCAGAGATTTCTGTGCATTAATTTTGCATCCTGCTACTTTACCAAATTCATTTATTAGCTCTAGAAGTTTTCTGGTAGCATCTTTAGGATTCTCTATGTAGAGTATCATGTCATCTGCACACAATGACAGCTTTACTTCTTCTTTTCTGATTTGGATTCCTTTTATTTCCTTTTCTTCTCTGATTGCTGTGGCTAAAACTTCCAAAACTGTGTTAAATAATAGTGGTGAGAGTGGGCAACCTTGTCTTGTTCATGATATTAGTGGAAATGCTTTCAGTTTTTCACCATTGAGGACGATGTTGGCTGTGAGTTTGCCATATATGGCTTTTATTATGTTAAGGAAAGTTCCCTCTATGCTTACTTTTTGCAGGGTTTTTATCATAAATGGGTGTTGAATTTTGACAAAAGCTTTCTCTGCATTCATTGAGATGATCATATGTTTTTTCTCCTTCAATTTTTTAATATGGTTTATCACATTGACTGGTTTGTGTATATTGAAGAATCCTTGCATTCCTGGAATAAACCCCAGTTGATCGTGCTGTATGCTCCTTTTAATGTGCTGTTGGATTCTGTTTGCTAGTATTTTGTTGAGGATTTTTGCATCTATGTTCATCAGTGATATTGGCCTGTAGTTTTCTTTCTTTGTGACATCCTTGTCTGGTTTTGGTATCAAGGTGATGCTGGCCTCATAGAATGAGTTCGGGAGTGTTCCTCCCTGTGCTATACTTTGGAAGAGTTTGAGAAGGATAGGTGTTAGCTCTTCTCTGAATGTTTGATAGAATTCACCTGTGAAGCCATCTGGTCCTGGGCTTTTGTTTGTTGGAAGATTTTTAATCAATATCAATTTCAGTGCTTGTGATTTGTCTGTTCATATTTTCTATTTCTTCCTGATTCAGTCTTGGCAGATTGTCCATTTCTAAGAATTTGTCCATTTCTTCCAGGTTGTCCATTTTATTGTCAGAGAGTTGCTTGTAGTAATCTCTCATGATATTTTGTACTTCTGCAGTGTCAGTTGTTAATTCTCCTTTTTCATTTCTAATTCTACTGATTTGAGTCTTTTTCCCTTTTTTTCTTGATGAGTCTGGCTAGTGGTTTATCAATTTTGTTTATCTTCTCAAAGAACCAGTGTTTACTTTTATTGATCTTAGTTATCATTTCCTTTATTGATTTTTCATTTGTTTCTGATCCGATTTTTATGATTTCTTGCCTTTTGCTAACTTTGGGGTTTTCTTGTTCTTTTTTCTCTAATTGCTTTAGGTGCAAGGTTAGGTTTTTTATTTGAGATGTTTCCTGTTTCTTAAGGTAGGATTGTATTGCTATAAACTTCCCACTTAGAACTGCTTTTGCTGTATCCTATAGGTTTTGGGTCATCATGTCTGCACTGTCAATTTTTCTAGGTATTATTTTATTTCATCTTTGATTTCTTCACTGATCACTTCATTATTAAGTAGTGTATTGTTTAGCCTCCATGTGTTTTTATTTTTTACAGACCTTTTCCTGTAATTTATATCTAGTCTCATAGCGTTGTGTTAGGAAAAGATACTTGATAGAATTTCAATTTTCTTAAATTTACCAAGGCTTGATTTGTGACTCAAGATATGATCTATCCTGGAGAATGTTGCATGAGCACTTGAGAAAAATGTGTATTCTGTTGTTTTTGGATTGAATGTCCTATAAATATCAATTAAGTCCATCTTTTTTAATGTATCATTTAAAGCTTGTGTTTCCTTACTGATTTTTATTTTGGATGATCTGTCTATTGGTGAAAGTGGGGTGTTAAAGTTCCCTACTATGAATGTGTTACTGTCGATTTCCCCTTTTATGGCTGTTAGTATTTGCCTTATGTATTGAGGTGCTCCTATGTTTGGGTGTATAAATATTTATAATTGTTATATCTGCTTCTTGGATCGATCCCTTGATCATTCCGTAGTGTCCTTCTTTGTCTCTTCTAATAGTCTTCATTTTAAAGTCTATTTTATGTGATATGAGAATTGCTACTCGAGCTTTCTCTTGGTTTCCATTTGCATGGAATATCTTTTTCCATCCCCTTACTTTCAGTCTGTATGTGTCTCTAGGTCTGAAGTGGGTCTCTTGTAGATAGCATATATATGGATCTTGTTTTTGTATCCATTCAGCCAATCTGTGTCTTTTCATGGGAACATTTAATCCATTTACATTTAAGGTAAGTATCAATATGTATGTTCCTATTCCCATTTTCTTAATTGTTTTGAGTTCGTTATTGTAGGTCATTTCCTTTTCTTGTGTTTCTTGCTTAGAGAAGTTCCTTTAGCATTTGTTGTAGAGCTGGTTTGGTGGTGCTGAACTCTTTCGGCTTTTGCTTGTCTGTAAAGGTTTTAATTTCTCCATCAAATTTAATGAGATCCTTGCTGGGTAGAGTAATCTTGGTTGCAGGTTTTTCTCTTTCATCACTTTAAATATGTCCTGCCAGTTCTTTCTGGCTTGCAGAGTTTCTTCTGAAAGATCAGCTGTTAACCTTATGGGGATTCCCTTCTGTGTTATTTGTTGTTTTTCCCTTGCTGCTTTTAATATATTTTCTTTGTATTTAATTTTTGACAGTTTGATTAATATGTGTCTTGGCATATTTCTCCTTGGATTTATCCTGTTTGGGTCTCTCTGTGCTTCCTGGCCTTGATTAACTCTTTCCTTCCCCATATTAGGGAAGTTTTCAACTATATTCTCTTCACATATTTTCTCAATCTCTTTCTTTTTCTCTTCTTCTTCTGGAACCCCTAGAATTCGAATGTTGGTGTGTTTGTTGTTTTCCCAGAGGTCTCTGAGCCTGTCCTCAGTTCTTTTCATTCTTTTTTCTTTATTCTGCTCTGCAGTAGTTATTTCCACTATTTTATGTTCAGATCACTTATCCATTTTTCTGCCCCAGTTATTCTGCTATTGATCCCATCTAGAGTATTTTTAATTTCATTTATGGTATTGTTCATTGTTGTTTGTTTCATCTTTAGTTCTTCTATATCCTTGTTAAATGGTTCTTGCATTTTGTCTAGTCTATATCCAAGATTTTGGATCATCTTTACTATCATTTTTCTGAATTCTTTTTCTGGTAGACTGCCTATTTCCTCCTTAATTGTTAGGTCTTGTGGGTTTATATCTTGCTCCTTAATCTGCTGTGTGTTTTTCTGTCTTCTCATTTTGCTTATCTTACTGTGTTTGGGGTCTCCTCTTTGCAGGCTGCAGGTTCAGAATTCCCACTGTTCTTGTTGTCTGTCCCCAGTGGCTAAGGTGAGTTCATTGGGTTTTGTAGGTTTCCTGGCAGAGTGGACTAGTGCCTGTGTTTAGATGGATGAGGCTGGATCTTGTTTTTCTGGTGGGCCGGTCCATGTCTGGTGGTGTGTTTTGGGGTGTCTGTGAACTTATTATGATTTTAGGCAGCCTCTCTGCTAACGGGTGGTGTTGTGTTTCTGTCTTGCTAGTTGTTTGGCATAGGGTGTCCAGCACTGTAGCTTGCTGGTCGTTTAGTGAAGCTGGGTGTTGGTGTTGAGATGGAGGTCTCTGGGACATTTTCATCATTTGATATTATGTGGAGCTGGGATGTCTTGTGGACCAGTGTCCTGAAGTTGGCTTTCCTAACTCAGAGGCACAGCACTGACTCCTGGATGCAGTACCAAGAGCCTTTCATCCACAAGCCTCAGAATAAAGGGGCAAAAAATAGAAAGAAGGTATTAGTAGAAGTAGAAAGAAAGAAATAAAGGAGGAAAGAAAGAAAGAAAGGAGGGGGGGGAAGAAAGAAGCAAGGAAGGAGGGAAGGAAGGAAAAATGAAAGAAAGAAGATAAAGTAAAATAAAATAAAGTAAGATGAAATATTATAAAGTTATTAAAGAGTAATTATTAAGAAAAAAAATTTAAAAAAACAACCAACAACAACAAAAAAAAACGGACAGATAGAACCCTAGGACAAATGGTGGAACAAAGCTATACAGACAAAATCTCACACAGAAGGATACATGTACACACTCACAAAAAGAGGAAAAGGGGAATAAATCATAAATCTTGCTCTCAAAGTCCATCTCCACAATTTGGGATGATTCATTGTCTAAAGGAGGGAAGGAAGGAAAGAAAGAAAAAAGATAAAATAAAATAAAATAAAGTTATTAAAATCAAAAATAATCATTAAGAAAAAAAATTTAAAAAAAAGGAAAGATAGATCCCTAGGACAAATGGTGGAAGCAAAGCTATACAGACAAAATCTCCCACAGAAGCATATACATACACACTCACAGAAATAGGGAAATGGGAAAAAATCATAAATCTTGCTCTCAAAGTCCACCTCCTCAATTTGGGATGATTCATTGTCTATTCATGTATTTCACAGATGCAGGGTGCATCAAGTTGATTGTGTAGCTTTAATCCAATGCTTCTGAGGCTGCTGGGAGAGATTTCCCTTTCTCTTCTTTGTTCTCACAGCTCCTAGGAGCTCAGCTTTGGATTTGGCCCCATCTCTCCGTGTAGGTCGCCAGAGCACATCTCTTCTTCACTCTGACAGGACGGGGTTAAAGGAGCAGCTCCTTCTGGGATTCTAGCTCACTCAGGCGGGGGGAGGGAAGGGCACGGAGTGCATGGTGAGCCTGCAGTGGCAGAGGCCGGTGTGACCTTGCACCAGCCTGAGGCTCGCCATGCGTTCTCCCGGGGAAGTTGTCCCTGGATCCCGGGCCCTGGCATGGTGGGCTGCACAGGCTCCACGGAACACGGATGTGGATAGTGACCTGTGACCACACACAGGCTTCTTGGTGGCAGCAGCAGCAGCCTTAGTGTCTCATGCCCGTCTCTGTGGTCCGCGCTTTTAGCTACGGGTCACGCCCGTCTCTGGAGCTTCTTTAAGCTGCGCTCTTAATCCCCTCTCCTCGCACACCAGAAAACAGAGAGGGAAGAAAAAGCCTCTGGCCTCTTCGGCAGGTCCAGACTTTTCCCCGTACTCCCTCCCGGCTAGCCGTGGTGCACTAACCCCCTGCAGGTTGTGCTCACGCCTCTCCTGTGCTCCGACCTAAGCCCGAGCCTCAGCTCCCAGCCCCTCCTGCCCCAGCGGGTGAGCGGAGACGCCTCGGGCTGGTTAGTGCTGATCGGCACCGATCCTCTGTGTGAGAATCTCTCTGCTTTGCCCTCTGCACCCCTGTTGCGCTTTCCTCCACGGCTCCGATGCTCCGCGGCTCCTCCATCCACAGTCTCCGCCCACGAAGGGGCTTCTAGTGTGTGGAAACCTTGCCTCCTTCACGGCTCTCTCCCACTGGTGCAGGTCCTGTCCCTATCTTTTGGTCTCTGTTTATTCTTTTTTCTTTTGCCCTACGCAGGTATGTGGGGAGTTTCTTGCCTTTTGGGAGGTCTGAGGTCTTCTGCCAGCATTCAGTAGGTGTTCTGTAGGAGTTGTTCCATGTGTAGATGTACTTCTGGTGTATCTGTGGGGAGGAAGGTGATTTCCGCAACTTACTCTTCCGCCATCTTCCTGAGCTCCTCTATCCAAAATTCTTGGCAACTAGTATGGTATGGACAAACACTGTAACTCATTGTAGAAATCAAAATTTTAAATTTCTACTTTATTTTGAATAAATTATATTTTATATAAATTATCTGAACAAATTAAACTCTGTGAACAGCTACCATTTTTGCCTCTCTCCCCAGTTAGCAAATATTTACTTGAAAGTACTTATTAGTAATATTCTTCTGTGTTAAAATTTGTTTTTATTTAACTTTTATAGCACTTTGGTTTCTATAATATGTCACTGTAATTGATAGTATTACCAATTTAAATCAGCTCTGATTTCACATGAAACAATTAGTAGGATGTTTAAAAATTAAAATCCTTCAGAATGCTATATAGTGCTAGATTACTTTTAATATGGTATGCATATAAATATAAATGAATATGATGCATATTTAATATGATATACATATATACACATACCATTTTATATATATATATGTATGTATATATATATATGTGTGTGTGTGTTGAGATTTGACTATAAAAGTTAGATTGGCCAAGTTCATTTAGCTCAATTCCTCTCAAACTGAGCTAAAATAACTTTACATTTATGTTTAAATTCATAAATTTAAAATACATACATAATGGGGGGAGAAAGCTAAATTTCGGAACATGGAAAGCAGATGTGCTAGGTAGTTAGACATTATGAGCAAGCAGGTGACAGTGGTGAGAAAAGCAAGAAGAAATTGAGTCACGCACCCAACCATCTGTGGACCCTCCCAGACATTAGCAGCAAGGAGGTGACAGTGGAGAGAAAGACAAGAAGAAGAAATTGACTCACACAACCAGCCATCTGGTGACTCTTCCTTGACCTCACCCAGAACGGGCCAAACTATGGTCGTGTGGTGGGCAGCTTATCCTGTTAAAGAGGGGCACAGTAACACGAGGGGACTTCCCCAGGCTGTGCGTGCCCATACCATACAGGTGTATAACCTATAGTAAACCAAAATTTATTATACCATAATTATAATAAAATGTACCTGTGGTTTTGCCCCACCCCCAGTGAGTGGGCGTCTCTTAGTGATTCAAGTGGACATTATGTGTAGCAGTGAACTTGTTACATAGCTCAGCACTGTTAATCAAATAATGATCCCCTGTCACTCACCCCCACCTCCCTGCAAAATGTTCCTTAAAAGCACCCTTAATCCTGTATAGGAATGCTGCTTTCAATTCACAGAAAGAGCCTGCTTTCTCTCTCTCTCTCAGAGTGTACCTTTGCTTCAATAAACTTTGTTTTGGGCTTGCTTCACTTTGCTGAAACAGCCTGCTGTCTCTCTCTCTTTCTCTCTCTCCCTCTCTGACAGTGTACTTATGCATAAATAAACCTTGCTTTGTGCTTAAGCTTAACGTGGTAGTTTACAATTCTTTGCTTACTATCACAGATAGAGATTGCCGGTCTGGGTCTTCTGTTGACCTCCTTGTTTGAAGCCTTTTTGTTACAATGCACGTCCACCCGGTGGCAGATGAACTACTTTTAACTGACTTAGAAATCCCAAATAACTGTACCTGAAGTTGCCAGTAGGGAAAATTGAGAATCACTTTAATTTATATCACAAATTACCCAGAAGATTCCTTAAAAGTATGGAGTACAAGACAATGAAATGACAAGCCACAGACTGGCATAATGTATTTGCAAAAGATACATCTGATAAAGGACTATTATGCAAAATATACACAGAACACTTAAAACTCAACAGTAAGAACACAAACCACCCAATTAAAAATAAGTCATAGACCTTAACAGACATCTCACCAAAGAAGATATACAGATGGCAAATAAGCATATAAAAAGATGCTCCAGTTCATATATCATCAGGGAAATGCAAATTAAAACAAGATACCACTACATATCTATTAGAATGTTCAAAGTCTAGAGCAGTGACAACAACAAATTCCTCTCCAAATGTGAACCTGTGAAATCAAACATTATAGTCTTCCAAATACAATGTAGAACAGACATAGGATAGGCATTCTCATTCAAAAAAGGAGAAATGGGGGAAAAAAAGGAATGATAGATTCTAAGTCCAAAACCTTAAGGCTTGAGAATATTTTGACCCAATGTTGTGCCCCCCAGGCCCACTGGGGTGGAGGCTCCACCTTCTAGACACATTCTAGACACATTGGAGCAGAGTTACCACCTTCTGGACCCATTGGAACAGTGATCCTGCCTTGTAGACTCACTGGGGTGCTGAGTCCTGCCTTCAGGATACATTGTGACAGAGCTTGGACTCCCAAGGCTCCTGGGAGCACTGCCCCTGAGGTGGCTCTGTGCCTGGCCCTGCTCCCTTTTCTGGTTCTTTGTGGTGGTTCCACCTCTATGGCAGCTCTGTGCCCAAGCCACACACCTGCCCTAGGCTCCTTGAGGTTAGAATCTTGTGACAGTTTCTCTAACAGTCTGGGTTTATAAGGCCAGCCCTTCTCCCAATGTGCCACTGGGCACTGCCATAAATGGGACTCTCTGCCATGGGCCTGTGCTATCTTGGGCTCTAGTACTCTGAGCCTGTGATGAGAAGAGCAGCCCCATGAGCTCTGAAGTGTCTTTAGGTCACTCTTCCATTGTCTTGTGCAATAGATCCTGGCTTCTCTTTAGATGACTGACTAGTCTCTACATTGTCTTGATGAATAGCTTCTAGCTGCTGTTGAGATGGCTGATCCACACTAATATTCGTTTTCAAGTTGAGCCACACCCTTCATGTCTTTTCCTAAATAGGCTTTCTCATTTTATCCAATATGGATAAGATGAGAACCTTCCAAATTTTTAAGTTTTGTCTCCTTTGTGTTTAACAATTCCATCTTTAAATCATTTCTCTCTTCTTGCATTTTATTATGTGTGAATGAAATATGTTACATACTATATCAATAAAAAAATGATGTTAGAGAAATCAAGACTTCAGCCACTGCAGCCACCCCAACAGTGCACCCTGAGGGTATTCAGGATGGAGAAAAGCAGGATACTGTCCTCAGGTAGCTAAGGTGCATATCAAAGGAATGATTTCAATGAGCCCAGAATCTTGCATCTTGCCATACATAGAAAAGCTATAAATTCATTAACTTGAGATATCTGGTTTTCTTTAGTTAACTGTAATCTTTTGATGGTCTGACTATCTCGTTTTTGTTGTAAAACTCTTATATGCATCCTGGCTCCTCCCTTACCTCTTAGGAGCAGTCCCTCAGAGCTGAGAGGCTGTGTTCCAGGCTTAAGTTCTCAGTTTTGTCTGCCAAATAAAAGATAATTTTCAACTTTTAGGTTGTGAATTTTTTTCAGTCAACCTAAGCATTCAAGAGAATCCAGGGCACTCCTTCAACACTTTGCTTAGATATTTCCTCAGCCAAATGTCTAACACCATCACTCACAAGTTCTACCTTTCACAAAACTCTGGGGCACAGACACAATTCAGCCAAGCTCTTTGCTACTTTATAACAAGGTTTACTTTTCCTCCAGGTTTCAATGACATGTTTCTATTTCCATTGGAGACCTCATCTAAGTCATCTTTACTACTCATATTTCTATCAACATCTGTTCACAACCACTTAGGTATTTTCTAAGAAGACTGAGGCTCTCTCTACAACTCTCCTGTTTTCATTCTAAGCTGTCAACACAATCTTCCTCAGGATTCTATTCACCATAATGTAGGTTATTTTTAGCATGCCCCTCAAAACTCTTTCAGCCTTTACTCATTACACAGGTCCAAAAACACTAGCACATTTTTAGGTATTTGTTAGACCAGTAACCCCATTTCTTGGTACCGATTATCTGTCTTAGCCTGTTTTGGATGTTATAACAAAATACACAGGCTGGGTGGCTTATAAACAACATAAATATATTTTTCACAGTTCTGAAGGCAAGGATATCCAAGATCAGGGTGCTGGAAGATTTGGTGTCTGATTAGAGCCCACTTCCTGATTCATAAATAGTGTCTTTTTTTTTTCATATGCTTACATGGCAGAAGGGACAAGGGGATGTTACCCAGTCAGGTTTGTTTGTTCAATGTACAGCAAGCCAAATGCTGAGATACTGAGTTTTACTGCAGAGAAAGGGTTTATTCACAAGGCAGCCAAGTGAGGAAACAGGAGAACAAGTCTCAAATCTGCCTCCCTGAAGGCAAGAGGCTTGGAATATTTATGGGATAAAGAAGCAGGGTAGTCTTAGGGGCGGGGAAAGGGGATTGGAGGTAGTGAAAAAGTGAGGTAATCAGCATTCTGCACAGGTATATCTGAGTTACATGCTTCTTCATGGGATGCATGTTCAAAAATGGAAGCATTTAACATGATCTTAAGGTGGAGTTTTTGGCCCTCTGACTTCAAAATGTTATTCTTCAGCTACCTGCACAGGCCCAGTTTTAGGATCAGTGGTCGCAATCAGTCTTAGCCTTCTTGAACTGCACAGAAGCTGACTTCAATTTCCTGGAAAACAATTTAAACCTCCCATTACTATAGCAACACATAGATCAGAAGTGCTATCTATAGGGGGTGGTTAAGGAGCCTTGTGATATATTATCTAGGCTATGTGAAGCTTGGAGGGCATGAAATTTGCAAAAATAATTAAGAAGCGCTTAATCAGTGAAGGCAGGTCTAACGTGGAGGGTTTTTTAACCAAACTTTTCCTTTATCTGCTTCTCTGTAACACAAGCTCAGGAATTTCTGTTAGTCACCAATTTCTGTTAACCTTCTAGGGCAGGGTTTCAGGAGCTTTGTCAATCCACTTTTATTATAAGAGCACTAACACCATTCATTTGGTTTCTTCCCTCATGACCTAATTATCTCCCAAAGGCCTCACCTCTTGAAATCATCACCTTGGGGGTTAGGATTTCAACAAATAATTTGAGGGGGAAATAAACATTCAGACCATAGCAGCATGTTTGGTTTCTCCTGTGGTCATTATTCTTGGCTTGCAGAGGGCTCCCTTTATGGACATTTTTCTGTGCATGTGTATTCTTGGTGTTTCTTCTTCTTATAAAGATAATTGTCCTATTCAATTAGATTCCTACCCTTATGGCCTCACTTAATCTTGATTACCTCTGTAAAGCCCCATCTACAAATTCATATTTGGGGGTTAGGGCTTCAACATATGAATTTTGAGGAAACACAATTCAGTCCATAAAAGTTCTCAACAAAGCCCCATATCCAGAAGCTGGATAAAGATTCTACAAATTCAGTGAGAAAATCACAAACAGCTTAACTAGAATGTGAGAAAATACTTAAATGTGATCTTCACAAAGGCAAAATATAAATGCCCATTAAAAATGCTGAAAATGTCCAAAAAGTTTTGAGATATTCAAATTAAAATTATTAAGAGATACCATTGCATGCTCACAAGATTGTTAAAATGACAATCTGATAACATGGCACAATGGGAATTCTAATACATTGCTAGTTAGTGCAAACATAAATTGGTATAATCACTTTGAAAAACTGTTTGGCATTATCTAGTAAAGTTGAAGACAAACTCTTTCACTACTCATTTTCATTTTTATACTTATGTTCTAGAGAAGTTCATACTTATGTACAACAAAATGAATATATATGAATATCCATAGCAACTTTGTTATAACCAAAATTTTTAAAAATAATATAAATATTCATAAAAATAGAATGAATCTATAAATTGTATCACATGCATCCACAATACATTTAAAGTATCAGTGAAAATATAGTGAAAACAATGTGAACTTCCTATGCATAATATTAAATGAAAAAAAGAAAGGCACAAAATAATACTAATACATGCAGTATGATTCCATGTGCATAAATTTCAAAAGCTTGAAAAACTTCATTTTTTAGTGCTTCAACATAGTTGGTAAAATAATAAACAAAAGTAAAGTAAAGAATATTTATAGGAAGATGGCGGAAGAGTAAGACGCGGAGATCACCTTCCTCCCCACAGATACACCAGAAATACATCTACACGTGGAACAACTCCTACAGAACACCTACTGAACGCTGGCAGAAGACCTCAGACCTCCCAAAAGGCAAGAAACTCCCCACGTACCTGGGTAGGGCAAAAGAAAAAAAAGAAAAAACAGAGACAAAAGAATAGGGACGGCACCTGCACCAGTGGGAGGGAGCTGTGAAGGAGGAAAAGTTTCCACACACTAGGAAGCCCCTTCGCGGGCAGAGACTGCGGGAGGCGGAGGGGGGAGCTTCGAAGCCGCGGAGGAGTGCACAGCAACGGGTGCGGAGGGCAAAGCGGGGAGATTCCCGCACAGAGGATCGGTGCCGACCGGCACTCACCAGCCCGAGAGGCTTGTCTGCTCACCCGCCGGGGCGGGCGGGGCTGCGAGCTGAGGCCGGAGCGCAGGGAGAGGACTGGGGTTGGTGGCTTGAACATAGCCTGAAGGGGTTAGTGCACCACGGCTAGCTGGGAGGGAGTCCGGGGAAAAGTCAGCACCTGCCGAAGAGGCAAGAGACTTTTCCTTCCCTCTTTGTTTCCTGGTGCGTGAGGAGAGGGGTTTAAGAATGCTGCTTAAAGGAACTCCAGAGACGGGCGCGAGCCTCGGCTAAAAGCGCGGACCCCAGAGACGGGCGGGAGACGCTAAGGCTGCTGCTGCCACCACCAAGGGGCCTGTGTGCGAGCACAGGTCACTCTCCACACCCCTCTTCCGCGGAGCCTGTGCAGCTCGCCACTGCCAGGTTCCCGGGACCCAGGGACAACTTCCCCGGGAGAACGCACGGCGGGCCTCAGGCTGGTGCAAAGTCACGCCGGCCTCTGCCGCCGCAGGCCCGCCCCGCACGCCGTGCCCCTCCCGCCCCGCCGGCCTGAGTGCGCCAGAGCCCCCGAATCAGCGGCTCTTTTAACCCCGCCCTGTCTGAGCAAAAAGCAGACGCCCTCCAGCGACCTACACGCAGTGGCAGGGCCAAATCCAAAGCTGAGCCCCTGGAAGCTGTGAGAACAAAGAAGAGAAAGGGAAATCTCTCCCAGCAGCCTCAGAAGCAGTGGATTAAAGCTCCACAATCAACTTGATGTACCCTGCATCTGTGGAATACCTGAATAGACAACCAATCATCCCAAATTAAGGAAGTGGACTTTAGGAGCAAGATCTATGATTTTTTTCCCTTTTCCTCTTTTTGTGAATGTATATGTGTATACTTCTGTGTGAGATCTTGCCTGTATAGTCTTGCTTCCACCATTTGTCCTAGGGTTCTATCCGTCCATGGTTTTTTAAAAAAAATTTTTTTTCTTAATAATCAATTTTAATTTTAATAACGTTGTTGTACTTTACCTTCGTTCTTTCTTTCTTTCTTTCTTTCTTTCCTTCCTTCCTTCCCTCCTTTAGACAACGAATCATCCCAAATTGAGGAGGTGGTCTCTGACAGCAAGATTTATGATTTTTTCCCCTTTACCTCTTTTAGTGAGGGTGTATGTGTATGCTTCTGTGTAAGATTTTGTCTGTATAGCTTTGCTTCCAACATTTGCCCTAAGGTTCTATCCGTCCCTTTTTTTTTTTTTTTTTTCTAAATAAGA
The DNA here is from genome assembly GCF_039906515.1 of Pseudorca crassidens. NCBI lineage: Eukaryota > Metazoa > Chordata > Mammalia > Artiodactyla > Delphinidae > Pseudorca > Pseudorca crassidens. The sequence continues at coordinate 55,892,192 of NC_090317.1, read as the reverse complement.
ATTTTTTAATTCAATAATTTTATTATACTTTATTTTATTTTTACTGTATCTTCTTTCTGTCTTTTTTCCTTCTTTCCCTCCTTCCTTCCTTCCTCCCTCCCTCCCTCCTTTCTTTCCTTCTTTGCTTCTTTCTTTCTTTCTTCCTTCCTTCCCTCCTTTCCTTCTTTCTTTCCTCATACTTCTACTAATTCCCTCTACTTGTTCTCCCTTTTATCCTGAGCCGTGTGGATGAAAAGCTCTTGGTGCTCCAGCCAGGAGGCATGGCACTGCCTCTGAGGTAGGAGAGCCAACTTCAGGACACTGGTCCACAAGAGACCTCCCAGCTCCACATAATATCAAAGGGCGAAAATCTCCCAGAGACCTCCATCTTAACACCAGCACCCAGCTTCACTCAACGACCAGCAAGCCACAATGCTGGACAACCTATGCCAAACAACTAGCAAGACAGGAACACAACCCCACCCATTAGCAGAGAGGCTGCCTAAAATAATAATAAGGCCACAGACACCCAAAACACACCACCAGATGTGAACCTGCCCACTAGAGAGACAAGATCCAGCCTCATCCACCACAACACAGGCACTAGTCCCCTCCACCAGGAAACCTACACAACCCACTGAACCAACCTTAGCCACTGGGGACAGACAACAAAAACAGCAGGAACTACGAACCTGCAGCCTGCAAAAAGGAGACCCCAAACACAGTAAGATAAGCAAAATGAGAAGACAGAAAAACACACAGCAGATAAAGGAGCAAGATAAAAATGCACCAGACCTAACAAATGAAGAGGAAATAGGCAGCTTACCTGAAAAAGAATTCAGAATAATGATAGTAAGGATGATCCGAAATCTTGGAGATAGAATGGACAGTAGAATGGACAAAATGCAAGAATCAGTTAACAAGGACCTAGAAGAACTAAAGATGAAACAAGCAACGATGAACAACACAATAAATGAAATTAAAAGTACTCTAGATGGGATCAATAGCAGAATAACTGAGGCAGAAGAACGGATAAGTGACCTGGAAGATAAAATAGTGGAAATAACTACTGCAGAGCAGAATAAAGAAAAAAGAATGAAAAGAGCTGAGGACAGTCTCAGAGACCTCTGGGACAACATTAAATGCACCAACATTCGAATTATAGGGGTCCCAGAAGAAGAAGAGAAAAAGAAAGGGACTGAGAAGATATTTGAAGAGATTATAGTTGAAAACTTCCCTAATATGGGAAAGGAAATAGTTAATCAAGTCCAGGAAGCACAGAGAGTCCCATACAGGATAAATACAAGGAGAAATATGCCAAGACACATATTAATCAAACTGTCAAAAATTAAAGACAAAAAAAGCATATTAAAAGCAACAAGGGAAAAACAACAAATAACACATAAGGGAATCCCCATAAGGTTAACAGCTGATCTCTCAGCAGAAACCCTACAAGCCAGAAGGGAGTGGCAGGACATACTAAAAGTGATGAAGGAGAAAAACCTGCAGCCAAGGCTACTCTATCCAGCAAGGATCTCATTCAGATTTGATGGAGAAATTAAAACCTTTACAGACAAGCAAAAGCTGAGAGAGTTCAGCACCACCAAACCAGCTTTACAACAAATGTTAAAAGATCTTCTCTAGGCAAGAAACACAAGAGAAGGAAAAGACCTATAATAACGAACCCAAAACAATTTAGAAAATGGGAATAGGAACATACATATCGATAATTACCTTAAATATAAATGGACTAAATGCTCCCACCAAAAGACACAGATTAGCTGAATGGATACAAAAACAAGACCCATATATATGCTGTCTACAAGAGACCCACTTCAGACCTAGAGACACATACAGACTGAAAGTAAGGGGATGGAAAAAGATATTCCATGCAAATGGAAACCAAAAGAAAGCTGGAGTAGCAATTCTCATATCAGACAAAATAGACTTTAAAATAAGGACTATTAAAAGAGACAAAGAAGGACACTACATAATGATCAAGGGATCGATCCAAGAAGAAGATATAACTATTGTAAATATTTATGCACCCAACATAGGAGCATCTCAATACATAAGGCAAATACTAACAGCCATAAAAAGGGAAATCGACAGTAACATATTCATAGTAGGGGACTTAAACACTCCACTTTCACCTATGGACAGATCATCCAAAATGAAAATAAATAAGGAAACACAAGCTTTAAATGATACATTAAACAAGATGGACTTAATTGATATTTATAGGACACTCCATCCAAAAACAACAGAATACAGATTTTTCTCAAGTGCTCATGGAACATTCTCCAGGATAGATCATATCTTGGGTCACAAATCAAGCCTTGGTAAATTTAAGAAAATTGAAATTGTATCAAGTATCTTTTCTGACCACAGTGGCATGAGACTAGATATCAATTACAGGAAAAGATCTGTAAAAAATACGAACACATGGAGGATAAACAATACACTACTTAATAATGAAGTGATCACTGAAGAAATCAAAGAGGAAATCAAAAAATACCTAGAAACAAATGACAATGGAGACACAACGACCCAAAACTTGTGGGATGCAGCAAAAGCAGTTCTAAGGGGGAAGTTTATAGCAATACAAGCCCACCTTAAGAAGCAGGAAACATCTAGAATAAACAACCTAACCTTGCACCTCAAGCAATTAGAGAAAGAGGAACAAAAAAACCCCAAAGCTAGCAGAAGGAAAGAAATCATAAAAATCAGATCAGAAATAAATGAAAAAGAAATGAAGGAAACAATAGCAAAGATCAATAAAACTAAAAGCTGGTTCTTTGAGAAGATAAACAAAATAGATAGATAAACCACTAGACTCAACCACAGACACATCAAGAAAAAAAGAACGAAGACTCAAATCAATAGAATTAGAAATGAAAAAGGAGAGGTAACAACTGACACTGCAGAAATAAAAGATATCATGAGAGATTACTACAAGCAACTCTATGCCAATAAAACGGACAATCTGGAAGAAATGGACAAATTCTTAGAAATGCACAACCTGCCAAGACTGAATCAGGAAGAAATAGAAAATATGAACAGACAAATCACAAGCACTGAAATTGAAACTGTGATTAAAAATCTTCCAACAAAGAAAAGCCCAGGACCAGATGGCTTCACAGGTGAATTCTATCAAACATTTAGAGAAGAGCTAACACCTATCTTTCTCAAACTCTTCCAAAATATAGCAGAGGGAGGAACACTCCCAAACTCCTTCTACGAGGCCACCATCACCTTGATACCAAAACCAGACAAGGATGTCACAAAGAAAGAAAACTACAGGCCAATATCACTGATGAACATAGATGCAAAAATCCTCAACAAAATACTAGCAAACAGAATCCAACAGCACATTAAAAGGATCATACACCATGATCAAGTGGGGTTTATTCCAGGAATGCAATGATTCTTCAATATATGCAAATCTATGAATGTGATAAACCATATTAACAAATTGAAGAAGAAAAACCACATGATCATCTCAATAGATGCAGAGAAAGCTTTTGACAAAATTCAACACCCATTTATGATAAAAACCCTGCAGAAAGTAGGCATAGAGGGAACTTTCCTCAACATAATAAAGGCCATATATGACAAGCCCATAGCAAACATCATCCTCAATGGTGAAAAACTGAAAACATTTCCACTAAGATCAGGAACAAGACAAGGTTGCCCACTCTCACCACTCTTATTCAACATAGTTTTGGAAGTTTTAGCCACAGCAATCAGAGAAGAAAAGGAAATAAAAGGAATCCAAATCGGAAAAGAAGAAGTAAAGCTGTCACTGTTTGCAGATGACATGATCCTATACATAGAGAATCCTAAAGATGCTACCAGAAAACTACTAGACCTAATCAATGAATTTGGTAAAGTGGCAGGATACAAAATTAATGCACAGAAATCTCTGGCATTCCTATATACTAATGATGAAAAATCTGAAAGTGAAATCAAGAAAACACTCCCATTTACCATTGCAACAAAAAGAATAAAATATCTAGGAATAAACCTACCTAAGGAGACAAAAGATCTGTATGCAGAAATTTATAAGACACTGATGAAAGAAATTAAAGATGATACAAATAGATGGAGAGATATACCATGTTCTTGGATTGGAAGAATCAACATTGTGAAAATGACTCTACTACCCAAAGCAATCTATAGATTCAATGCAATCCCTATCAAACTACCACTGGCATTTTTCACAGAACTAGATCAAAAAATTTTGCAATTTGTATGGAAACACAAAAGACCCCGAATAGCCAAAGCAATCTTGAGAACGAAAGAAGGAACTGGAGGAATCAGGCGCCCAGACTTCAGACTATACTACAAAGCTACAGTTATCAAGACGGTATGGTACTGGCACAAAAACAGAAAGATAGATCAATGGAACAGGATAGAAAGCCCAGAGATAAACCCACGCACATACGGTCACCTTATCTTTGACAAAGGAGGCAGAAATGTACAGTGGAGAAAGGACAGCCTCTTCAATAAGTGGTGCTGGGAAAACTGGACAGGTACATGTAAAAGTATGAGATTAGATCACTCCCTAACACCATACACAAAAATAAGCTCAAAACAGATTAAAGACCTAAATGTAAGGCCAGAAACTATCAAACTCTTAGAGGAAAACATAGGCAGAACACTCTATGACATAAATCACAGCAAGATCCTTTCTGACCCACCTCCTAGAGTAATGGAAATAAAAACAAAAATAAACAAATGGGACCTAATGAAACTTCAAAGCTTTTGCACAGCAATGGAAACCATAAACAAGACCAAAAGACAACCCTCAGAATGGGAGAAAATATTTGCAAATGAAGTAACCGACAAAGGATTAATCTCCAAAATTTACAAGCAGCTCATGCAGCTCAATAACAAAAAAACAAACAACCCAATCCAAAAATGGGCAGAAGACCTAAATAGACATTTCTCCAAAGAAGATATACAGACTGCCAACAAACACATGAAAGAATGCTCAACATCATTAATCATTAGAGAAATGCAAATCAAAACTACAATGAGATATCATCTCACACCAGTCAGAATGGCCATCATCAAAAAATCTAGAAACAATAAATGCTGGAGAGGGTGTGGAGAAAAGGGAACACTCTTGCACTGCTGGTGGGAATGTGAATTGGTTTAGCCACTCTGGAGAACAGTATGGAGGTTCCTTAAAAAGCTACAAATAAAACTACCATATGACCCAGCAATCCCACTACTGGGCATATACCCTGAGAAAACCGAAATTCAAAAAGAGTCATGTACCAAAATGTTCATTGCAGCTCTATTTACAATAGCCCAGAGGTGGAAACAACCTAAGTGCCCATCATCGGATGAATGGATAAAGAAGATGTGGCACATATATACAATGGAATATTACTCAGCCATAAAAAGAAACGAAATTGAGCTATTTGTAATGAGGTGGATAGACCTAGAATCTGTCATACAGAGTGAAGTAAGTCAGAAAGAAAAAGAAAAATACCGTATGCTAACACATATATATGGAATTTAAAAAAAAAATGTCATGAAGAACCTAGGGGTAAGGCAGGAATAAAGATGCAGACCTCCTAGAGAACGGACTTGAGGTTATGGGGAGGGGGAAGGGTGAGCTGTGACAGGGCGAGAGAGAGTCATGGACATATACACACTAACAAACGTAGTAACGTAGATAGCTAGTTGGAAGCAGCCGCATGGCGCAGGGATATTGGCTTGGTGCTTTGTGACAGCCTGGAGGGTGGGATAGGGAGAGTGGGAGGGAGGGAGATGCAAGAGGGAAGAGATATGGGAACATATGTATATGTATAACTGATTCACTTTGTTATAAAGCAGAAACTAACACACCATTGTAAAGCAATTATACCCCAATAAAGATGTTAAAAAAAAAAGAATATTTATAAAGTCAGTATAGAAATTATTTTTAAGTCAATGGGAGGACATTTTGAATGGAATGGGGAAAGTGAGGATCTGAGGGAGCTGACATTATTGTATTTCTTGAAATTTATGTAATACTATATGTGTTTAAACATACTGAGAAGATCTTTATGCAACTGCATGAGAAATGAAGATTAATTACTAATAAGTATTAAAAACCAAGCAAATAAGAATAAAGGATAATTATTAACTTAAGGGAAAAAGGGATTAAAAATTGAAATACTGTGAATAGCATTTCAAAAATACTGTAACCTAAACAATAAAAACTGATTTAAACAAAATAGAATTAATGAAATTAGAGGTATGGAAAACAAAAATCTTGTGTACAGAAGGAGTTTGAGAGGGAGACTGAGTGATATTTTTTATAAAATATAAGTTGTTATTTTCCATAAGGAAAATCAATCGAAAATCTTGAGAACTGAAAATCCAAGAATGGCTAAGAATAGGATATTATTAAAGATAAAAAGTAAATATCAAAGAATCACTTTTAAAAGTTGTTGACTCTGGAGAACAGAAAATGAGGGATGAGGCAGAATCAAGTTTTAATAATAAACTTTAGTGAACCTTATATAACTGTAGCTATTTTGTTTCTAAAAATCTTTTTAATGAACTATAACATAGATAAAAGCAAATTAATGAAACAGTATGCTAAATGATTACAAAGTGAGTACACACATGCAACCACACTTAGATTCTCCTCTCAGTTACTAACTCCTTCTTCTACCCCAGAATTCTTCATTTTCCTGACTCTGAAACTGTAAATTAGTTTTCTAATTTTTAAGTTTATAAGAATTGAATCATACAGTGTGCATTCTTTGACATCTAGTTAATTTCACTATGTTTGTGAGATTTGATGCTATTGCGCAGAGTTTACTCATTTTAATGCTACATAGTACTCCATGGGGCTATTACAAGTAAACTACCGTTAACTTTCTTGCATGTGTCTTTATACATGTACACACAATTTTGCTGGGTACTGACCTAGGAGTGACATTTTGAAGTCATAGATTGGATGACCATATAATTTGTTACCCAAACTATGATAGATGTACAATATTGCTTATCTTTCAAGTCTGCAATTTGATGTCTTATTATGTTTTACTTTTAAGAATTAAATGAGGTGCTATTTATAACTATTCCAGTGCAACAAATATAAACAAACTATTTCAGGTAATGAACATGATCATGCTAGTCCTAGGATATATGTATCATCAAATTTGCTAGATATTGTCAATTTTTCCAAAGTGGCTGTGCTACTTTTTATATACTTGCCTGAAGTCAAAAAAGTTTCCATCATTCCACATCTTTGCCAATGGTTGTTACTATCAATTATTTTTTTAGTTTTATCAAACTTAGTGAGTACAGTGGTTGTCCTTGTGGTTTAATCCTGATTAAAGACTTTGAGCACATTTTCACATGTATATCTATTTGTTTTGTGTCTTCCTTTGTGAACTCTCTGTTCTAGACTCTTGCTCATTTTTCTTTCAATTTGTAACTTCTTTTTTATTTCTAACTTCATTGATTTGAGTCTTATCCCTCTTTTCCTTGATGACTCTGGCTAAAGGTTTATCAGTTTTGTTTATCTTTTCAAAGAAACAGTTTTTAGTTTCATTGATCTTTTCTATTGTTTTCTTTATTTTTATTTCATTTATTTCTGCTCTGATATTTATGATTTCTTTCCTTTTACTAAGTTTGGGTTTTGTTTGTTCTTCTTTCTCTAGTTGCTTGAGGTGTAAGGTTAGGTTGTTTATTTGATTTTTCTTGTTTCCTGATGTAAGACTGTATTGCTTGTTAGAACTGTTAGAACTGCTTTTGCTGCATCCCATAGATTTTTGTTCATTGTGTTTGCATTTTCATTTGTCTCTAGGTTTTGTTTTTTTTAAATTTTCTGTTTGATTTCTTCAGTGATCCATTGGTTGTTTAATGACATATTGTTTAGCCTCCATGTGTTTGTGTTTTTACAGTTTTTTTTCTTGTAGTTGATGTCTAATCTCACAATGCTGTGGTCAGAAAAGACACTTGATAAGATTTCAATTTTCTTAAATTTACCAAAGCTTGCTTTATGGCCCAGCATGTAATCTGTCCTGGAGAAAATTCCATGTACACTTGAGAAGGATGTGTATTCTGCTTCTTTAGGATGGAATGCTCTATATTTATCAATTAAGTCCATCTAACCTAATGTGTCATTTAAGGCCTGTGTTTCCTTATTAATTTTTTTGTCTGGATGATCTGTCCATTGATGAAAGTGGGGTGTAAATTCCCCCACTATTATTGTGTTACTCAATTTCTCCTTTTACATCTGTTAGAATTTGGCTTACATATTATGGAGCTCCTATGTTGTGTGTATATTTATTTACAATTGTTATTGTAAATATTATACAATTGATTGAATTGATCCCTTGATTATTATGTAGTGTCCTTCTTGGTCTCTTGTAACAGTATTTTAAGGTCTATTTTGTCTCATATGAGTATTGCTACTCCAGCTTTCTTTTGATTTCCATTTGCATGGAATACCTTTTTCCACCCCCTCACTTTCAGTCTATATGTGTCCCTACATATAAAGTAGGTATCTTTTATATGGCATATATATGGGTCTTGTTTTTGTATCCACTCAGCCATTCTACGTCTTTTGGTTGGAACATTTAATCCATTTACATTTAAGGTAATTATCAATATGTATGTTCTTATTGCCATTTTGTTAATTGTTTTGGATTTCTTTTCATAGGTTTGTTTTCCTACCCCTCCTCTTTTGTTCTCTCCTATTGTGATTCCATGACTATCTTTAGTGTTGTGTTTGGATTGCTTTTTCATTTCTGTGTGTGTATCTGTTGTAGATTTTTGGTTTGTGGTTAGCATCAGGTTTTGATACAGCAATCTATATATATATATATACACACATATAATTTAATTAATTTCCAGTGCATTCACAATATCCAGCATTTGTACTCTCCACTTCTCACAATTGGTAGTTTTGATATCATATTTGTGTGTGGATGATTTCCTACCTTTACTGTATGTTTGACTTTACCAATGAGCTTTCCCATTTGTAATTTTCCTATTTCTACTTGTGGCCTTTTCCATCTAGAGAAGTTCCTTTAGAATTTATTGCAAAGCAAGTCTGGTGGTGCTGAATTCTCTTAGCTTTGGCTTGTCTGTAATGGTTTGATTTATCCATCTGATCTGAACCAGGAGACTTGCTGGGCATTCTTGGTTGTAGGTTTTTCCCTTTCATCACTTGAAATATATCATGCCACTCCCTTCTGGCCTGCAGAGTTTCTGCTGAAAAATCAGCTGATAACCTTATGGGGATTCCTTTGTATGTTATTTGTTGTTTTTCTATTGTTACTTTTAATATTTTCTGTTTGTCTTTAATTTTTGTTACTATGATTACTATGTGTCTCAGTGTGATTCTCCTCATGTTTATCCTGTAAGGAACACTCTTCCCTTCCTGGGCTAGACTGAGTACTTCCTTTCCCATGTTAGGGATGTTTTTGGCTATTATCTCTTTAAATATTTTCTCAAGCCTTTTCTCTCTGTTCTTCTTTTGGGATCCCTGTAATGTGAATTTTGGTGCATTTAATGTTGCCCCATCTGTCTCTTAGACTGCCCTCATTTCATTTCACTTTTTCTTTATGCTATTCTGCAGTAGTGATTTCCTCCAATCTGTATTCCATCTCACTTATTCTTTCTTCTGCCTCATTTATTCTGCTATTGATTCCTTCTAGTGTATTTTTCCTATCAGTTATTGTATTGTTCATCTCTGTTAGTTTGTTCTTTAAATCTTCTAGCTCTTTGTTAAATATTTCATGTATCTTCTCAGCCTGTGCATCCATTCGTTTTCCAAGATCTTGGATCATCTTTACTATTATTCCTCTGAATTCTTTTCAGGAAGATTGTCTATCTCTACTTCACTTAGTTGTCTTCTGGAGTTTTATGTTGTTTCTTCATTTGGAAAATATTTCTCTACCATCTCATTTTTTCTAACTTTCTGTGTTTGTGGCCTTCATTCCTCAGGCTATAGGACTGTAGCTCCTGTTGCTTCTGGTGTCTACCCCTGGTCAGGGAGGATAGTCCAGGGGCTTGTGCAGGCTTCCTGGTGGGAGGGACTGTTGCCTTCCTACTGGTGGGTAGAGCTCAATTTTTTTCCATCTGGTGGGCAAGGTCACATCAAGGTGTGTATTTACAGACAGCTCTGGGATCAGAATGACTTCAGGCAGCCTGTCTGCTGATAGGTGGGGCTGTGTTTCCACCCTGTTGGTTGTTTGGCCAGAGGTGTTCCAGCACTGGAGCCTGCAGTCTGTTGGGTGAGGCCAGGTCTCAGTGCCAAAATGGTGACTTCCAGGAGAGCTCACACTAATGAATATTTTCTGGGGCCTCTGCCACCAGTGTCCTTGCCCCCAGAGTGAACCACAGCCAACCTCTGCCTCCCCAGAAGTCTCTCCAAGACCCATGGGTAGGTCTGGCTCAGGCTCCTATGGAATCAGTGCTTTGCCTTTAGTCCCAGTGCACATGAAACATTGTGCACACCCTCCAAGAGTGGAGTCTGTTTTCCCCAGGCCTGTGGAGCTCCTGCACTCAAACCCTGCTGATCTTCAATGCTAAAAACTCTGGGGCTCCTCCTCCCAATGCCAGAATCCCAGACTGGGGAGCCTGACATGGTGTTCAGAACTCTCACCTCTGTGGTAGAACCTGTGCAATGTAATTATTTTCTAGTCTATGCATTGACCACCTGGCAGGTATGGGATTTTTTCATGAAAGCAACCCTCCTACCATCTCACTGTGGCTTCTTTTTTGTCTTTGGATGTAGGATATCTTTTTTGTAGGTTCAAGACTTTTTTGTCAATGGTTGTTCAGAAGTTAGCTGTGATTTTGTTTTTTGTGAGAGTAGGTGAGCTCAAATCTTTCTACTCTGGCATGTGCCTCCACCTCTGACTCATTACTGTATAATAAGATGACAATTATTCCTCCATTGCTTTTCAATATCACCTTCTTCATGAATCAAAGGTCCGTTTTTACACAAATCTGTTTCTGATCTTTACTATGGTCCATTGGTCTATTAGTTGATTCTTGTGCCAAATCCACACTGTCTCAGTTTCTTTATCATTGTAGTAATTTAATATCTGCTAGGGTATGTGGTCTAGAACTGTTCTTATTAATTATTGATTCAGCTATTCTTATTTCACATATACAGTTGAGAATCAGTTTGACAGGTTCCAAGAAAAATATTCTGGCTTACATTTTATTTGAAATTGTATTTAAACTCCAGATCAATTTTGGAAAATTTAATATACTTATAATACTATAATTTCCAATTATGAACATGTTGCAGATTTCCATTTATTTATATCTTCCTTAATCTCAGTGTTGTTTATAGTTTTCTTTCCAGCTTTATTTAGATATAATTAACAAAATTTGATGATATTTAAAGTGTACATAAAAGCATCTTTTCTGACCACAATACTATGAGACTAGAAATCAAATACAAGAAGAAAACTGCAAAAAATACAAACATGAAGTGTAAACAATATGCTAGTAAACAACCAAAGGATCACTGAAATCAAACAGGAAATCAAAAAATACCTAGAGACAATGGAAAACCAAACAATGCAAAATTTATGAAATGCAGCAAAATCCGTTCTAAGAGGGAAGTTCATAGCAATGCAAACATACCTAAAGAAACAAGAAAAATCTCAAATAAATAACCTAACTTGATTCCTAAAGCAACTAAAGAAAGAAGTACAGGGAAAACTCAAAGTTAGTCAAAGAATAGAAATCATAAAGATCAGAGCAGAAATGAATAAAGTATAGGCAAAAAAAAGCAAAAAAACAACAATAGAAAAGATCAATGAAACTAAAATCTTCCTTGAAAAGATAAACAAAATTGATAAAATTTTAGCCAGACTCATCAAGACAATAAGGGAGAGGACCCAAATCAATAAAATCAGAAATGAAAAAGGAGACATTATAAACAACACTACAGAAATAGAAAGGATCATAACAGAGGACTACAAGGAATTATATGCCAATAAATTGAACAACCTAGAAGAAATGGGCAAATTCTTAGAAAGGTACAATGTCCCAAGACTGAACTAGGAAGAAATAAGAAATATGAACAGATCAATTACCAGTACTGAAGTTGAATCTGAGATTTAAAAACCCCCAACAAACAAAAGTCTAGGACAGGTGAATTCTACCAAATATTTAAAGAAGAGTTAACACCCATCCTTCTGAAACTATTACAAAAATTGCAGAGGAAGGAACACTTCCAAACTCATTCTATGGGGTTAGCATCACCCTGATACCTAAACCAGAAAAAGATATCACAAAAAAGAAAATTGCAGGCCAATATCACTGATGAAATAGACACAAAACAAAACTCCTTAGCAAAATATTAGAAGACTGACCCCAACAATACATTAAAATCAAGTGGTATTTATCCCAGGGAGGCAAGGATTTTTCAGTATCTGCAAATCAATCAATGTGATACACTACATTAACCAATTGAAGAATAAAAACCATATGATCTTCTCAAAGATACAGAAAAAGCTTTTGATAAAATTCAACACCCATTTATGAAAAAAAAAAAAAACCTTCCCAATAGTGGGCATGGAGGGAAGCTACCTCAACATAATAAAGTCCATATATGACAAACCTACAGCTAACATCATACTCAGTAGTGAAAAGCTGAAACTATTTCCTCTAAGATCAGGAACAAGACAAGGATGCCCACTCTCACCCCATTTATTCAACATAGTCTTGGAAGTCCTAGCCACAGCAATCAGAGAAGAAAAGGAAATAAAAGGAATCTAAATTGGAAAGGAAATGTTTGTAGATGACATGATACATAAATAGAAAATATTAAAAGTGCCACCAGAAAACTACTAGAGCTTCTTATTGGATTCAGTAAATTTTCAGGATACAAAATTAATATACAGAAATCTGTTGCATTTCTACACACTAACAATGAAATATCAGCAAGAGAAATTAAGAAAAATATTACATTTACCTTCTCATCGAAAAGAATAAAATAGCTAGGAATAAACCTACTTAAGGGGGAAAAAACCTGTACCCTGAAAACCATAAGACATTGATGAAAGAAATTGAATACTACAAAAACAATTGGAAATATATACTGTGTTCTTCAACTGGAAGAATCAATATTGTTAAAATTACTAGACTACCCAAGGCAATGTACAGATCCAATGCAATCAGTATTAAATTACAGATGGCATTTTTCACAGAAGTAAAAGAAAAAAAATTAAAATCTGTGTGGAAACACAAAATACCCCGAATAGCCAAAACAATCCTGAGAAAGAAAAATGGAGGGATTGGGGTCCCTAACTTCAGACTGCACTATGAAGTTACATTAGTCAAAACATGAATTAAAGAGGATAGAAAGACCAGAAATAAACCCACACCCTGAATGTCAATTAATCTGTGACAAAGGAGGCAAGAATATACAAAAATAAAAGACAGTTTCTTCAACAAGTGGTGCTGGGAAAACTGGACAGCTACATGTAAAAGAATAAAATTAAAATATTCTCTAATGCCATATATGAAAATAAATTCAAAATGCATTGAAGATCTCAATATAAGACTGGATACTATAAAACTCCTAGTGGAAAATATAGGAAAGACACTCTTTGACATAAATAGCAGAAATATATTTTTTGATCTGTCTCCAAGAGTAAGGGAAACAAAAGCTAAAATTAAAAAAATGGACCTACTTAAACTTAAAAGCTTTTGCACAGCAAAGGAAACCATAAACAAAATGAAAAGACAACCTATGGAATGGGAGAAAATATTTACAAACAATGCTACCAACAAGGAATTAATTTACAAAATACACAAACAGCTCATACAGCTCAATATCAATCAGTCAATCAGTCAATCAATCAATAACCCAATCAAAAAATGGGCAGAAGACCTAAATAGATATTTATCCAAATAAGACATACAGATGGCCAACAGGCACGGGAATAGATGCTCAACATCACTAATCATTAGAGAAATGCAAATCAAAACTACAATGAGGTATCAGAGCTCACTGGACAGAATGGCCATCATCAAAAAGTCTACAGATAATAAATGCTGTAGAAGGTACGGAGAAAAGGGAACCCCCTTACACTGTTGGTGGAAATGTAAATTGTTATAGCTACTATAGAGTACAGTATGGTGGGTCCTTAAAAAAACTAAAAATAGACTTACCATGTGATCCAGTGATCCCATTCCTGGGCATATATCTGGAGAAAACTCTAGTTTGAAAAGACACATGCACCCCAATGTTCATAGAAACACTACTTACAATAGCCAGGACATGGAAGCAACCTAAATATCCATAAACTGAGGAATGGATGAAGATGTGGTACATATATATGATGGAATATTACTCAGCCATAAAAATGAATGAAATAATGTCAGTTGCAGCAATATGGATGGACATAGAGATTGTCATACTGAGTGAAGTAAGTTAGATAGAGAAGGACAAATATCATATGATATCACTGACTTGTGGAATCTAAAAAATGATACAAATGAACTTATTTACAAAAAAGTAATAGAATCACAGATACAGATGACAAACTTGTGGTTGACAAAGGGAATGAGGGATAAATTTGTAATTTGAGATTAACAGATACTCACTACTATGGATAAGATAGATAAGCAATAGAGACATACTGTATAGCATGGGGAACTATATTCAGTATCTTGTAATAACCTATAATGGAAAAGAATCTGTAAAAGAACTATATATATATAGTTATATATATATAACTGAATCACTTTGTCGTACACCTGAAAAGTAAATCAACTACATTTCAATAAAAAAATAAAAAATAAAGTGTGCATACAACTTGATCATTTGTTATATGTATACATTGTGAAAGAACTCCTCCCATCAAGTTAGTTAACATATCAATCACCTTATTATAGTTTTCTGTTTAGAAATATTCCACAACTTTTGATTTTCTCCCAAATATATTTTCTTCTATTTTAAATAGCATTATTTTAAAATTTTATTTTCTAACCTTATGTTGCCAGTTTATACAAATGTCACTTTTTGTATGTTGACAATTTCTCCATCATCCTTTGTAAACTCATTTATTGATTTTAATAATTTATAGATTCATTTCATGTCTGTGAAAATGACAGTTTTATTTCTTCCTTTTCAATTCTTATATAGTTCATTTCTTCCTTACCTTATTTCACTGGGTAAGATTTCCAGTATAGTGATGAATATATGTGGTGATGGTGTTGTTTCTTATCTTAGAGGGAAAGCTCTCAACTCTTCACTTTCATATATGCTATCTGTTGTGATTTGTAGATATAATTCATCAGAATAAGGAAATTTCCTTCTATGACATAGTGATTTACAATATGAAATATATATTTGATGTTAGCTCCCCATCCTGGCTCACAGCTCCCAAAAGATTTAGAATTTCCTGAGAAAATAAGAGCAATGGGAGCAATTTTTGTTATAATATTTTGTCTCTTGTTCTCAGTTACTGAAATTGCTTCAGAGCCATAAAGATAAAATGCTTATTTTGTTATGAATCAGCCCCTTTCAACCACAACTGAGTTTATATTAGTGAGATGACTTTTGGAAATCCTCTAAAGATGGGGTGTCTAGTTGTTGGGGAACCAACCATAAATAGAGGGCTGTAATTCTTAGGCTCATGCCCTGATTTCCAGAAAAAGGAGGGGGTTGGAGGTTAAATCAATCACTAATGGCTAATGGTTTAACCAAACATGTCTATGTAATGAAGCCTCCATAAAAACCAAAAAGAAGGGGGTTCAGAGAGCTTCTGAATTGGAGAGCCAGAAGGCTTCCATGTGCCATTGTGCCAGGTCCTAAACTCCATGAAGGCAGAAGTTCCTTTGTTTAAGACCTCCCCCTATATATCTCTTCATCTAGCTGTTGATTTGTATCATCTAGTATTCCTTGTAATAAATCAGTAACCTAGTTAGTAAATTGGTTTCCTGAGTTTTGTGAGCTGCTCTAAAAATTAATTGAACCCAAGGAGGAGGTTGTGGGAAACACTAATTTTTAGCCAATCTGTAAGAAGCACAGGTAACAATCTGAACTTGCTATTGACATCTGAAGTGTGGGGCAGCCTTGAAAGACTGAGTTCTTAACCTGGGAAATCTGATGCTATCCCTGGGTAGAGTGTCAGAACTGAGCTGAATTGTAGGACATCCACCGGTATGAGAAAATTGCTTGATGGTGCAAGGGAAATAAAACTCTACACATTTTAATTGGGTAACAAGAATCATTAGTTCTATTCCAGGACTCTTAATAGTTTTTATAATAAATGAAAGTTTAATTATATAAAATACATTTTTTCTGTGTCAACAGAGGAATTATTTTTTCTCCCTCTTTCTGTTAAAGTGCTGAATTACTTTTATTTGTTTAGAATGTTAACCTAACCTGAATTGCTAGAAAAATGAACGTGGTTGTGATGTGTTGTCATTTTTACATATTGGTGCATACAGTTTACAAATATCTTGTGTAGAGGAAGTTCTCCCAAGAGGTCAGAAAGCAGAAGCAAGAAGAATTACAATCCTGTAGTCTGTGGAACAAAAACCACATTCACAGAAAGACAGACAAGATGAAATGGCTGAGGGCTATGTACCACATGAGGGAACAAGAAAAAAAAACAGAAAAAAACCTAAATGAAGTGGAGATAGGCAACCCTCCAGAAAAAGAATTCAGAATACTGGTAGTGAAAATGATCCAGGACCACGGAAAAAGAATGGAGGCAAAGATCAAGAAGATGCAAGAAATGTTTAACAAAGACCTAGAAGAATTAAAGAACAAACAGAGATGAACAATACAATAACTGAAATGATAAATACACTAGAAGGAATCAATAGCAGAATAACTGAGGCAGAAGAATGGATAAGTGACCTGGAAGAAAGAATGATGGAATTCACTGCTGTGGAAAAGAATTTAGAAACAGAGAATGAAAAGAAATTAAAACAGCCTAAGAGACCTCTGGGACAACATTAAACACAACAACATTCGTATTATAGAGGTCCCAGAAGGAGAAGAGAGAGAGAAAGGACCAGACAAAATATTTGAAAGGGAAGCACATAGTCTTTGTTTTAAAGTCTATTTTTTCTCATATGTGAATTGTTACTCCAGCTCTCTTTGATTTCCATTTGCATGGAATATCTTTTTGTATCCCATCACTTTCAGTCTGTATGTGTCCCTAAGTCTGAAGTGGGTCTCTTGTAGACAGCATATATATGGATCTATTTTTTGTATCTGTTCAGCCAGTCTATGTCTTTTGGTTGGGAACATTTAATCCATTTACATTTAAAGGAATTACCAATATGTATGTTCCTGTTACCATTTTCTTAATTGTTTTGGGTGTATTATTGTGGGTCTTTTCCTTCCCTTGTGTTTCTTGTATAGAGAATTTCCTTTAGCATTTGTTGTAAAGCTGGTTATGTTGTGCTGAATTCCCTTAGCTTTTGCTTCTCTGTAAAGATTTTAATTTCTCCGTCAATTCTGAATGAGATCTTTGCTATCTTGCTTTTAGCTTTTTCCCTTTCATCACCTTAATTATGTCCTGCCACTCTCTTCTGGCTTGCAGAGTTTCTGCTGAAAGATCAGCTTTTAACCTTATGGGGATTCTGTTGTATGTTATTTGTTGTTTTTCCCTTTCTGCTTTTAATAATTTTTCTTTGTATTTAGTTTTTGATAGTTTGATTAATATGTGTCTTGACATGTTTCTCCTTCGATTTACCCTGTATGAGACTCTTTGTGCTTCCTGGACTTGATTAAGTATTTCCTTACCCATATTAGGGAAGTTTTCAACTCTAAGCTCTTCAAATATTTTCTCAGTTGCTTTCTTTTTCTTTTCTTCTTCTGGGACCCCTATAGTTTGAAAGTTGGTGCATTTAATATTGTCCCTGATGTCTCTGAGACTGTCCTCAATTCTCTTCATTCTTTATTCTGCTGTGCAATAGTTATTTCCAATATTTTATCTTCCAGGTCACTTATCTGTTCTTCTGCCTCAGTTATTCTGCTATTGATCCCTTCTAGAGAATTTTTAATTTCATTTATTTTGTTGTTCATGATTGTTTGTTTTATTCTTTAGTTCTTCTAGGTCCTTCTTAAGTGTTTCTTGTATTTTCTCCATTCTATTTCCAAGATTTTGGGTCATCTTTACTATCATTATTCTGAATTCTTTTTCAAGTAGATAGCCTATTTCCTCTTCATTTGTTAGGTCTGGTGGGTTTTTACCTTCTTCATCTCCTGTGTGTTTCTTTGTCTTCTCATTTTGCTTATGTTACTGTGTTTGGGGTCTCCTTTTCACAGACTGCACGTTTGTAATTCCCGTTGTTTTTGGTGTCTGTCCCCAGTGTCTAAGGTTGGTTCAGTGGTTTGTGATGGCTTCCTGGTGGAGGGGACTAGTGCCTGTGTTCTGGTGGATGAGGCTGGATCTTGTCTTTGTGTTGGACAGGTACATGTCTGGTGGTGTGTTTTGGGGTCTCTGTGACCTTATTATGATTTTAGGCATCCTCTCTGCTAATGGGTGGGGTTGTGTTCCTGTCTTGTTTGTTGTTTGTCGTAGGATGTCCAGCACTGTAGCTTGCTGGTCATTGATTGGTGCTGGGTATTGGAGTTGAGATGGAGATCTCTGGGAGATTTTTGTCATTTGTTATTATGTGGAGCTGGGAGGTCTCTTGTGGACCAGTGTCCTAAAGTTGGCTCTCCCATCTCAGAGGTACAGCACTGACTCGTTTGGAGCACCAAGAGCCTGTCATCCACACGGCTCAGAATAAAAGGAGGAAAAAAGAAGGAAAGAAAGAAAGAAAAAGATAAAATAAATAAAATAACATTAAAAAGTTATTAGAATAAGAAACAAAATAATTTTTAACGTAATTTTAAAAAAAGAAAGAAAGCAAAAAGAGAATAAACAAACAAAAAAACAAGTCCACCAATGATAACAAACACTAAAAACTATACTAAAAAAAAAAAAAAAAAAGACAGACAGAACCCTAGGACAAATGGTAAAAGAAAAACTATATAGACAAAATCACACACAGAAGCATATGCATGCACACTCACAAAAAGAGAAAAAAAAAAATGTATCATTGCTCCCAAAGTCCACCCCCTCAGTTTTGGATGATTTTTTTTCTATTCAGGTATTCCACAGGTGCAGGGTGCATCAAGTTGACTGTGGAGATTTAATCCACTGCTCCTGAGGCTGCTGGGAGAGATTTCCCTTTCTTTTCTTTGTTTACACAGCTCCTGGGATTCAGCTGTGGATTTGGCCATGCCTCTGCCTGTAGGTCTCCTGAGGATGTCTGTTCCTTGATCAGACAGGACAGGGTTGAAGGAACAGCTGTTTCTGGGGCTCTGGCTCACTCAGACGGGAAAGAGGGAGGGGTACGGAGTGCGGGGCTAGCCTGCAGCGGCAGAGGCTGGCATGACGTTGCAACAGCCTGAGGCATGATGCGTATTCTCCTGGGAAAGTTGTCCCTGGATCACGGTACCCTGCCAGTGACAGGCTGCATAGGCTTCCAGGAGTGGAGGTGTGGATAGTGACCTGTGCTTGCAAACAGGCTTCTTGGTGGCTGCAGCAGTAACCTTAGCATCTCATGCCTGTCTCTGAGGTCCGCGCTGAATTCCACAGCTCGTGCCCGTCTCTGGAGCTCCTTTGAGCAGCGCTCTTAATCCTCTCTCCTCGTGCACCAGGAAACAAAGAGGCAAGAAAAATTTCTTGCCTCTGTGGTAGTTCCTGATCTTTTCCTGGACTCCTCCTGGCTATCCATGGAGCACTAGCCCCCTTCAGGCTGTGTTCACCAAGTTTTTTTTTTTTTAATTGCATGCATGAAGAAGATTATCTGAACAATAGATACTCATAAATAGAAGTTTTGGTGTGCATGGAATAGGTGGCAAAGGCAAATGTTAAGCCTTTGTTTACCTAGCCTGATTATCAAACACCTGTTCTATTTACTCAGGTTGTGTTAATTTTAACTTTGCTGCTCTGTCTTCCACTTCCCTACACACTATGTCATCATCCTCTCTTAAAACCTTGATTTTCAGAAAATAGTAGCATTTCACCAACCTGGTTATATCCCAGAGGTGCCTAATGCCAAGCTCTTTTAAGATTAGCATTCAATAGTTTATGTGGCACAAAAATAACTCTGAAAAACAAAAAAACACTTGGCATATTTTGGGGGCAATATGCTCCTTGTAGAATAAGGCACTTGAGTAACTAATGTCACATGTAAAATAAAAAATATGTTCATCATGATGTGTATAATTTCATAATTCAAAAGGCCAATTATCTAAATGTGTGTTTGTTTTTGTTTTAACTCAGATATACAGTAACTCCCCTACATACAAACCTTCAAGTTGCGAACTTTCAAAGATGTGAACATGTATTCCCATGTCCAGTCTTATAAGTTAGTTCACGGGTCTGGCGTTATCTGTAAAAGTTGGGTACCTAGGCTAACTTTGTTGGACTTGTGAACAAATTGGACTTACAAACGCACTCTCAGAATGGAACTCATTCATATGTAGGGGACTTACTGTATGTTATGGTTGAAGATTTATCCCTTTGAGGTTAACACAACAAAATATTCTACCTTATGAATCAGTGATAGTAACTGGGGTGTTCTCTGTTCATTTACCCACTTTACTCAAGTTCCCTACTGGTAGAAAAGGGGTCAGTTATCACAATACATCAAAGCTACTCTATGAGAAAAGCTCAATATTAGCAAGAATGTATTTATTTTCCTGTAGATGTCCTTCTTGTAGGAACTTCCTTGGACAGGAGGAGCAGAGAGATGATGGAGCAAGAATAATGGGTGGGAGAACAGCAGACCAGGCAAAGATGGTTAGAGGGAGGCCAAGAGAGGGGGATTTTTGCAATTTCAAGAGAAACTTATTTGTTGTGAGCTGAAAGTCGACCCAAAGAGAATAGTAAAGGAACAATTTATACCTTTCTTTGGACTCCTAAGGTACATTTATGCTTACTTACTATTAAGGTGTTCTTTCTAATGAGTTCTTTCAGGTAAAGGTACACATATACATACAATTACCTTAACATTAGGTACATGTGAATTAGTATATCAAAATATTTCTATCATATGTGTAACTCTTGCTATAGTCATGTGTGCACCCAAGAAATTAAATCACTAGTTTTAGAATCATGATTATCCCTTTTCTACTAGCATAGTCTGTCCCAGTAATTCTGAATATATCTACTCTACTACGTAGCTAATATACTCTCTTCTTGTGTACACATGAGCACATACAGAAACATACATTTTGCAAGCATATTTACTGAGGTTATAGAAAGATGCTAATAAAAAGATAAGCTACATAACTATTAAATATTCACATTACTGATGAAGGTTAAATATTCCAGAAAATAGCCATTTTTACACAGTATACTTAACTATTCATTAAAAATTTCATTTTGATTAAAGAAAACCAAGAGGGATGGGGTGGGGATGTTAAACATAAGGGACTTTGAGATCATCAGCCTGAATTCTAAAGAAGGTAGGTTGCTGCATAGTAAGCTCCAGGCAATTACAGGTACATCTTCCAGTACAATGGAACATGCATACAGAAAAGCTCTACCCTTATTCCATGATTTTGCTCTTATACACTACTTGTCCATGTCAATCTTTTATTCTCTTACATTCTCTTCTGTCTTCCTTCCAGAAATCACTCACTAAATTTCTTGGAGTTATAAATTTAGGTAGTAGGACTTCAAAAAATACTCCTCCACAAATTCCTTTGTCACCAATATTTAAACAGAAAAATATCCTGAAAATTTGTTCCACTTAGAAAAGAAAATTATTTTTCAATTTTAATCAAATTTATGTGTTTTATTTCCATTAAAATCACATCAGAAATAAAACTATAATAGAGTAATCTTTAGGTAATTTAATTTTAAAAGAGGTTATCATTTATAATGACAAATTATATTTGCATCAACATTGTACTTTAAACAAATTTTAACATACACAATCTTTTTTTTATAATAAGCCTCTAAGGCTTGGTGCAATTGTGAAAGATATATTGGCAATTACACAGTTGAATAGCCTGGAATTGCAACCATTCAAAATTATACATTTCTTAGGAATTGAATTAATTATTTTTAGAAAAATAATGCTGCTTCTAGGGCATGCTCTTTTATATACACACCTCTAGTAATATATGTATTAAGAAAAAATAAATCTTTCACATGGGAAACAGAACAGACTCATACTTAGAAACTGATTTGTGTACCATTCAAAGAATGTTCATTCATCTCACCAGGTCTAACACTTACTAAATTGTGACCCTCAGGAGAGAAAATGATTTAGCCATCAAGGTAATAAAATGCTATTCTAAGAAGAAAACACATATATTACTTATTTGTCTCTATCTGGGAGAGAGACACAAACATACTTAACTTGCCATACTTGGGAAAATACAACAAAGTATAGATATGGATTAATATTCTATTGTTGCTGTGACAAATGATCACAAACTTAGTGGTTTATAACAGCACGAAGATATTATCTTACAGTTCTGGAGGTCAGAAGTCTGAAAGAGGTTTTGCAGGACTATACCAAAATATCAGCACAGCTGTATCCCTTCTGGAGGTTCTAGGGGAGAAGCTGATCCTTTCCTTTTCCAGTTCTAGAGGTCGTCAACATTCTTTGCTTTGTGCCTGCATTTCTCAGACTTTTGCTTCTGTTGTCACATCTCCTCTTGAGGCTGACCCTTCTGCTTCTCTCTTATCAGGACCCTATGATTACTGGTGCATCACCTTCCTGGCAGATGGATATGTTCACCAGCCTGGAGTCTCTCCGAATGTTGTTTCTTTGGAATTTTTATGGAGGCTTCATCACATAGGCATAATCTATCATTAATTCAATTTCCAGCACTTCTCTTCCTAGAGTAAAGGCGGTGGAGCTGAAAGTTCCAAGCTTCTAATCATGCATGGTCTTCCTGGTGACCAGCCCCCATCTAGGAACCACCAAGCACTGCTTCATTAGAAAAAAAAGAAAATATGCTCCTATCACCCAGGAAATTCTAAGAGATTTAAGAGCTCTGTGTCAGGAACCAGAAGTCAATGGCCAAATATTAGAACAAAAGATATTCCTAGTGCTCTTATCACTTAGGAAATTACAAAGGTTTTAGAAGTTCTATGCCAGAAACTGGGGGCAGAGATCAATATATTATTTCACAGTAATTAATTTAATTACATCTGCAAGGCTCCTTTTGTCATGTGAGGTAAAATATTTACAGGTATCAGAGATTAAGAAGTGGACAGCTATTTGGAGGAGGAGGGGCATTATTTGGCCCAACATATGTCTTTATGTCATTTGATTCTGAGCATGTTCAAATGTGTATGGTATATAACAGAAACATAACCAAACAAAGTTTGATGCACTGCAGCCCAACATCATAGGGGAATAGGCCAAATGCACTATAAATAAAACAGTTCCAAAGTACAGGTGAATTCTCCCAGTGAAGCAATTCATTTAATGATGAACTTGGAAACAGTTAATCTCCAAATGCTCAATGACACCTTAATAAATTAATGACCTTGTTCAATGACAATACAGAGCATAATTAATATAAATAAAATTGAACAAAATTACCTTTTATATTTTCTATATTTATAGTTATATTTAAATACCTATTTTTAATAACAAAAACTGTGGATAATTTTGAATGTTAATTAAAATTACCTATAATTAAAACCCTCAAAGATATACACTGTTAAATTTTGTTCTTTATATATCCAGTGACTATGTTTATCTCCCTCCCTCCTTTCCTTCCTGTGTTGTACATAGTATATGATTATATGTTTATTTATTAATCTTTCAAACAAGATGGTAATCATATGGTTTATAAACTGCTTCCTAACAAAATAAAATGAGAGAATGTTCCTATTTCATTAAATATTATTCTAAAACTTTATTTGAATTATTAATAATAATAGAATTTTTTAAAAAGTGTTTTAGTTTTTACTGAGAGTCAGGAGCTAAACTAAGTTCTTTAGAAACTGTTAGGTGATGTTGATTACCATAGTCACATATGCCTTCCCTGTTCTATGCTCTTTCTTACTGGCAATACCCAAATTTTGCTGGTGTGTCCACTCTCCACGTCACTATGTGTTCAGAGAAAGTGTTTCCCTCTCTAGCTCCAGAGAATAAATTAAGTAAAAAAAAATAATGTTAATCTATTTCTCTTGCCAGTTATTAGTTTAACCATGGGTACATAACCCAAATTTGTCTACTGAGACCTAAGGAGGAGTCTTCAGTAGAACCTTTACCAAAGATTTTCCTCACTACTATTGCACCCTCATTTTTCCTGCTAGAGCTATACTGGCCCTCTTACTGTTTATAGAACATGACACACTACTGTGAAAGTAGTATTCAGGAAAGTTTCCAAAAACAAAACCAATGACTTAGACATAAAAGAGTACATAACACTATGATTTCATTTATATGAAATTCAAGAAAAAACAAAATTAATTAATAGAGAAACAGAATAATGGTTACCATTGGGAGAAATGGACTAAGAAGAGATCCAAAATAAACTTTGGAGTGCCAGAAATGTTCTACATCTGGATATGAATGGCGTGCAACCAAATATACATATGCAAAACCGTATTAAGTGGTCTATCCACTTAAAATTGTGCACTTTACTACTTGTACTTTAAACTTTATTAAAAACTTTAAAACAGTGAACAAATTATTTATATACAAACAACCGTAAGAGAAAAAAAGTGGAAAATTTTGATGCAATTCCAAATAATAACAAAACTCTAACAAGTGAATTTAGCCAAAAATATAGAAGACCTTTCAGAAGAAAACTTCAGAATAAGAAATAAGCTAAATGCTATGAAGAAGAAATTAAGCAAAGAAGAATAACAAGTGACCAAAATATATATGAACACATTTGTAATATCAGTAATAATAAAATAAATGCAAATTAAAATAACACTTTTAATTCATCATAATGTAAAATTTTTCAAATTACAATTTTTCAAAGGGATGATAACCAAGAGTTGTAGAGTACAAGAAGGCATCAGATCCATATTAATAAATTGGATCTTCCTTTCTGGATTATGGCTTAACAATATGTATGGATAAATTTTAAAATATTATGGTGGGATTATACATTTAGTCACCATACACTGTTTATAGTATTTATTTACTCATTGCTCCTAGTGTTCCTTATAACACACTCATCACAGCTTCATCTCCACTAGCTAGGAAGGTGAATAAAAACTCAAAGTGTTCTGATATGGCGTACTCAATTTGATCCAAAATTTCAAATGTCTCTTTAGGTATTTAGACTCTTTGATAACCCAAACATTCAGATTTATTCTCATTCCTGCTTCTCTTCAAGATGGTGACCAATATAGGAAACTTTATGTGATCTTGTGGCATTTTGGTGCAGGGAACCTTTAGACTTATGCTAGGTATTTGGTGTGTACCGGTGGTTATTTGTTGCAGTGTGGTTTGTCTAGTCTTGTTGTTGGGCATTCTGATGTGATCCTAAACTGAATTCTACTGCTAGTATAACTCATAATCTGTTCTCTCTTAACTTAGGCAGAACTCTGTAGTTCTCCCTCTTGACTTGACCATACCTTGACTCTGGCAGTTCTGTGAATCTCAAACAGTTTGGCTGTACCTCCCATTTACTTTGCAGCTCAGAAGATTTTCAGATAACTTCACTCTTGCATCCACAATGATATCTTCTGTCTGGCTCACAAACTGGATGCTCATCCTTTGGGCATGCAGGAGTTTCTGTGTGTCTCTCCCACTGCACAGAGCTAAGGGCAGTTTGAGAACATGAATCCAGACTCTTTCCATCACTTTTTATATTAATGTAGTTACCATTATGAAAGGGCAACTTGTAAAGTGGTGTCTTCACAGCATCCCAAAAAGAGAACAAGGAAAAAGCTTCTCTGATTATTTTAGCAATCATCTTAATCTTTTAACAATTCCCATGATACACTGTACTATAATAGAAAGTAACGGCTCTTCTCTTGCCTGTGTGACTGAGACATTCCTTATGTCATCCTTCCTCCTTTCTGATTCCAATCTTAGCCTAAGTGGTAGATAGAATGAAGGGAGCAACTTTTTTAAGCAGTTGGAGAATGAAAATATAGGAGTTATTTCAGAATATTAACACTTTTAGAGTATTCATAAACAATGACCTACTGATTCTATTTCTAGTAATTACTTTTAAGGGAAACATTAGATATAATGAAATATTTATTAATGATATCCACCATATTATTTAAAAAACAAACTAAATATCAAACAAGAGTCCATCAGTTAAATAAATTGTGCTAATACATACAGTATTGTATTCATCACTAAAAAAAAAGAAAGACTAGAATAATGGCTGAGGGCATAAAATTTAGAGCATGGAAATCCTGGGTTTGAATACTGATTATACAAATTATGAGCTGTTTGACTGAAGCAAGGTAGTATTCCCTCAAATACTAAATTTATTACTGGTACCATGGCATTAATAATTACTTCTCAGGATTTCTGTGAAGGTTCATGTAATAATATATATATATATATCTGATAGAATACTATCAGACAGAAATAAAAGAATTCCTATGAAAAGTAATGTAAACATTAAGGGATTTATTAGCTCACATAAGTCAAAAAGCAAATGGCACTAAATTTGGTTGAATTAGCAGCTCAAGAATACTATCAAGAAACAGACATTTTCCATGTTTATTGCTCTACCATCTTTAGTGTGCTAATGGTATCTCCCCTTGCAGTTTCATTTAGCTGCAGGAGATCTAGACATCACATGCTAACATGAAGCTCTTTAGCAAGGGAAAGATGTGTCCCCTCTCACAGGAGTCTTGCCCTGTGAAAAATGCTGAACATGCTTTGGTCAACATTTCTATAACTTTTCGTTTTAGGCATGGTACTAGCTATAAATTTAAATATATGTGTCATTTTAATAACTGTCTTTATCATATATACCTATATCAAGATATAGGTTGTTAGGCTATAAGATACTTGTAACATATTTCAAAGATCCTTAACACAATATTATACTATCTGGTTATCTTTCTGATTGAATATACAAGGGAAGTTTTTTTTTTTAATTGAAATATAGTTGATTTACAATATCATGTTAGTTTCAGATGTACAGCACAGTGATTCAGTTATACATGCATATATATGTGTGTATATATATATATATATATATATATATACATACACATATATTCTTCTTCAGATTCTCTTCCCTTATAGGTTATTACAAAATATTAAGTATAGTTTCCTGTGCTATTACAAGGGAAGCTTTAAATGCACTGTAATCCTCAGAAAGAAATCTTTCCTCTCTGTCATGTCATTTAATACACTACAAGAATTCTATTTCAATACACATGAGTAATATCTATTCTGATATAAACAATATTTTAATGAGAAAAGCTTTGTATAGTTTGTTAAATTCAACTGTCTTCTAGAAAATCTAAGAATATACAACCTATCTTTAAGGTTTTTAATACAAATTGAAAAATCATTTAGAACAGAGGTGAATTAATGTATTTCAACAGTCAGTGAACCTAAATCATTTCATATTTCTCATAAATTTAGATTATCCATATGATGATAAATTAACATCATGTCAATTTCAAAGAAGATTTGTGTATCTTGAGAGCAAATACTTGCAAAAGCCTTCACATCATCTAGTGACATAAATGGAGAAGTCATGAATTTCCAGTGAATTTCCCTTGAGTCTTGTTTTTAGACAAATGAGAACTCTCACTGAAATGCATTAATAAGATTACATTATCTTCCAATAACTATAAAGGTGTTTCTTGTCTGTTGAGAAAACAGTAGATGATTAAAGGCCTTAACCATACAGGAAAACAATTTTGGTCCCAATTCATACTGAGATTAACCTCAAAAAATGATTACTGAGTATGTATGTTTTTGTGTGTGTACATATGTTATTTATCTATTTTCAGATACATAAATAATTTAAGATTATCTATCTGTCTTCTGTAGGAATGAGGACTTGTCTGTACTTCCATGTTGGTATAAAAATTAACATTGGATTTATATATGTATGTTTATGTGGATGTGTATTCCACCTTATTTAAGAACTGATATTAAAAAAAGTTTGCCATATCACCCTGATGTTGAGTTAAAAAAATAATTTAGTGGATTAAGATACCTGTTATCAATAATCAATGTATGCTTTTGTTGCATTAAAAATGTACTGTTTTTGTTGTTGTTATCATTCCTGTGCCATTCAGACACACTCTGAATGAGTAAACCTAACTTCCCCGTTGTCTCAAATATATCCTAAGACAGTGAATTCACAGAGGGGCACAGCCTATACACTCCCCACAAGGGAGTCACAGATTTGCAAATGAGAGAGACATTTCCTATCAATTAAATAAATACCACACACAAACAAAAACACACACATTCTTTTGACCCAAATCATAGAAATGATATAACTGACAGTATCATTTTAAAGTTCTACTAAATTCATTGTAACTGTTAAAAAAAGGTTTTGTCATTTCCTTTAATAACAGTTTTTTTTTGGTCTGTCATTTTTATTTATTTTTTTAACATCTTTACTGGGGTATAATTGCTTTACAATGGTGTGTTAGTTTCTGCTTCATAAAAAAGTGAATCAGTTATACATATACATATGTTCCCATATCTCTTCCCTATTGCTTCTCCCTCCCTCCCACCCTCCCTATCCCACGCCTCCAGGCGGTCACAAAGCACCGAGCTGATACTCCCTGTGCTATGCGGCTCCTTCCCACTAGCTATCTACCTTACATTTGCTAGTGTATATATGTCCATTCCTCTCTCACGTTTTGTCACAGCTCAGCCTTCCCCCTCCCCATACCCTCAAGTCCGTTCTCTAGTAGGTCTGTGGCTTTATTCCTGTGTTACCCCTAGGTTCTTCATGCATTTTTTTCCCTTAAATTCCATATATATGTGTTAGCATACGGTATTTGTCTGTCTCTTTCTGACTTACTTCACTCTGTATGACAGACTCTAGGTCTATCCACCTCATTACAAATAGCTCAATTTCGTTTCTTTTTATGGCTGAGTAATATTCCATTGTATATATGTGCCACATCTTCTTTATCCATTCATCCAAAGATGGGCACTTAGGTTGTTTCCATCTCTGGGCTATTGTAAATAGAGCTGCAATGAACATTTTGGTACATGACTCTTTTTGAATTTTGGTTTTCTCAGGGTATATGTCCAGTAGTGGGATTGCTGGGTCATATGGTAGTTGTATTTGTAGTTTTCTAAGGAACCTCCATACTGTTCTCCATAGTGGCTGTACATATTCACATTCCCACCAGCAGTGCAAGAGTGTTCCCTTTTGTCCACACACTCTCCAGCATTTATTGTTTCTAGATTTTTTGATGATGGCCATTCTGACTGGAGTGAGAAGATATCTCATTGTAGTTTTGATTTGCATTTCTCTAATAATTAATGATGTTGAGCATTCTTTCATGTGTTTGTTGGCAGTCTGTATACCTTCTTTGGAGAAATGTCTATTTAGGTCTTCTGCCCATGTTTGGATTGGGTTGTTTGCTTTTTTGTTATTGAGCTGCATGAGCTGCTTGTAAATTTTGGAAATTAATCCTTTGTCAGTTGCTTCATTTGCAAATATTTTCTCCCATTCTGAGGGTTGTCTTTTGGACTTGTTTATGGTTTCCTTTGCTGTGCAAAAGCTTTGAAGTTTCATTAGGTCCCATTTGTTTATATTTGTTTTTATTTCCATTTCTCTAGGAGGTGGGTCAAAAAGGATCTTGCTGTGATTTATGTCATAGAGTGCTCTGCCTATGTTTTCCTCTAAGAGTTTGATAGTTTCTGTCCTTACATTTAGGTCTTTAATCCATTTTGAGCTTATTTTTGTGTATGGTGTTAGGAAGTGTTCTAATCTCATACTTTTACATGTAACTGTCCAGTTTTCCCAGCACCACTTATTGAAGAGGTTGTCCTTTCTCCACTGTATATTCCTGCCTCCTTTATCAAAGATAAGGTGACCATATGTATGTGGGATTATCTCTGGGCTTTCTATCCTGTTCCATTGATCTATCTTTCTGTTTTTGTGCCAGTACCATACTGCCTTGATTACTGTAGCTTTGTAGTATAGTCTGAAGTCAGGGAGCCTGATTCCCCCAGCTCCATTTCTCGTTCTCAAGATTGTTTTGGCTATTCAGGGTCTTTTGTATTTCTATACATATTGTGAAATTTTTTGTTCTAGTTCTGTGAAAAATGTCACTGGTAGTTTGATAGGGATTGCATTGAATCTGTAGATTGCTTTGCATACTAGAGTCATTTTCACAATGTTGATTCTTCCAATCCAAGAACATGGTATATCTCTCCATCTATTTGTATCATCTTTAATTTCTTTTCATCAGTGTCTTATAATTTTCTGCATACAGGTCTTTTATCTCTTTAGGTATGTTTATTCCTAGATATTTTATTCTTTTTGTTGCAGTGGTAAATGGGAGTGTTTTCTTGATTTCACTTTCAGATTTTTCATCATTAGTGTATAGGAATGCCAGAGATTTCTGTGCATTAATTTTGTATCCTGCCACTTTACCAAACTCATTGATTAGCTCTAGTAGTTTTCTCGTAGCATCTTTAGGATCCTTTATGTATAGTGTCATGTCATCTGCCAACAGTGACAGATTTAGTTCTTCTTTTCTGATTTGGATTCCTTTTATTTCATTTTCTTTTCTGATTGCTGTGGCGGAAACTTCCAAAACTATGTTGAATAAGTGTGGTGAGAGTGGGCAACCTTGTCTTGTTCCTGATCTTAGTGGAAATGCTTTCAGTTTTTCACCATTGAGTATGATGTTGGCTGTGGGTTTGTCATATATGGCCTTTATTATGTTGAGGAAAGTTCCCTTTATGCCTACTTTCTGCAGCGTTTCTACCATAAATAGGTGTTGAATTTCGTTGAAAGCTTTCTCTGCATCTATTGAGATGATCATATGGTTTTTCTCCTTCAATTTGTCAATATGGTTTATCAAATTGATTGATTTGCATATATTGAAGAATCCTTGCATTTCTGGAATAAACCCCACTTGATCATGGTGTATGATCCTTTTAATGTGCTGTTGGATTCTGTTTGCTAATATTTTGTTGAGGATTTCTACCTCTATGTTCTTCAGTGATATTGGCCTGTAGTTTTCTTTCTTTGTGACATCCTTGTATGGTTTTGGTATCAAGGTGATGCTGGCCTCATAGAATGTATTTGGGAGTGTTCCTCTCTCTGCTATATTTTGGAAGAGTTTGAGAAGGATAGGTGTTAGCTCTTCTCTAAATGTTTGATAGAATTCGCCTGTGAAGCCATCTGGTCCTGGGCTTTTGTTTGTTGGAAGATTTTTAATCATAGTTTCAATTTCAGTGCTTGTGATTGGTCTGTTCATATTTTCTATTTCTTCCTGATTCAGTCTTGGCAGGTTGTGCATTTCTAAGAATTTGTCTATTTCTTCCAGGTTGTCCAATTTATTGACATACTGTTGCTTGAAGTAATCTCTCATGATCTTTTTTATTTCTGAAGTGTCAGTTGTTACTTCTCCTTTTTAATTTCTAATTCTACTGA
This sequence comes from Pseudorca crassidens, assembly GCF_039906515.1. NCBI lineage: Eukaryota > Metazoa > Chordata > Mammalia > Artiodactyla > Delphinidae > Pseudorca > Pseudorca crassidens. The sequence continues at coordinate 55,860,646 of NC_090317.1, read as the reverse complement.
TTTGAGTCTTCTCCCTTTTTTTCTTGATGAGCCTGGCTAATGTTTTTTCTATTTTGTTTATCTTCTCAAAGAACCAGCTTTTGGTTTTATTTATCTTTGCTATTGTTTCCTTCATTTCTTTTTCATTTATTTCTGATATGAATTTAATGATTTCTAGCTTTCTGCTAGCTTTGGGGGTTTTTTGTTCTTCTTTCTCTAATTGCTTTAGGTGCAAGGTTAGGTTGTTTATTCGAGATGTTTCCTGCTTCTTAAGGTGGGCTTGTATTGCTATAAACTTCCCTCTTAGGACTGCTTTTTCTGCATCCCATATGTTTTGCGTCATTGTGTCTCCATTGTCATTTGTTTCTAGGTATTTTTTGATTTCCTCTTTGATTTCTTCAGTGATCACTTTGTTATTAAGTAGTGTATTGTTTAGCCTCCATGTGTTTGTATTTTTTCACAGATCTTTTCCTGTAATTGATATCTAGACTCACAGCGTTGTGGTCTGAAAAGATACATAATAAAATTTCAATTTTCTTAAATTTACCAAGACTTGATCTGTGACACAAGATATGATCTATCCTGGAGAATGTTCCATGAGCACTTGAGAAAAATGTGTATTCTGCTGTTTTTGGATGGAGTGTCCTATAAATATCAATTAAGTCCATTGTGTTTAATGTTTCATTTAAAGGTTGTGTTTCCTTATCTATTTTCATTTTGGATGATCTGTCCATTGGTGAAAGTGGGGTGTTAAAGTCGCATACTATGAATGTGTTACTGTCGATTTCCCCTTTTGTGGCTGTTAGTATTTGCCTTATGTATTGAGGTGCTCCTCTATTGGTTGCATAAATATTTACAATTGTTATATCTTCTTCTTGGATCGATCCCTTGATCATTATGTAGTGTCCCTCTTTGTCTCTTGTAATAATCTTTATTTTAAACTCTATTTTGTGTGATAGGAGAATTGCTACTCCAGCTTTCTTTTCATTTCCATTTGTATGGAATATCTTTTTCCATCCCCTTACTTTCAGTCTGTATGTGTCTCTAGGTCTGAAGTGGGTCTCTTGTTGAAAGCATATATATGGGTTTTGTTCTTGTATCCATTCTGCCAATCTGTGTCTTTTCGTGGGAGCATTTAATCCATTTACATTTAAGGTAATTATCTATATGTATGTTCCTATTGCCATTTTATTAATTGTTTTGTGTTTATTACTGTAGTTCTTTTCCTTTTCTTGTGTTTCTTGCTTAGAAAAGTTCCTTTAGCATTTGTTGTAAAGCTGGTTTGGTGATGCTGAACTCTCTTAACTTTTGCTTGTCTGTAAAGGTTTTAATTTCTCCATCTAATGTGAATGAGATCCTTGCTGTGTAGAGTAATCTTGGTTGCAGCTTTTTCTCCTTCATCATTTTAAATATGTCTTGCCACTCCCTTCTGGCTTGTAGAGTTTCTGCTGAGAGATCAGCTGTTAACCTTAGGGGGAGTCCCTTGTGTGTTATTTGTAGTTTTTCCCTTGCTGCTTTTAATATGCTTTCTTTGTAGTTAATTTCTGACAGTTTGTTTAATATGTGTCTTGGCATATTTCTCCTTGGATTTATCCTGTATGAGACTCTCTGTTCTTCCTGGACTTGATTAACTATTTCCTTTCCCATGTTAGGGAAGTTTTCAACTATAATCTCTTCAAATATTTTCTCAGTGCCTTTCTTTTTCTCTTCTTCTTCTGGAACCCCTATAATTCGAATGTTGGTGTGCTTAATGTTGTCCCAGAGGTCTCTGAGGCTGTCCTCAGTTCTTGTCATTCTTTTTTCTTTATTTTGCTCTGCAGTAGTTATTTCCACTCTTTTATCTTCCGGGTCACTTATCTGTTCTTCTGTCTCTGTTTTTCTGCTACTGATTCCATCTAGAGTATTTTTCATTTCATTATTGTGTTGTTCATCTTTATTCGTTTCATCTTTAGTTCTTCTAGGTCCTTGTTAAATGTTTCTTGCATTTTGTCTATTCTATTTCCAAAATTTTGGATTATCTTTACTATCATTATTTTGAATTCTTTTTCAGGTAGACTGCCAATTTCCTCTTCATTTGTTAGGTCTGCTGGGTTTTTATCTTGCTCCTTCATCTGTGGTGTGTTTTTCTGTCTTCTCATTTTGTTTATCTTACTGTGTTTGGGGTCTCCTTTTTGCAGGCTGCATGTTCGTAGTTTCCATTGTTTTTGGCATCTGTCCCCAGTGGCTAAGGTTGGTTGAATGATTTGTGTAGGCTTCCTGGTGGAGGGGACTAGTGCTTGTGTTCTGGTGAATGAGTCTGGATCTGGTTGGCCAGTCCATGTCTGGTGGTGTGTTTTGGGGTGTTTGTGGACTTATTATGATTTTAGACATCCTCTCTGCTAATGGGTGGGGTTGTGTTCCTGTTCTGCTACCTGTTTGGCACGGGTGTCCAGAACTGTAGCTTGCTGGTCATTGAGTGAAGCTGGGTGCTGGAGTTGAGATGGAGATCTCTGGGAGATTTTCGCCATTTGATATTATGTGGAGCTGGGAGGTGTCTTGTTGACCAGTGTCCTGATGTTGGCTCTCCCACCTCAGAGGCACAGCACTGACTCCTTGCTGCAGCACCAAGAGCCTTTCCTCCACATGGCTCAGAATAAATGGGAGAAAAAGTAGAGAGAACGAATTAGTAGAAGTAGGAAGAAAGAAAGAAGGAAAGAAAGAAAGGAAGGAAGGAAGAAAGAAAGAAAGAAAAATAGAAGGCAAGGAAAGAAGGAAAGAAAGAAAGAAAGTAGGAAGGGAGGATGTGTGGGAAGGAGGGACGTTGGGAGGAAGGAAGGAAGGAAGAAAGGAGGGAAGGAAGGAAAAAGGAAAGAAAGAAGGAAGATAAAGTAAAGTAAAACAGAGTAAAATATAATAAAATTATATCCCCGCTTTGCCCTCCGCACCCGTTGCTGTGCACTCCTCCGCGGCTTCGAAGCTCCCCCCTCTACCTCCCGCAGTCTCCGCCCGCTAAGGGGCTTCCTAGTGTGTGGAAACTTTTCCTCCTTCACAGCTCCCTCCCACTGGTGCAGGTGCCGTCCCTATTCTTTTGTCTCTGTTTTTTTTCTTTTTTTCTTTTGCCCTACCCAGGTACGTGGGGAGTTTGTTGCCTTTTGGGAGGTCTGAGGTCTTCTGCCAGCCTTCAGTAGTTGTTCTGTAGGAGTTGTTCCACATGTAGATGCATTTCTGATGTATTTTTGGGGAGGAAGGTGATCTCCATGTCTTACTCCTGCACCATCTTTAAGGTCTCCTTGTTTCATTTTTCTTTTACAATACTAATATGACAGAAGACAAAAATTAAAGATTATAAATGCTGTAACCAATTCTTTGAATTAATAAAATGCCTTCTTTTCTCTTCACGACTATTTTCCCTTTCTTTTCCTCTCATTGTACTTTATATCTTATTTTCATTGCATTATTTTTTTGTTAATTACCTTCAAGTACCTTATCCATGTCTTCTGATCACACTGTATTGCATATCATATGCTACTAGATGATAAAGATTGTGTCTGCCACATCTTTGGATTCTTCATGTACAAGATGCCATACACACACACACACACACACACACACATATATATATATATAAAACAGACTTTCAGGGTGAGATATATATATATATGTATATATATACAGACACACACATATATATATATATATGTATATATATATATAAAACACCCTGGAAGCCTGGAAATTGAAGAGATATAGCATATTTTGAGTAACCTTCCATGGTAAAGCTTTTCAACCTTGAATACCTATGAATGTTTAAAAGAGAAGAAAAAAAATACATTCCTGGAAGTAAGAGTTGGGTTGCCATTTGACAGTCCAGAAATAATATATAAAATATATATACACCAATTATATTCAATTTTCTTGTTTAGGGTTTTTTTTTTTCTATGAAGCCAGTGATGGAAAAGAACAAAAATGATAACTGAGTAATAAATAAACGTGGTGTCTATTCATTATTTTGCTATTATTTATCTACATAATATTATGGAAGAGTTTAAGCCCTTTTTGACTTCAAATTTATCTCTAAAATAAGGAGTTTTTAATAAATAATTCTAAGATTACTTCTAGCCTTAAAATTATAAATATTTCATGTTAGAGGTCTGAAAATTTTGAAAATTTATTATGGTCCCAACCAGAATTAAAATTCAATGACAGTTTTTCATGAGTAACAACTATAATTATTTTACAAAAATAAGAATTAAATGCTTTCTACTATAGTGCATATATACAAAGGGAAACTATTCATATATATTACTCTTTTTGTAACTCAATCTATAATGTGGCAATGTGTAAGTTATATTTTTATAAACAGAGATATAATATAGTGGACATGTTTTATTGAAAACATTGGATCTTTAAGAGCTGGATATTTTAGAACTATTTGTAATTACTGTTTAGAACACATGAAAGGAACAATATTCTAAGTATATTTACTTTTAAATGTAAAAATTTGCATAAAAAATTACAAAGGCTTGACATAATGTTTCTGAAGTTTTAGTAGGACAAAATAAATAACTATAACATTGACTGGTGTTCTGTCATGCTTTTTAAGTCTTCAAAATCAGTGACTACAAAATTAGAACTCTTCCTCACACACATGCTTAGTTCATTTTATAAAATAGTTATCAATAAATTCAGAGTTCTGGAAAAGACACAAACACTAAAATGAGGAATAAAAACAATACTCTTGGAAAATCTAAATGAAAATTCAATTAAACACACGTCTTTTTATTATCTATTGTTTTTCTCCTTCTAGTATTTAGTTCAATTATTCTAGTCTGTAGTATTCTTTCATGCTGCCTGTTCTGATATCTGTCTGGAAAATGATAGGCTACAGATAGATTTCCCAATTCCAAACAAGAACACTACTTTAAATTATTTTCAAAAGTTTGCTTTGTAGTCAATTCCTTCTCTTCTCTCAACACAGAGTGGGAAGCTGGAAGTAGTCTGCTATGAAGTCATGAAGTGGTGGCTCTTAACAATCTTACGCAGAAAGACTTTATGTTAGGTCACTGCCCACACATAATCCTAAACACACTGATCCCTAAAGAAAGTCTGCCTAGAGACTAAATTGCCAGCCACTCTGCTACATGCAGAGCAGTTTTGGTTTTTTTTTACATCTTTATTGGAGTATAATTGCTTTACAATTGTGTGTTAGTTTCTGCTTTATAACAAAGTGAATCAGTTATACATATACATATGTTCCCATATCTCTTCCCTCTTGAGTCTCCCTCCCTCCCACCCTCCCCATCCCACCCCTCCAGGCTGTCACAAAGCACCGAGCTGATCTCCCTGTGTTATGTGGCTGCTTCCCACTAGCTCCCTACCTTACGTTTGGTAGTGTATATATGTCCATGACTCTCTCTCGCTTCGTCACAGCTTACCCTTCCCCCTCCCCATATCCTCAAGTCCATTCTCTAGTAGGTGTGCAGAGCAGTTTTTATTCCACTGGGCAAGATGTATTTAGTTCCACTACCTTTGAGTTGGTGTGAAAGAATTCCAGCTGGCATATAAAGTAAAAGAGCAATGAGAGTTCATTTTCTTTTGACTCAAGGACAGAGTTTGGGAGAAAATGGAAAGCAATTTTTTAAACTCTAGCTTGGTGTGTACGTTTGAGCATGTATATGTGTGTGTGTGTGTGTGTGTGTGTGTGTGTGTATGTGTGTGGAATCTTCTTTATTTTTGTACACTATACCTGAAAAAATAATGCCATTTGCTACTTGGCCATAAATATCCAAACTGATTCTTATGTAGGGGAATTACAAATCCCTAAAATTAATTTTTATTTGTTTCCAAATCAAATATTGATCACTTATTAGGTTAAAAATTTTTGAGTATACCTAATGTTAAAAAATGACTTAAGAGAGATTACTCTGGATAGCCATCTTTAGAAATAAAGTTTCTTAAACTTATTTTGGTTTTTTTCCCTCTGTTGTCATAGCTAAAACTCTTTTTTCTATACATCCTGTATTTTTTTCATTGCATTTTTTTCATATCTTCAGAAAAACAGTTTCTAAGAAGGATTTGTTAATATATCTGGCTTAATATTATTTCGGGTATAGAAATACAGAGATCTTATTTCCCCGTATGCAAATGTTTTTTTTTAATACATGTATGTCTGTTCTACTACTTCATGTGTTTCTTGAGGGGAGCCCTTGGTATCAATCACCTTTGTAATCCCAGTGTCGAGCACAACTTTCAGAATATAACATGTATTTTATATATAAGGAATAATGATTGAATAAATTAATGCATTAACATTCATAAGAAGTTATATAAGAGTTTCTATAAATAAGGCAGAGATGTACCAATCATCACCATGTTTAGCTACTCACTTAAGACAATTACTGCTTGCCTTATTAATTTAAATTAGAAATATTTTAATTGAATGACATATGTTTCTAATTACTTAATTTTCTTTAAAGTTTGAATCAGAAATTTTACTCTGCAAAGTCACTTTTCAGTGAATTATCATTCTATGAGGCATTGTTTAGGACATAAGAATAACTGACCATGATATGTAATCTAAAACTCATCTTAGTCAAATAAATTGATGTCTTCTCCCAGAAACCATTTTAGCAGGTTATTAACAAAGATAAATGACTAGTTTCAACTTCAAGTCCTTTATTTTTCTGACCTACCATCCAATGGGGAGTGAATGAGTAAAGTAATATTCTTAAGGCTGGCAACTGAAGGCCAGCATTAGCCAACTCTTATAATATGAAAATGTCTTGATGAATATTTTTATTTTAGGTCAACTTATCTCCCTTTTTCTAAGGAGAATGGGAGGTTTTCTGGGGAATAGATTGCAAGTAACTATGACTGAGGAGATCATAAAAGGAGATGCATATTCTGATGAGTAATTTGTGGACATTTTCTCCTTTTCCTGAATGCAAATATCAAACATTTAGATATGGAAAGATTAACATTAATATTATTATGTAAAGTGTAAGCATCAATAAATTAGCAAATCACTAGGCTGCTTTATGTTAATATAACTTTAGAGAAAATATAGAAAATGTGTACATGTAAAATGTTTCAAGTGATTTTTTTTAAGAATTTTAAATAATTTTTGTACAAAAGCAAAAATCATTTTTAAATGTCTATATAAGAAAAATACAGGGCTTCCCTGGTGGCGCAGTGGTTGAGAGTCTGCCTGCCAATGCAGGGGACGCGGGTTCGTGCCCCGGTCCGGGAAGATCCCACATGCCGCGGCGCAGCGGGGCCCATGAGCCATGGCCGCTGAGCCTGCACGTCCGGAGCCTGTGCTCCGCAACGGGAGAGGCCACAACAGTGAGACGCCCGCGTACCACAAAAAAGAAAAAGAAAAAACAGAGAAAAATACAATCAACAACATTTTGGTAACAAATGGAAAGTATTAATATTAGTTTATTCCAAATGGATTAGCCATGAATACCTTTGCTAGAGTTGAATTTGATGGACAAAAATTTAAAATTTTTAAGTATTCATTACTCAGTAATCTATAAATGTTATTGTAAGTGGCCTGTAGAGTGTTTGTTCATACCCAATTAGAGAAAGATCTTAGAAAATATTCAACAGATCATAATTCATAAAAAATTTACTTTGATGGAAATTTTAATATATTTGAAAGTATTAACTTTCAGAAATCTATTTTTAAACAATATGTATGCATTATTGGTGATATCTAATGAAATTCAGAAGGCATTTTTTTCTCATTGGTATGGACAAAAATGTCTGTATATACTCCAATCTGAATTGTGTTAAATTGTCTTATATTCATACATTTTCCAATTATCTACTTGTTAATTAATTAATTAATTCAGTTAGTATCCTTCTTCTGGGTATCTACAATGTGCCAGGTTATGTGTTGAGCACTAGGGATACAAAGATGAATAATAATCTGTCTTTTCACAATCTTACTGAATAGTATGGGAGATGTGGGAATAAATAAAACACAAATTATAAGTGCTATAGAAATTCTGTGAAAGCTCAGAAGAAGGGGCATCAAAGAAAGGTCCCATACAAATGGTACTTGAGCTAGTTCTTGAATGATAAGTAGGGAATTTTCAGGTTAAAAAATAGTGGGTTAACAAAAGAAGGGAGAGTAAAATTTTGGAAAAATAAAGAGTATGTGCACAGGCCCTAGATATTTAAAGGCAGGAAGTTCAAAGGGCAATTAAAATTTAATTATGTTTGCACTAGAAGGTGACCAGTTTTATTAGCTAATTGAATGTTACGCTTTAGGGATGAGAAAAATTCAAATTTGATCCTCCATTATCTAATTAAAAAAACTAAAATGATAATGATTAAAGTAATTGTATTAATAATACATAAAGTATTGAGGGAAAATAATGACTTTTGTTTTCCACATGATTAGTTTGGAAAATTTGGAAACAGTGAAAAGGAGGTGTCCAGAAAGCCATTGTAAATAGTTTTTGTTTATCACACAAATCAAGTTGTTTGCTTTTGTTTTTTATGATCTACAATGGAGAAGTATTGTGTTAGCAAGTAGAGTAGGCTTTTTTAACCTCAGCACTACTGACATTTTAGACCAGGTAATTTTTTCCTCTGGGGGCTGTTCTGAGCATTGTAGGACATATAGCAACATTTCTGGTCTTTACCTACTAGATGTCAGTAGTACTGAGTCCCAAGTTTTAATAACCAAAAACGCCTCCAGCCATTGTCAAACATCTCCTGTGGGCACGGGGGTGCAAAATAACCCTCATTTGAGAACCACTGATTTAGAGAGATGAACATTCTTAAAGATAAGGGAGATTAGATTAACACATATGACAATGTATACTATAAATTTTTGGTTATTGAAAGAAGATGGAAATACATGGAATTATGTCAATCATGGGCAACTTTCCAAAACAAACAGGATTTGAACTTGATCAAAATACAACAAAAAATACAGCTTAATAAATGGGTGGGCAATGGAAGGGGAAAAAATAAAAGGATTATGACAAGAGTAATTAATATATAGATAAACGCCAGTAAAAAGTTATCAAAACTGTATATTTTTTAGGAAGTCCAATGACAACCCATTATAAATTTGGAATGAGATTCTAGTCTCAAGAATACTATCAGACTAATGAAGAGTGAAAGAAAAATTAAATGCTCTAAATGTCTTATTCCTTAGAATTTTAAGATATTACTTGGCAAAATTAGCTTTGACATTTTACTAGTTCAAAAAAAGTATATAATATTTAATTAAATATTTTATTTTGAGAAAAATGTGATATACATGCACTTGTAAGAAATAATGCCAAGATCTCATGTATACTTTACCCAGTATTCTCAAAGATAATATCTTTCAATACTATAAAACTATTACAAACAGGAAACTAACATCATATACTTAAGATACAGAACATTTCCATCACCACAAGAATTCCTCCTGTTACCCTTTTATCACCGCACCCATCTCCCTTTTCATCTGTCTCTAATTCCTGTCAACTACTAATCCATTTTCCATTTCTAAAATTGTCCTTTCAAAAATGTCATATAAATCACATTATCCAGCATGTAATATTGGGATTTTTTTTTCTATTTAGCTTAATTTCCTGGAGAGTCATCCAAGTTGTTGCATAGATCAATTGGTCGTTAGATTTTATTGTTGAGTGTTATTCCATGGTATGGATGTACCACAGTTTGTTTACTCTTTTTTGAGCCAAGTTTTAACCAATTTTGACCATTATGAATAAAATAGCTAGGGATATGCATGCACAGGTTTTTGTGTGGAAATAAGTTTTTATTTCTCTCTGATAAATGCCCAGGAGTGAAACTGTTGGGTTGTATAGCAGCCATGTGTTTAATTTTATAAGAAATTGCCAAACTGCCTTCTAGAGTGACAATGTCTTTTACATTCCCACCAGAAAATATTTTTATCCAGTTTCTCCCTATCTTCACCTACATTGGATATTGTCTTTGTATTTTAAGCATTCTGATAGGTGTGTAGTGATATTACATTGAGTATTTAATTTGCATGTCCCTGATGGCTAACTATGTTGAACATCTTTATACATACTTCTTTGTTTTCTGTATATGCTCCTCAGTGAAATATCTGTTTATGTCTTTTGCCAGTGTTCTAATTAGATCGTTTAGCCTACTTCTGTGGGTTGTGGTTCCATTGGTAGTTTAATTTATAGAAACTTTGTGGTGTTACTTTGTTCTGTTTGAAAGTGTTTGGTGCTGCTGAATTTTCCACTGGTATCCTTCGAGAGTGGGGTGTTAGGAATGAGGAATCTGGTACTTCTAGGTGGGGGAAGAGTCTCCAGTTCACATTGTGGAATAGTTCTTCCCAGGCTGGGTGTTGGTTGTTTAGAGATTCCCTCTGCCTGTGTGGTACTGAAATCACATCTGGGCAGAGGCTGCTTGTTGCAGCAGGATTCTCTTTGCTAGTTCCAGTAGCTGGCCTCTGCCTCCTTATCTCATAGCAGAGGCAGGGGGCCTCATCTATGATGCTGATGACCGGGAAGGAGGGTGTTTCCCTGGCCACTGTTGTTAGTGAGGTTGCTATTGATCCTCCTTGCAGGTGTTACAAACTGGCTTTATATCATTGGCAGGATTCTTGTTTAGTCTAGGGGAGTAGTATGCCTACCTAGTCTGTCAACTCTTGTTCGGTTTGGGCTCAGAAAATGCCAGTCCAGGGTGCTTTCTGTTGTTAATTGTGTGTGAGGAAATCATAAGAAGCCCTGCCCCTGTGTCATTCCTTCAGTTCTTGGGTCCAAAACCAGTTGTTTAAAAAGAGACAATATGCTCCAAACAGAGTCACTTTTGTTAGACCCCATGTCAGCAAACCAAGACTTAATACCTAACCTAATTACAGTTTCAATCATCCCCAGGAACATGACCTTTAACTAGCTAACCTGAAATTTCTTGGTCATTACTAGCAGGAAATCCGCTGATAGGCCCCTTCCATTCCTCTTAGGAGTGTGACCTTACCTAAACTAATACAATTTTGCTAATAATTTCCTTTTTCTGTCCCCTGTCTACTGCTCAGTGGAGCTCCTTTCTATTGCTAGATGGAATTCTGCCTGGTTAATGAATTGTTTAGTAAAGCCAATTTTATCTATAAAATTTATTCAGTTGAATTTTTATTTAAAAGAGTTTTCCCTTGGCACTATGGAAACAGTGTTTCTATCTTAACTTTGTCAAGGCACAGTAGCAGAGTAGAAAGCAATCTGGATAAGGAATCAAAAGACCTAGTTTCAGTTCCTAGATTTACCATGTGTTAATTGTATGATTTGGGTGTTCAATAAATTTTTGTTGAACTGAATTAGGGTGTTATGGGGTTTTTTTTTTGCCTCAATTTCCTTATTAATAAAGTGAGTGTAATGGGGTATTAAAGATGCGTAACCTATTGTATTTTGACATGAAAAGGAAGAGTGTCCTCTAGAGTATTGGGCATTTATGTCACTTTGATGCAAGAGAATGAAATATTACGTCCCTGGATGCACGCGTGTCCGTGGAACAGGCTGCCAAGTGAGAGTACTTGGCTTCTTGCAGGAAAGAATTCAAAGCTGAAGTAGAGTGAAAGCAGTTTTATTCAGGGAGATACACACTCCATAGACAGAATGTGGTCCATCTCAGAAGGTGAGAGCAACCCCAGGGTATGGGGTTCTTAGTTTTTATGCGCTGGGTAATTTCATACTCTAACGAGTGGGAGAAATATTCTTGTTAAGGGGTGGGGATTTCTAGGAGTTGGGCCGCTGCTCTCTTTTGGGCCTTTTATAGTCAGCCCTAGAACTATCATCGTGCAAATGGGAGTGATTTTTTAGTATTCTAATGAAGACATTATGAGCTAAAGGTCAATAACTGGACCATGCTTGGACCATGATTGATGCCTTCTTGGTTTTACCTGGTTCCAGCCACTTGCTGTCGTATCCTCTTTTTCTCAGTGGCTGTGCCCCCCTCCATATCCTTTTAATAGTTGTGATCTGCCCTCTTCCTTCCTGTCTCAACTTGAGTATAATAAGACTCCTGTAACTCCTAAGTCACAGGACGTGTAAGGGTACAAAAGGATAATGTATTGTTGATTTGAAAATATAGACTGCCAGATATTTCTCCAGCAAAGATGGGTTCATTTGGGATCAGCATAGATTTGCAATTTGCAGTCTACAGCCATGGTGAGCTACTATGCAAGTCCCCAGGCTCCAAGGGAAGGAGAACACCTTTATACAGAGACAAAATAAATTAGGAGGGCTATAGTAAACAAAAAATTCACGGTTTTTCATTGTCTGAGTCCTTGTCCAGGAAAGAAAAGGAGTCTTCTTCCTGTTGGGCTCTGCCATCTTCACAGGGTGTGAGAGCTCCACCTTCTGGTCTCCAAACTCTATTTAATTGAGGTTTCTGTTTATTAATTTTTTACAATATGTACAAAAAAGTATATTGCACATGACAAACTGCTGTGCAAATGTAAGAAATCAATTAACATGCTGGAGCTATAGACAATCAAGTGGTTTGAATTGTGATTTCTGAAGTGTTTTAGTAAGACATTTTGTTTAAAAGAGACAATTAAACTTAGATGGATCATTATACGTTAAAACCCCCTTGTATTATAAATTAGCAAGAAGGGATGGTTGGAGTGTTACAAAAGACTGTGCTTGATTACATTTAGGTTTGTGTTTTATGCCTTTTCCTTTTCTAACAGTTTTAACTCACAGTAATAGTGCCTTTATAGTTAATTTTTCTTTTAACACACCTGTACACATAACCTTCTGCTCCTTTTCTTCTCTGCTTTTTAGGCTGTAAGTGCTCTTCAGCTACTTAGAACTCTTTGTTGGCCACTCAGAGAGATTCCACTCGGCCAAGCAAGCCTTATCATCTCCAGGTTCTTCCTTCTCATATCTTCCAAAATAACCCAAGCAACTTGTTTCCATCAACTGATTCTCTATGTTGCTTGATAGTTAGTCTGATTCAATAAAGGCATAAATATTTATATGGTCTTGTAGCTGAAAGGAATTATATATGGTTCAATTTTGCATATAAATGGACAGGAGGACTAATATTTATCATAAATCTATTTTGTACTGTAGGGTAGTAAGATTTGCCATACATTTGTGGTGTCTCTTTGGTATGAGGATTAACTTAGGCTGATTATTTTTAAGAAACAAGAGACACAGGAAGTCTTTCTTTTTACTTTCCCCTTAAGTAACTAAAGAATTAAGGTATTCTGTTTCCAGAATAGAACTATCACTGGATATATCTGCAAAGAATATGAGCTAGGTGTGGTGGGGGAAACCCTGGCAGGGCCTATGTCCTGCTGTCTCTGCATCCAGGAAACAATTGCTTTTCTATGTCCATGTGAATTACCTTCCTCTCCTGTGAAGTCCCATACTACTTCCCCGACATCCTCTTTTTTCTTTAGCTGAAGATAGTATTTAAGGTGAGAGTTTTAGCAATTTTGACAATTTACTCAGTTTTCCTGGCTTGGTCCCATGTAACATGTTATTAAACTTTTGTTTGATTTTCTTCTGTTAATCTGTCTCATGTCAGTTTAATTCTGAGATCACCCAGAAGAACCTAGAAGGGTAGAGGAAAATTTCTTCCTCCCCAACACAGCACTTTCTGTGTCTTAATAGCATAGAATAATAGAATTTTGGTTCACGTAAGTCTAAATTGGAATCTTTACTCTGCCACTAACTGTATGATTTTAACAAGTTATAAGAACTCTGAAATTTAGTTTTCTTATTGCAAGATGAAGAAAATATACTTATTTCTCTCTATAGGCGAGTAATTGGTTCTAAAAGTGTTGTTTATAAGTATTAGAAATTTTATTGTTTATTGTCATTTATGTAATATCTACAAGGTTTTAATTAATTAAAAAGTGAACTCAAGCATTAAGCTCATAAGAGTCTGTAATATGCATTCATAATTGGATTGTGTACAAAACTGTAGTTTTAGTCATCATACCAATAAATAGTATTTATATTTTACAACTTGTTTAGAAGCTGGGCAAATTATCATAAAATAGTAGCAATCTTCTAAAAGATTTGGGAATCATAGTTGGACAAAATAAGATGGACTTTGCTTTAAAAAGAAAAAAAACTACTATTTTTTTAATATAAGAACATAGGATGTGAACACCCACTAAGAAGAGATTAAATCAAATGTTTCTTTTCTTACAATTAGGTAGGTTAATATTGCTTAACCATTTACTGCAGTGCACATTTTATAGTTGGTGATCAATAGATATTCTTTTTTTTTGAGGAAACTCAGTGTTCTTAATATGAACAAAATTATGATGTTTCATCATTTAACATGGTACCTGATACATGACTCTTTTTGAATTTTTTATGGTTTTCTCAGGGTATATGCCCAGTAGTGGGATTGCTGGGTCATATGGTAGTTCTATTTGAAGTTTTTTAAGGAACTTCCATACTGTTCTCCATAGTGACTGTACCAATTCACATTCTTACCAGCAGTGCAAGAGTGTTCCCTTTTCTCCACACCCTCTCCAGCATTTATTGTTTCTAGATTTTTTGATGATGGCCATTCTGACTGGTGTGAGATGATATCTCATTGTAGTTTTGATTTGCATTTCTCTAATGATTAATGATGTTGAGCATTCTTTCATGTGTTTGTTGGCACTCTGTATATCTTCTCTGGAGAAATGTCTATTTAGGCCTTCTGCCCATGTTTGGATTGGGTTGTTTGTTTTTTTGTTATTGAGCTGCATGAGCTGCTTATAAATTTTGGAGATTAATCCTTTGTCAGTTGCTTCATTTGTAAATATTTTCTCCCATTCTGAGAGTCGTCTTTTGGTCTTGTTTATGGTTTCCTTTGTTGTGCAAAAGAATGTTCATTGCAGCTCTATTTACAATAGCCCAGAGATGGAAACAACCTAAGTGTCCATCATTGGATGAATGGACAAAGAAGACATGGCACATATATACAATGGAATATTACTCAGCCATAAAAAGAAACAAAATTGAGCTATTTGTAATGAGATGGATAGACCTAGAGTCTGTCATACAGAATGAAATAAGTCAGAAAGAGAAAGACAAATACCGTATGCTAACACATATATATGGAATTTAAGAAAAAAATGTCATAAAGAACCTAGGGGTAAGACAGGAATAAAGACACAGACCTACTAGAGAACAGACTTGAGGATATGGGGAGGGGGATGTGTGAGCTGTGACAAAGCGAGAGAGGCATGGACATATATACACTACCAAACGTAAGGTAGATAGCTAGTGGGAAGCAGCCGCATAGCACAGGGAGATCAGCTCGGTGCTTTGTGACAGCCTGGAGGGGTGGGATGGGGAGGGTGGGAGCGAGGGAGATGCAAGAGAGAAGAGATATGGGAACATGTATATGTATAACTGATTCACTTTGTTATAAAGCAGAAACTAGCACACCATTGTAAAGCAATTATACCCCAATAAAGATGTTAAAAACAAAACAACAACAAAGAAAAACATGGTACCTGCAATGTCCCCACTAGAGGGAGTGATATTTTCAAAAATCTCCTATTAAAATGCCTATCTTCCTAGGAGATCTAACATCTTAAATAGTTAAAAGTTAACATGTTATAATAAGGAATTTGCTGAAAAAATGAGAGAAAATCACTGGAGGGTATCTTTGGGTTTTATTTGCTTGTTTGTTTGTTTGGGCAGCTCAATGCAGAATTTATTTCAAGGAGAAGGGATTCATAAATTCCTAGACAATGATAGCAGAAAAACCATGAGTGCTATGCTAACAAATTTGAAAATCACCCTGTAGTGAGTGGGAATTGAACCACTATAATCAGAGGAATGACATAATCAGACTTAACTTTTGGGGCACTGAGGAGGATATAGAAAAAAAAAAAAAGGAAAAAAGTAATTGAAGACAGATGATCAATGATGATGAGTTCATTGACATTCAGGCCAGATGTGGAAAAGAACATTAAATGTGGGTCTCTGAAAGGATGAGAGGGTAGATCTGAGAAGCATTTTAGAGTGAGAATTTATATATGTTAATTATGACTTAGTTAAAAGGGTTAGGCTAATTTTGGGATTTCTTCCTTGGGAAAATAAATGAATGTTATTTGATTTACTCAGATATAGAATATGGGAAGTAAACCATGTGTGTAGTCTAGGTGAGGAGCGGATGATGAGTTACCTTCTTTGGCATTTTTAAATTAATGATGAAACTACCCAGAAAATAGATTGAAAATATAAGATGATACCAACACATAAGGCAGTCTGAAGAATAAAGGTAACGACCTGATAAAGAACAGTAAAAGAAAAGCAGGGTATAGGTTACAACAGCCAAACAGGAAGAAAGTTTCAAGAATGAAGAATTGATCAAGAGTGTCATATTCCTGTCAGTGTCAAAGCAGTTTAGATTAGTACAAGAAAATATCATTAAATTTGACAGGTTGTATTTGTGAACCCAATGAAGAGATGACCACTCTTTCTTGGTGAGAACCAAATGTAGGTTACAGTAGTTTGAGAAACAACTGAAGAAAGAAAAAATAGCAAGAAAGTGTAAAGGGCTTTCATAAATTTGAAGATAAAAGAAAAGTGAAATATTGAATGATGCCTCAAAGTTAAGAAATGAATGGAAAAACTTTCTAAAGCAAATTAATTCTGCTGGGAGTAATTAGGTAAGAATTCAAGATCTCTGTGTTTTTTAATAATTTGGAATATCTTGCTCATATGGTCCAAGCCCAAAATTCTAAATCTAATAATGTCATAACATTTTGACATTATCACTATTCCTTAACCAATTTTCTTCTTCTGCATACCCTTTCAAGTGAATAGCATTGACTTTTATGTTGTTTCTCTCTTTCTCTCTCTCTCTCTCTCCCTTATTTTTTCAGTGTTTCTGTGCTAAATCCATACTCACTAAAAATGAATTATACTATGTCAATACAGTAATAATAATAGTGATTCTGTCAGCTATGCAAAACAGAAGAAAATTACAAATTCCGTCACCACTGAATAATCCCACTTTACATACCTACTGCTTCCCAGAAAAAATATCACAGTGTTATTATTCCTCTACAATTTTTTTCATGCTATTCTTACCCTGTATGCCATACCTTTTCTTTTATCTTATTCAAATTTCACCTATTCTTGAAGGTTGATCTCAAGACCTACCTCTCTGTAAAGCTTCCTATAATTATCACTCCATATTTGACCCCTTTTCTGACCTCCTGTAGTACTTAAGCATACCATAAAAAAATGACTAATGATTAGATGCTATTGTCTATTTTCCTATCTTGATTTATATTTGCATGTCTCTTCTTACCAACTAGATTGTAAGCTCATCATTGGCAGTGAGCTAATCTTATGTTTCTTTAGTTCTGGGCTCCAACCCCCACTCCACATCTTCCTTCAGTTATTACAAGTATATAGAAAAGGCTTAAGCACAAATAAACCATTAATCAATACTTTGTTTAACACCATGAAATACATAATCAAGTATAGAACCATAATGTATCTAAATCTGACACATTTCCTTATCAGTGCCTCTAAATTCTGATACATAAATAACTTCAGGGAAGAGAAAGAATTTAAGCATAAACTGAGATTTCCAAGAGACTATAGTGCTTTTACAAGTTATTTCAAAAATTTTATCAGCAAGAAGCATATTACATCTCTGGCTGTAAATGTGCAACTGAGAGTTCTCAAAGTCTCTTTAAATACGTTTAATATTTTTCCTCATAAAGAGAGAAATATGAGGCTTCTCTGAACTTCTTGGAAAGAACAGATTGCAGTGGTATTCAAACCTTAATGCCTAATTTTATTGGCCATTCAGTTGAACTGATCTATAAACACAATCTAATCTGATCCTAAACAGGAATGGTAAGCATTTACAAAGGTTAATTTGAATGATTTCATATGACCCTGAACATAACAGATTATTTTTGTACATTGTCTTATTTTCCTTTTCCAACCTCACTTTTGAAGCTGTAAGGTTTAAATTATAAATGCACAGAACCAACCAAAACACTTTAAATAGATAGAAAAGTTATCTAGTTTCCAAATGAAAACAAAAAGTAAGGCTACATGAGGCTGAGTCAGCATTTTGTATAAGTATGGTGGGCTCCTTTGTCATACCTTACACCTTTGAATTAGGCAAATTTTATTTTATTTTTACCCTCTTTCAGTGGTTTCAAATCTCATATTTCCTTGGCTTTTTGGTACTACCTACCTTACTACAGATACAATCATATGTGGATATTATGTGATGTCATGATTCATCCGGTTTTCTATATGACATAATTACAAAGTTTCACCACTTTCCTTCCTTCTGTTCTTCTCCCATCAAAATTTACCTATGACCCACACTCTCAGGGTCCTCATCTCTAAAAATTAGCAATATGAAATTACCCAAATAAATTAACTCTGATGCAATGCCATGCCTTAACCCAATAAACATGCAAACACCAGGAGGTCCTTAAGGACTTGGTCTAATAGTTAAATTTGCAGCTCTCAGCAGAGGCTTTGGTTAGTGCAAGAGTAGTGCATTTTTCCATAGAGGGGGTATTTGTCATTCCTCAACCTTAGGGCTGCTATAATTAAGAAGCTGTCACAAAGATTCTGTTGACAACTATAGTCATAATGAACCAGAGTGATAGACCTCCTAAGTTAAGGAACCATTAAATATGAAACAAAAATTAAAGCTTAACAAACACAAAAAGAAAAAGAGGGCTTCCCCAGTGGCACAGTGGTTGAGAGTCCGCCTGCCGATGCAGGGGACATGGGTTTGTGCCCCGGTCCAGGAGGATTTGATGTGCCGCGGAGCAGCTGGGCCCGTGGGCCATGGTTGCTGAGCCTGCACGCCCGGAGCCTGTGCTCCGCAACGGAAGTAAAAGAAAAAGAGAATTTTTAAAACCAATGGTTAATATTCAACAGTTGACTACACTCTGTTATAACGGTTCCTAAACTTATGTATACATTCATCATTCGGGCAGCTTGTTAAACAATTTCTGGCTTCCAAACTCTGATATTCTGATTCAGTGTGTCTGATGTATAGACCTGAAATCTGTACTTTTTTTCATAATTTCCTAGATCATTTTGATATAGGTCATCTGAGGAATGTATTCAAACTCTGCTATATAATTATAAATGTATATAGATCTATCTTAGTATGTTTACTCTCATTTCTCATTTCTCTCATCCTTGTCAAATGTAACTTCCTCTCACAATTATCTTATTTTTGTAACATCTTCATTGGAGTATAATTGATTTACACTGTTGTGTTACTTGCTGTTGTATAACAAAGTGAATCAGCTATACAAATACATATATCCTTATATACCCTCCCTCTTGTGTCTCCCTCTGACACTCCTTATCCCACCCATCTATGTGGTCACAAAGCACAGAGCTGATTTCCCTGTGCTATGCAGCTGCTTCCCACTAGCTATCTATTTTACATTTACTAATGTATATATGTAACTGACACTCTCTCACTTCATCTCGGCTTAACCTCCACCATCCCGTGTCCTCAAGTACATTCTCTATGTTTGTGTCTTTATTCTTGTCCTGTCCCTAGGTTCTTCAGAACAAATTTTTTTTTAGATTACAAATATATGTGTTATCATACGGTATTTGTTTTCCTCTTTCTGACTTACTTCACTCTGTATGACAGACTCTAAGTGCATCCACCTCACTACAAATAACTCAATTTTGTTTCTTTTTATGGCTGAGTAATATTCCATTGAATATATGTGCCACATCTTCTTTATCCATTCATCTGTCAATGGACACTTAGGTTGCTTCCATGTCCTGGCTATTGTAAATAGAGCTGCAATGAACATTGTGGTACATGTCCTTCTTGAATTATGGTTTTCTCAGGGTATATGCCCAGTAGTGGGATTGCTAGGTCATACGGTAGTTCTATTTTTCATTTTCTAAGGAACCTCCAGACTGTTCTCCATAGTGGCTGTATTAAGTTACATTCCCACCAACAGTGCAAGAGGGTTCCATTTTCTCCACACCCGCTCCATCATTTATTGTTTGTAGACTTTTTGATAATGGCCATTCTGACCAGTGTGAGGTGATACATGATTGGAGTTTTGATTTGCATTTTGCTAATAATTAGTGATGTTGACCATCCCTTCATGTGTTTGCTGGCAATCTGTATATCTTCTTGGAAGAAATGTCTATTTAGGTCTCCTGCCCATTTTTGGGTAGGATTGTCTGATTTTTTGATATTGAGCTGCATGATCTGCTTGTATATTTTGGATAATAATCCTTTGTCAGTTATTTTTCTGCAAATATTTTCTCCCATTCTGAGGGTTGTCTTTCATCTTGTTTACAGTTTCCTTTGCTGTGTAAAAGATTTTAAGTTTCATTAGGTTCCATTTGCTTATTTATTTTTTTTTTCCATTTCTCTTGAGGTGGGTCAAAAAGATCTTGCTGTGATTTATGTCAAAGACTGATCTTCCTATGTTTTGCTCTAAGAGTTTTATCATTTCTGGACTTACATTTAGGTATTTAATCCATTTTGTGTTTATTTCTGTTTATGGTGTTAAGGAGTGTTCTAATTTCATTCTTTTACATGTAGCTGTCCAGCTTTCCAAGCACCACTTATTGAAGAGACTGTCTTTTCTTCATTGTATATTCTTGCCTCCTGTATCAAAGATAAAGTAATCATATGTGTGTGGGTTTATGTCAGGCCTTTTTATCTAGTTCCATTGATCTACATTTCTGTTTTTGTGCCAGGACCATACTGTCTTGATTACTGTAACTTTGTAGTATAGTCTAAATTCAGGGAGCCTGATTCTTCCATCTCCATTTTTCTTTCTCAAGATTGCTTTGGGTATTCAGGGTCTTTTCTTTTTCCATGCAAATTGTGAAATTTTTTGTTCTAGTTCTGTGAAAAATGATATTGGTAGTTTGATAGGGATTGCACTGAATCTGTAGATTGCTTTGGGCAGTAGGGCCATTTTTACAAGGTTGATTCTTCCAATCCAAGAACAAGGGAGAGCTCTCCATCTGTTTGCATCATCTTTAATTTCTTACATCAATGTCTTATAGTTTTCTGCATATGGGTCTTTTTGTCTCCTTAGGTAGGTTTATACCTAAGGTATTTTATTTTTTTGTTGCAGTGGTGAATGGGAGTGTTTCCTTAATTTCTTTTTCAGATTTTTCACCATTAGTGTAGAGGAATGCAAGAGATTTCTGCACATTAATTTTGTATTCTGATACTTTAGCAAATTCATTGATTAGCTCTAGTAGTTTTCTGGTAGCATCTTTAGGATTCTCTATGTAGAGTACCATGTAATCTGCAAACAGTGACAGTTTTATTTCTTCTTTTCTGATTTGTATTCCCTTTATTTCTTTTTCTTCTCTGATTGCTGTGGCTAAAACTTCCAAAGCTATGTTGAATAATAGTGGTGAGAGTGGGCAACCTTGTCTTGTTCCTGATCTTAGGGGAAATGATTTCAGTTTTTCACCATTGAGAAAGATGTTGGTTGTGGATTTGTCACATATTGCCTTTATTATGTTGAGTTAAGTTTCCTCTATGCCTACTTTATGGAAAGTTTTTTTTTTTTTTACCATAAGTGAGTGTTGAATTTTGTCTAAAGCTCTTTCTGCATCTATTGAGATAATCATATGTTTTTTATCCTTCAGTTGGTTAATGTGGTATATCTCATTGATTGATATGCTTATATTGTAGAATCCTTGCATTTGTAGGATAAACCCCACTTGATCATGGTGTATGATCCTTTTAATATGCTGTTGGATTCTGTTTGCTAGTATTTTGTTGAGGACTTTTGCATCTATGTTCATCAGTGATATTGGCCTATAGTTTTCTTTTTTTGTGGCATTTTTGTCTGGTTTTGGTAGCAGGGTGATGGTGGCCTCATAGAATGAATTTGGAATTGTTCTTCACTCTGCTATATTTTGGAAGAGCTTGAGAAGGATAGGTGTTAGCTCTTCTCTAAGTGTTTGATAGAATTCACCTGTGAAGCTGTCTGGCCCTGGGCTTCTGTTTGTTGGAAGATTTTTAATCACAGTTTCAATTTCTGTGCTTGTGATTGGTCTGTTTATGCTTTCTATTTATTCCTGGTTCAGTCTCAGAAGGTTGTGCTTTTCTAAGAACTTGTCCATTTCTTCTAGGTTGTCCATTTTATTAGCATATAGTTGATTGTAGTAATCTCTCATGATCCTTTGTATTTCTGCAGTGTCATTTGTTATGTCTCCTTTTTCATTTCCAAATCTGTTGATTTGAGTCTTCTCCCTTTTTTTCTTTTGAGTCTGGCTAGTGTTTTATCAATTTTGTTTATCTTCTCAAAGAGCCAATTTTAGTTTTATTGATCTTTGCTATCATTTCCTTCATTTCTTTTTCATTTATTTCTGATCTAATCTTTATGATGAGATTATTATTATAATTATATTATATTATATCATATTATAATTTTATTATTATTAT
This sequence comes from Pseudorca crassidens, assembly GCF_039906515.1. Lineage (NCBI taxonomy): Eukaryota > Metazoa > Chordata > Mammalia > Artiodactyla > Delphinidae > Pseudorca > Pseudorca crassidens. The sequence goes on along the minus strand of NC_090317.1, from coordinate 55,838,272 downwards.
TAGATTATGTTAACTTTGTTTTTTTTTTTTTTCGTTGCTCTTTCTCTAACTGCTTTAGGTGTAATGTTAGGTTGTTTACTTCTGATTTTTTTTGTTTTTTTGAGGTAGGACTTTATTGCTATAAACTTCCCTCTTAGAACTGCTTTTGCTGCATCTCATAGGTTTTGGGTCATTGTGTTTTAATTTTCATTTGTTTCTCGGTATTTTTTGATTTCCCCTTTGATTTCTTCAGTGATCACTTCGTTATTTAGTAGCATATTGTTTAGACTCCATGTGTTTGTGTTTTTTACAGGTTTTTTTTCTTGTCATTGATATCTTGTCTAATAGCATTGTGGTCGGAAAAGATACTTGATATGATTTCAATTTTCGTAAATTTACCAAGGCTTGATTTGTGACCCAAATTATGATCTAACTTGGAGAATGTTCCATGAGCACTTGAGAAGAAATTCTATACTATTGTTCTTGGATGGAATGTCCTATAAGTATCAATTAAGTCCATCTTGTTTAATGTATCATTAAAAGCTTGTTTTTCCTTATTTATTTTAATTTTCATTCATCTTTCCATTGGTGAAAGTGGAGTGTTAAGGTGCTCCTATTTTGGGTGCATAAATATTTATAATTGTTAGATCTTCTTCTTGGATTGATCCCTTGATCATTATGTAGTGTCTTCCTTTGTCTCTTGTTATAGTCTTTATTTTAAATTCTATTTTTCTTATATGATTGTTGCTACTCCAGCTTTCTTTTGATTTCCATCTTCATGGAGTATATTTTTCCATCCCCTCACTTTCAGTCTGTATGTTTCCCTAAGTCTGAAGTGGGTCTCTTGTAGACAGCATATATACAGGTCTTGTTTTTGTACCCATTCAGCAAGCCTGTGTCTTTTGGTTGGAGCATTTAATCCATTTACATTTAAGGTAATTATCAATAAGTATGTTCCTATTACCATTTTCTTAATTGTTCTTGGTTTGTTTTTGTAGGTCTCTTCCTTCTCTTGTGTTTACTGCCTGGAGAAGTTCCTTTAACATTTGTTGTAAAGCTGATTTGGTGGTGCTGAACTCCCTCAGCTTTTTCTTATCGGAAAACGTTTCAATTTCTCCATCAAATCTGAATGAGATCCTTGCTGGTAGAGTAATCTTGGTTGTAGGTTTTTCCCTTCATCACCTTAAATGTCCTGCCACACCCTTCTGGCTTGCAGAGTTTCTGCTGAAAGATCATCTGCTAACCCTATTGGGATTCCCTTGTATGTTATTTGTTGCTTTTCCCTTCCTGCTTTTAATATTTTATCTTTGTATTTAATTTTTGATAGTTTGATTAATATGTGTCTTGGTGTGTTTCTCCTTGGATTTATCCTGTATGGGACTCTCTGTTCTTCCTGGACTTGATTATTTTCTTTCCCAAATTAGGGAAGTTTTCAAGTATAATCTCTTCAAATATTTTCTCAGCCTTTTTCTTTTTCTCTTCTTCTTCTGGAATCCCTATAACTCGAATGTTGTTACATTTAATTTTGTCCCAGATGTCTGAGACTTCCCTCAATTCTTTGCATTGTTTTTTTCTTTATTCTGCTCTATGGTAGTTATTTCCAATATTTTATCATCCATGTCACTTATCCCTTCTTCTGCCTCAGTTATTCTGTTATTGATTCCTTCTAGAGAATTTTTATTGTGTTTTATTTTATTTATTGTGTTGTTCTTCATTGTTTGTTTGCTCTTTAGTTCCTCTAGTTCTTTGTTAAACGTTTATTGTACTTCCTCCATTCTATTTCCAAGATGTTTGATCATCTTTACTATCATTACTCTGAATTCTTTTTCAGGTAGACTGCCTATTTCTTCTTCATTTGTTTAGTCTGGTGGGTTTTTACCTTGCTCTTTCATCTCCTGCATATTGCTCTGTTTTCTCATTTTGTTTAACTTACTGTGTTTGGTGTCTCCTTTTCACAGCCTGCACATTCATAGTTCCTATTGTTTTTGGTGTCTCCCCTCAGTAGGTGAGGTTGATTCAGTGGCTTGTGTAGGTTTCTTGGTGGAGGGGACGAGTGTCTGTGTTCTGGTGGGTGGGGCTGGATCTTGTTTTTCTGGTGAGCAGGTCCATATCTGGTGGTATATTTTGGGGTGTCTGTGAGGTTAATATGATTTTAGGCATCCTCTGCTAATGGGTGGGTTTGTGTTCCTGTCTTGCTAGTTGTATGCATGGGTTGTCCAGCACTGGAGCTTGCTGGTAGTTGAGTGGAGCCAGGCCTAGTGTTGAGACAGAGATCTCTGTGAGAGCTCTTGCCAATTGATATTACCCAGGGCTGGGGAGTCTCTTGTGGTCCAGTGTCCTAATCTAAGCTCTCCCTTCTCAGAGACTCAGGCCTGATACCTGGCCAGTGCACCAGGACCCTGTCAGCCACAGGGCATGGTATGTGGGGAGTTTCTTGCCTTTTGGGAAGTCTAAGGTCTTTTGCAAACATTAAGTAGATGTTCTGTAGGAGTTTTTCCACATGTAGATATATTTTTGATGTATTTGTGTGGAGGAAGTTTATCTCCATGTCTTACTCTTCCCTCATCTTGAAGGTCCTCCTCCTTCACAATTATCTTAACTTTTGATTCTATTTCGTCCTAATGAAATACCCCAAAGTGTGTAATTATTTTTTATCAAGGTTATATATATATATATATATATTTATATATATATATACACACACACACACAGTTATAACATTAAAATAGAATTCTAAAAACTTTACCTCCTTTTGGAAAAGGAAATTAAGTGTGTTCATGAATTATTTCTCCAAATAATATGAAGATGGGCTATAGAAAATTAAAGCTAATCAAATACGTGCTATATGATATATAATTTACTTTCATTTACTTCAATATTCCTAATGTATTATACTTCTATGCATTAACTATAAACAACAACTTTGGGTGATCCAGTTGCCTTATTTGGGAATGTGTTCTCCAGGGGAGTTTAGCTAGCATTTTCATAAATGACCACAGTATAGAAGTATGTACTATAAATGCTTCCGTTATCATTATTGCTGGTCAATGCAGAAGGTTTTGTTAATTAACGTACTGTATGTTATAAATGATTTTTCACTGGTAAAATTTAAAGTATCTCAGATACCTGGATTGGCTTAGTATATTTTAAAGTCAGTATCACTATCTTTCTTTGGTTTCTCACAGAAAGTAGATACTAAGAATTTGTGTTCATGGTGATTACTCTTGGAAATCATCCCAGGGAATTAGAGTGTAAGATAAGAATAGACTAGGGAAAAAGGGATAGCCAAAGGCAGGGTGCATTACTGAGCTGATGACTGCTGTGGGACACCAGGCATAAATCAGGCTGGGGCCCTTTGAGGAGCCGGGAAGATTGTACCTTAGAATCATCCACTTGAGAGATGGAAAAGAGTATTTATCCTCTGGATCTCATCCTCTATAGGGTGTTACTACTCTCTTGCCAATTTGAACATGTGAAAGTGCTAAGCAGGCTTCTGTAGGCATTGCTAACCATAGATTTTGTGAACCCCTGGGGCAGAATGTTAGAGATATAAGTTTCAGCCAAAAAGTGATGCTATTGTAGGTTTACACCTACATGAAGCTGGTTTCCTAAGTAGTAGGTGGAATAAAAGTTGAGCTGTGAGGATATGAGCTCGGGAAAAAGCAATGTCTGGATATGCCCATCCATTCATTGTCCATGCAGTGACTTTGTTAAATAGCATAGTGGTTGTTATAAATAGATTTTCATTGGTGAAATTTCTAGAGTTCAAAATATGTGCATTTTATAGAGGTATTTTAAGGTCATTATCATACTTTCAATTACAAGGTGTAAAAATATAGTGACTTTAGTCACCCACACACTTAAAGATGACCTCACAGGTTTGATTTCTAAGTGGTTCTGAGTCTAGCCACTTACTTTTGAGGACTCTTGGTTATCGTGATTTGAATAGACAAAAGTGAATTACTTTATGCAACATAATGTTAAAGCACTCAAAAGACAAAGATCTGAGATTAATTTGTCTTATATTTGAGGTCTACTTTTCAATAAATATCTGTGCATGTGGCAGAATTTAGCCTAAGGCTTGCTCTCATTTCAATTGTGAGAGAGAAGTCTTTTGTTCTTATAAACTTCTAATTTTTGTAGGTTATTGCCTCCAAAAATAATTGTACCTGCCTAAGTAATAATTGTACCAGCCCAAACTGTCAGCACACAACAGTATATAAATATCTGATATCTTTAAAGTATGTTTGAAGTCATTTACTATGCATTTAAAATTTTCAAATGAATATAGAAGTAAAATAATGAGCATAGCTTTCAAAAATTGGAAAGATGATGTCCATTGAGAGCTTTGTTCTTCTGACCTTCTTGTATATATACAGTACAAAGTTTTTATAAAATAATTCTCAACTCAGAAAATTAATTATATGTGGTATTGTAGCCATGAGGTAAAATACAAGAGTAAAATTAATTTTAGAAATACAAATATGCCCAAGTAGAGACTTTAATAACTACATTATATTGTGGGATTAAATGTCAAGTATTAGAATTCAAGATGAGGTTTTGAAGATATTTTATTTCTTGGCTGGAATAAAAAAAAACCCAAAACTTGCCTTCCAGTAATTCTTCCTTACCATGAAGCTCCTCCACATAGAGTTCTAAAATGAAGGGAAAATAGCAAAATTATGATCAAAGTACAGCTTTATTATTAGCTGGTCTTGTGTCCAATATTTTCAACAAAGAGAAAGGGCCTTGCATGGGGCATGCTCTTTAATCTTGAGAACTGAATGGGACAATGGCCAAATCTTGGGATAGTGTCACCTTCTGGTAATCTGATGTATCTAATACCCTAACATAGTCTGGCAAACATTCTTCTTCTGTGAAGCTATGTATATGTAATGCTTAACCATGATTCACTGTGAAGTGCTATACGTACAATATCTCATTTAATTTCTACCAGCAGTTTTATTAACTCATTATTATTATCCCCTACATAGATGATGAAACTGTGACATAGAGATGTTAAATGACTTGCTCAAAGTTGTACAGTTAATAAGGTCTGAATGATTCCAAAACATGAGCTCTGTCTATATGTAATCCAAGTTTCAGGGATCTATTGTATCACCATTTCCCAAAATTTGTCCTTAAATTATCAGTACTACTAGGTGTTCTTTGAAAAAAAAGAAAAAAGAAAGAAAAAAAGGATTCTATATAAGGTGGGGATTCATTTTACCCTTTCGAAGATTCATAAAATAGTCTTTTATTATAGTCAGTTATTAAAGGTTCAGTGAATTCCTGTAGTCAAAAGTCATGTGTAATATTTTTAAAGGCAACATTATTTAGATTTATCTGATCATGAAACACTTTTCCATGTAGCACATATTAATATATTTATGAAAAGAGGAGCCCTACACTCTATTTTCAGTTAGAATCAGATCAGCAGCATTGAACATAAGTAAGGTATTAATGATGAGTTCATCAGATATTTCATTTATTGTCCTGCACTTATTTTTCATGACTCTGTTAAAAATTATGCTAGTTGATGGGTGAGAGATATGAATAGGACAGAGTCCCTGTTTTCAAGGAACTCTCAGACCAGTAGCAAACAATGAGAACTGAAATTTTTCTATGGTGGTTAGCTCTTTAGGTTAGTTTCATGCAAAGTAATTATATGTCAGGAGGTTGATCTTTGAAGAGTTAATTGGCTAGGCTGTTTTAGTCTAAATTTAGATAATTACCAAAAGCATGTGTATTTTCAGTCATGATGCACCTCTTTCTCCTCCCAAATCCCACTCCTAATTCAAGTTGTTAAAACAAACAAACAAAACAAGCAAAAAACAACAATTGCAGCCATGCTTCAAATAAGAATGACTTTGGACCAAAAATGGAAGAGATACACAGATAGACTATAGTTAAAATATAGTGAGTGAAATAAAATACTCAATAGAATAATTTCTGTACTGAAAAGAGTAAGTGATTTGATAAACTGATATATAATACTTTACTGAGAAGTTCACCCTGGATACAGTAGATAACTAAAGAGATTTAAAATATAAAAGAGAAGTTAGGAGATGTGGAGAATAGATTGAGAGTCTTTAACTATATTTCAAATAGGATATAAAGAAATAGAACAAGGTGACTATATTTTGATAAGCTGAGAAGAAATAATTAAAATTATTTTAGCTGAGACTAAATCTTTCTAAGTGCTTAGCCAATTATTTTTTTTAGTTTTCCCTCTTCTGATACAGACTTCAGCAAATACAGCCCACCACCTGTTTTATTATGGCCTGTGATAAGGATAATTTTTTACCTTTTAAAATGGTTGAAAAAAATAATATTTTGTAACTCATGAAAATCATACGAAATTCAAATTTTAATGTCCACAAAGTTTTATTATAATAGCCATGCTAATGTGTTTACATATGGATTATGACTCCTTGAGTTGAAGCAAAATTGAAAAGTTGTGACGGAGAGCTTTTGGCCTACAAAACCAAAAGTATTTGTGTATCTGTCCCTTTATAGGAATAATTGCTGATTCCTGTTCTATCAGTATTATACAAAGTACTTAAGGCAATAGTTTTACTTTATGTACTACTTTTGCTACATTCCATCTATTTTTATTTATATCCTTGTCATTTTTTTCTGCTTATTTTAATTTTTATTATGAGTTCTTTGATTTATGAGTAATATAGAAATGTGTATTTTATTTCCAAATGTATGGTTAAAAAATACTTTCGTCATTGAATTTTTTGCTTAATTGAATTTTGTCCCAATAATATATTCTGTTGCATACCTTATCTTGCTATGTCATTAAAATATGTTATTTTAATGGTTGCTCTTAAAGTTTTACCATACATTGTTTTTTTTTTTTTTTTTTTTTTTTTTTTTTTTGCAGTATGTGGGCCTCTCACTGTTGTGCCTCTCCTGTTGCAGAGCACAGGCTCCGGACGCGCAAGCTCAGCAGCCATGACTCACGGGCCCAGCCACTGCACGGCATGTGGGATCTTCCCGGACCGGGGCATGAACCCGTGTCCCCTGCATCGGCAGGCAGACTCTCAACCATTGCGCCACCAGGGAAGCCCCTACCATACATTCTTAACAAATTAAACCTTACCTGCCTGCCTCAAATTCATGCAAAATTCTTAGAAAACCTATCAAACGATCACCCTCTTCACCACCAACTTTAAAATAAAACACTAAAATTAATATTCTTTTATAAAGAAAAATATTTTTAGATTTACCAACAGGTTTCCCAATTTCTTTGCTCATTTCTCATTTTTATACTTAAGAACTTCTTTTGTTTTTCTATACTTAAGAAAAAGGAAGCTACAATTCACTTCCACCTGAATTACATTCTTTAGAATATACTTTAGTGGAGGGTTTGCTGGTGGTAAACTCTCTCTGTTCTTGTTTATATGAAAATATATTTAATTATTAGTCTTGAAATATAATTCCCAGGGTACTAGATTGAATTCTAGATTGAAATCTTTTTCTCTTAACATTTGACGATATTTTTGGATTTTTCTTTCCTTTGGCTTACATTGTTGCTGTTGAGAACTCTGCAATCAATCAAGTGACAACAGAAGAGGTAACAAAATTGAATGTTTAGGAGTACCTACAACAAAGTCTATACAAAATCTTTAAACTATGCATATGAAATGGACCCCTGAGGTTTGTTTTTGCTTGTTTTATTTTGTTTTTGCCCATGGACAAGAAAATGCTAATAAGTTCTCAAGGGAAAAAATAATCCAAATCTTACTTTTCTTAATAATATTATGTGGTATCCATTTGGCCCCATGTTATGACTTTGTCAAATTAACATTTGGTAAGTGGGGCACAAGATGCCAGATGATGAGCCATAGTTCAATAACACATCATAGTAGAAACTGAAATAAGTTTATTACTCACAGGTCCTGGAGGAAGTGCACAATATGCCTTGAGGGGGTCACATGAGGAGGTCAAGGCAAAGTACAGAGAGAGCAATAGAATCTGGGGCACAAATCTTTATTAGGGTCTTTGGGTGGAGTGCTTTGTGGTTCCTGGGCTAAAGCTAGATTTGTCAGTTAAAACTAAATGAGTAAGGTTCTGTAATCTCCACATGGATCTTATCTAAGGGGCATGCAAGGGAAAGGCCTTGGGAAGCAGAGGAGACTGTTGATCACCAGGGATGGTGAGGAAGTCATATCATAACAACATTTGCTTGTGACTCCAAGGGCTGCATGTGCTTGCGTGAGGGGTAGTGTCAGTTTAAGGTCCCCGCATGCCTATTGGACCAAAAATTGGCTGCTGAGACAGCAACTCTATGGAGTAGCTCAGCTAAACTCTCAACATCCCATAATTTTTATGAGTTATGTAAGAGTTATTCATCATTACTAGGTACTCTGGCTGAGCAAAAATATAAACAAATAAATTACAAAACTAGCAATGAACATTTCTGGCTTAACCTTCCAGTTAATTTCTAAATTAAGCTGCTAACTACCTAAGACCATCAAGTGCCCACTGCTCTGTAAATTTCCTTCATTATTTCCCTGTCCCTTCCCATTGATACACTCAGAATATCACTGGTTATTAACTCCAAAATGAGCTATATTTCAAACATGTTTGTCTTAATAATGCAGAGCATTAAACCTTCTTAGTAGGCAGGAATACTGTAAAAGTAGGTAGCTTTGTTTTTATATTCTGTGCTGCGTATGTTTGTGAAAAATCAAAGTATTTTCCCTCTGGGTACTTTCATTGGGATAGTTAATCTAATTTCTTGCTACTTTATACTTTTTTCCTTTCATTTCACCCCCCCCGACTGTAAAGTTTAGAGGATTTCAAAAATATTTTTGCTGCTGACTATAGACAGATTTATTGAGGAAGTTACGCTAAATTCTCATCTTATCCTTGTTATTCTCCACATCAAAGGGTGAGGCAAAGGAATGCTCTTGCTGAAAATCCTCTTTAGTTTATCCAACTGCTAAATTATTTACCACTTTGGTTTCTGTGTAAAATGTCTTAGAAATTAAAGCCTCAGCAATAAATTGTGATTACTTTATATAGCTCCAAATGATCACTGGTCAGAAATGCAATATGAAGCTGATTTTGTGTAAATCACATTTTAAAGAAAAAACATATAGTGTATTAAGAATTCTGTTCAACATGGCTTACTATGACATACATCCAAGTATTATGGGTCATAGGACCCCTAACAATTTACTAGACACAATCAAATATGATAGAATACAGTTAGTTTCTCTCTTCAACATCAACATTAGAAATAATTCTGTTACAACTTTTAATCCTGTTTGGCATAAGGCATTTACAAATTTAAATATGACATTAACTTCTCATCCAGAGTCAGCTGTCTTTACACAATCTATTTATTTTCTTCTGTCTGTGATTTATTAGTTGTTTTCACTATACTGTCAATGAAATCCTGGTCACAGAGCTAAAATCAGAGTTTTTGAAACTCAGTTTTTGCTTTTCTTTTTTTCTTTTTTTGTTCTTATATAGCATCATTGACGTGATGTATGAGTGACTATAAGAGCAAGGAAGACATGAAGAACCAGATTTCTAAGTGAAACTCTGCACCAACAAAAGGAAGTTACTTGGTTTTTCTGGGTGTCAATGTCTTTAATTGAATATTGTAGATGTTGAACTACTAGTTTTCCAAGAATTTCTGAATATCGACAATTATCATCATCTGGCATTTAAAAAATAAGTGTAAGGTAGAAATAGTTTATATAAAAATAAATATAAGTAAAGATGAATGACATCTAGCTAAAAATATAGAGAACATAGCAAAATGTATGAGCCTGAGCAACTGGGTGGTTGGTGGTACAGTGTTAATGACATAGAGAACAATGTGGAAGAAATAAATTTGGAGAGAAACAACATATGGTTAATTTAGATATATTAATTTGATATGTATATTAGACTTTCAGATAATGATGAAATTAGGCAATTAGATATATGAGTCTGGAGGTAAGGAGAGAAGTCAAGTTTGGAGACATAGTTTTGGGAGTGACCAGTATACTGAAGGTATTTAAATCCATGGGACTGGTTGAGATCACAGCAGGGACTTGGTACATACAGAAAATGGAAAGGGTCCTAAAACTATATATCCCAAGAATAGCTGATGTTGTTGGTGCCCTGCCCATATCCCCTTAGCACTTATTTTTGTGCAAACCGGCCCAACTTTCAACAGTCAACACCTATGTATCTTTTTTTTTTCAGGTTTATCTCTGGACACGAAAGTCCACTCTTACTACACACAGAAAACTAATAGTTCTGGGTATTTAGTGCCACTCACCAAGGAGTAGCTGCCAACCTATGATAAGAGGTGATAGATAAATATGTTCAGTTCCTTCACCCCTTAAGTGACTCAACTACAAGTTATGTGTTCTACACTGTCTCTCATAGTTCCCCAGTGAAATTAAGCACCTCTATCCCACAATGGAAACATGCTTGATAACTCACTTTATATATTTCTTCTTTCCTTGTTTTATTTCTCCACTACCTTACTGATATTTACGCAGGGTCTGCTCCAAGGGAAAAAATGGTGACACTGAAATATTTGAATGTTGAGTAGATGGGAAAGAATCATCAATGTGGCTGAAAAGAAGTGGTTAGTGAGATAGGAGGAGAATGCTTTATCACCTGTGTTGGACACTGCTGATAGGTTAGGTAAGATGTAGACTGAGAGTGGCTATTATGTTTAGCATTATACAAGTCATTGATGAGCTTGGAAAGAGCGGTAGGGGGGAAATTTTATTGAAATTAGTTCAAGGGAATAAAAGAGAATTAGAAGAAAGCAAGTCATCAACCACTTGTACAAGGAGTTTTGTTATAAGGGGTGAGGACATAGGTAGAAAAATGGGTAGTAATTTTAGGAAGATGTGAGATCAAAAAGGATTATTTTATTTTTAGGTCACAGAACTAACATGTTTTCATGCTAATGAGAATAATTTAGTAGAGAGGGAAATTTTGATCATTGAGAAAATAGAGAAATTGTTAGAGTGATATACTTGGGTGGTTTAGTATAGATGGGCTAGAGCACACAGAGTAGTTGCTTTTAGAAAGGAACACAGAAAAGTCACTCATAGTAATGTAATAAAAGGCAGACTATGTTGAAATAGCTACAGGTAGGGAATGTGGTGAGACAAGGAGGAATGTCTGCAAATCATACTTAGAGTACAAGATGTGTGGTCTGGACAATGAAACATTTGGTTCAAGTGATCAATTCTATCTCCCAGCAGGATGGGTTCCATCTGAACTCAGCTTTATAGGTGACAATGGGTTTCTTTCCCATTCTCCAACCAAGCACGAGAGGCCGCATCTTTGCTCAGGTCCTCAAAATGCCAGGCAGCTCACTGTCCAAGATAGCTTTTCCAAACTGTTGTCACCTAAGCTCAGATATCCTAACAACCCAGTAGTCTGATTATCCTCACAAGGATAAAGTTTCTTTCACATATGCTGCTGCATAACAAACTACCACTAACTAAGTAGCTTAAAAACAACATTTTACTTATTTCCTCACAGTTCTGTATGTTCAAAGTCTGGTTGGGCTCAGATAGGTTCTCTGCTTAGGGTCTTACAAAGCCAAAATCAAGATATCAATTGGACTAGATACTTATCTGTAGGCCCTGGAGAAGAATTCCCTTCCAAGCTCATTTACGATGTTGGGAGAATTTAGTTACTTTTAGCTATAGGACTGAGATCCTTGTTTCCTTTCTGGCTGTCTACTTGGGGTTGCACTTGGCTTTTAGAGGTTGTTCTCAGATATGCTCCTTGTTACCCTCTCCATCTTTAATGATAGCAATAGAATATCTCTCTTGAGTTGAATGCTTCTCAGGCTGCTTCCAATCTCTCTATACCTCCTCCCCACTTTCACAAGTGACCAGAAAGATATCTGCTTTTAAAGGGCTCGTAGGATTAAGTTAGGTGCACCTAGATACTTTTCCTTTCTTAAAATCACATAATTAGCAAACTTAATTACATCTGCAAATCCTTTCTGCCATGTAACATAACATAATCATGCGGCTTAAAATCAGAAAACAAAGGTCTTTCTGCCTATCATGGTCTAGCGTCTAGCTCCTATGACTTATGTCTCTTTTACATGCAAAATACATTTAATCCACCCTAAATTACCCAATTTTTATCTCATTATAGTATCAGCTCAATTTCATAATCTCACCATTTAACTCTAATTCATTTTCTCATCAGCTCAAGTTGAAAATCTCCTCTAGATTCTTTTAGCTATGAAAAGTAGCATAATAGGCTACTTTTTTGGAATAGGTTCCAAAATATACCACTTTGGCATGAGGATTATTTTGACCTGAAGGCAATTGAGAAGAAGCAGATACAAGAAAATCACCCTGCACTCCCCTATTTACCTTAAAGCAGGACATAAATTTACAAAGATGTCTCTCCTCCCCCCTTTACCAGGAAGGACAAAGGTTAATAGCTAGAGATAACTGTAGACCCTTATCAATGGAGAAAACACAGACTTAAATCTAACAAACTTCATTCTTATTTACCTTGCTTTTCCTGGTAATATCACCATAACTGGCCTCCCACAATTTTTTTTTTTTTAGTCTTTTGTCTTTAGCTGAAGTTGGTATTTAAGCCAGAATTCAAAGCCACTTCTTTGAGCTACTTATTTATTTTTTTGTATCTCTTATATATGCATGAGGTATATGTATTAATAAACTTCTGTTTTTCTCTTGTTAATCTGTCATTTATTAAAGAAGTCTCATACAATAATTCAGGATAGAGAATTTTTCCTCCCCTATGGCTCAAAGTTCAAAATATCTTCTAATTCAGGCACTCAGGTGGGGATGAATCTCCTGAGTATGAAAATTCCTGGGGCACAGTTCCTCTACATCTGCCTAACTAAACTATTTGTCCCCATTACTCCCAAAATACAATGTAAGCTTCCCTCACTGCTTCCAACATACAATGGTAAAACAAGCATAGGGAAACAGTTATATATTGGGTTGGCCAGAAAGTTCGTTTTGGTTTTTCCATAATATCTTATGGAAAAACCCAAATGAATTTTTTGGCCAAGCCAAATACAACCATGGTTCAAAAAGGAGAAAAATGGGAGGTAAAAATGAGTGATGATTCTAAACTGTTTATAAATCTAGCCAGGCAAATGTTGAATTCTTTTTAGGTTTCAGGGCCTAGGAATAATTTTCCTTAGCTCTTGGTCTTCCCCTCTGGGGCATTTCTTAGACTCTTTGGACTGTTGGTTCTGTTCTCTGGGCTTTGGACTCTGCCTGTCAAATCATCTCCCTTTTTTTTATGAATGGTCACATGTTTTTGCATCTGATTAGTTGTATTACCTCATTTCCTGTCAGTAGAACTTTGAGGATCTGACTGAGAGAGCGAAATAAAAGACTTCTTTTATTTCACACTCTCTATCCCTCTCAGTTTCAGCTTGCAGTGCTTTTGCTGATGTAATTTACTCAAATATGTTGTGGGTTTCACAAATAATTGCACTGGCTTTCACTCCATTAGACAAACGGTTGGCTTATATATCTTTCTGAGATAATTCCTTCTCTATTTTTAACTTTTCCTAAAATGCCTGAGGGACAATGCTCTTAAGCTTCCTAGAGGCCCACTGGTTTGATTGAGAGAATGTGTAAGTCACATCCTTAATCTCTTCTAAGAGTCTTTGTGTGATTGGGTAGTTCAATCTTTTAATCTTCCTGAGGTTTTAGTAAAAGGATGCAGAGATACACATTCAGCTTTTCCTCTATACCATACTTTCAGCAGCCATTTCTTGCATTTAGCATCTTTTGTCATCAAAATCTTCAGATGCTCATTCATTTTTATATAACAGTTCTTCCATCTCTGTATATCTCTCTTCTCTCATGTTATTGTAAGCAGCCAGAATAAACCAGGAAGCACCTTGAGCACTTTGCTCAAAAATTTCCTTAGCTATATATATCCAGGTTCATCACTCACAAATTCTGCTTTTCACATAGCTACAGGACACAATTTTGTTAAATATTCTGCCACTACATAACAATTTTCTTCCTTCCTTCAGTTTCCAATAGTATGTTTCTCATTTCCTTTTGAGCTTTCATCGGCAGTATCTAATGTCATATGTGTATTAACAATGTATTTAGGGAAATCTACACTTCTCTGATGTCCCTGTAAATTTTTCTAGCCTTTCTCCATGTCCCAATTACAAAACAGCGCTCACATTTTTAGGTATTTTTTAATGGCAGGAGCCCACTTCCAAATAGCAAAATCTGTATTCGTTTTCTGTTGTTGCATTAAAGAATGGCTACCAATTTAGTGGCTTAAATCAATACTGATGTATTATCTCATAGTTTCCATAAGTCAGAACTAAGAGCAAGGCATGGCTAGATTTTCTAATCAGGGCATCTCCAGGATGAAATCAAGCTGTTTGCCAGGATGTGGTTCTCATTTGCAGCTTGGTGTCTTCTTTCAACCTCACTGTTTGTTGCTAGAATTCATTCTCTTGTTGTTGTAGGACTGTAAGCTTCATTTTCCTGCTATCTGTTGTTCAGGACCCATTCTCTGCTCCTAGAGGCTTCTGGCAGTTCCTTGTCATGTGGAACCCACAGGTAAAAAAGTGGATACTTGCTTTCTTTTAGGCCAGTTGGAGAATGTCTCTCTGACTTCGTCTTCTGTGAGCAGCCAGGGAAATCTCTGTGCTTCTAAAGGGCTCACTTGCTTAGGTAAGGTGTGTATAGGATGATCTCAGCATATAACTTAAAATAATCACAGGAAGGATGCCTCATCACATTCACAGATTTAATCTATTCTAGAAGAGGAGGGGGGCTTCCCTGGTGGTGCAGTGGTTGGGAGTCCGCCTGCCGATGCAGGGGACACAGGTTCGTGCCCCGGTCCGGGAAGATCCCACATGCTGCGGAGCGGCTGGGCCCGTGAGCCATGGCCGCTGAGCCTGCGCGTCCGGAGCCTGTGCTCCGCAATGGGAGAGGCCACAACAGTGAGAGGCCCGCGTACAGCACAAAAAAAAAAAAAAAAAAAAAAAGAGGAGGGGCTTATATAAGGGTAAGGACCCCTAGGGGTCATTTTATAATTCTGCTTACCATGCCCTATAAAACTAGAGAGCAACAGCAGAGCAGGGTAACTACACTGTAATATAAACCCACTGCATGTCTAATACATTACATGGGACTCAGCATGCCTCTCCAGGAGGTGATAAAAGAACTAGGCAGGTCATATGCTTCTACTAATATTCTTCTTGCTAAATATTACTTTTAAATTTCAGCAATAAAACCTCTTTCTTGACAAGTTTCCTGTGATATTGTTGGATGTTTAAAATTTTTAATAACATTTTATTTAAAACAATAGATCCACAATATTATCATTTCAACATGCAATCAATGGAAGCAATAAGTATAAGATATTTTATTTTCTGTTCTTCTTAGTCTAAGAAATTCAGTGTATATTTTACACTTGCTGCAATCTCAATTTGAAACAACCATATTTAAAAAAATATTCATTTTATAGAGATATAATTGACATATAATATTGCAAAAGTTGAAGATGTACAATGCGACAGATTGATATACATATATTGTGAAATGATAACCACAGTAAGATTAGTTAATAACTCCATTATCTCACATCTGGTTGTTTTTTTGTTTGTTTTTTGGTGGTGAGAAGATTTAAGGTTTACTCTCATAGCAACTTTCAAGTATATAGTACAATATTGTTAACTATAGTCACCATACAGTTCATCAGATCCTCAGAACTTGAATGAATAAATGAATATGAATGAACAATGAATATCTTATAAGTGGAAGTTTGTAACCTTTAACCAATATCTCCCCATTTCTCCCAACCACTACCACTCCTGGCAACTATGACTCTAATTTCTGTTTCTGTGAGTCTGACTTCTTCAGATTCTACATTTAAGTAAGATCATAACAGTATTGTCTTTCTCTGCCCAAATTATTTAACTTAGAATAATGCCTGCAAGATCCATCCATGCCATGAAATGTCAGGTTCCCTTCTTTGTAATGCCAGAATAACATTCCATTGTATATTTACCGGATCTTTTTTATCCATTCATCTACTGATGGACATTTATGTTGTTTTCAGGTCTTGCCTATTCTAAATAATGTTGCACTTAACAAGGGGGTGCAAATTTCTCTTCAAGACAGTAATTTCATTTCCTTTGGATATAAACACAGAAGTGGGGTTTGTGGATCATATGATAGCTCTATTTGTAATTTTTTGAGCAACTTCCATACTATTTTCCCTAGTAGCTGTACCAATTTACATTTTCACCAACAATGCATAAGTATTCTCCTTTCTTTCCATCCTCACCAGCATTTGTTATCTCTTGGGGTTTTTTTTTGTTTGTTTTGTTTTGTTTTTTTTGGATAATAGGCACCTGAACAGGTGTGAGGTGATATCTTCTTGTGGTTTTGACTTGTATTTTTATATTAACTATTGAAGTTGAGCACATTTTCATGAACAGTTGGTCATTTCTATGTCTTCTTTGGAAAAATATCTATTTACATCCTCAACCCAGTTTTTTACTCACATTGTTTGATTCCTTGAATTAAGTTGTATGAGTTCTTTATTTTTTTATTATTAATTTCTTATCAGATATATTTTTGCAAATATTTGATTTTATTCCATAGGTTGCCTCTACATTTTGTTGATTGTTCTTTAGCTGTGCAAAAGATTTTGAGTTTGATGTGGCTCTACATTTTTATTTCTGCTTTTTTTGCTTGTGCTTTTGTTGTTATATCCAAAAACTTGCTCCAAGACCAACTAAGAGTTTTTCCCTATGTTTCCTTCTAGGAGTATTAGAGTTTCAGGTTTTACATTAAGTCTTTAATCCATTTCAAGTTAATTTTTGTGAGTAGAGGTCCAATATCATTATTTGCATTTGATTATTCAATTCTCCCAACACTATTTACTGAAGAAACTATCATTTCCCTATTGTGTATCCTTGGATCCATAATCCAATAGTAGTTGGCCCTATAAGTACTTTATTTCTGGATCTTTGACTCTGTTCCATTGGTGTATGTGTCTATTTTTATGCCAGTATCATACAGTTTTGATTCTATAGTTTTGTAATATAGTTGAAATCAGAAAGTGTGTTTCCTTTAGCTTTATTCTTCTTTCTCAGGATTGCTTTGGCTATTTGAGGTCTTTTGTGATTCCATAACAATTATTTTTTTTTTCTATTTCAGTGAAAAATGCCTTTGGAATTTTGATAGGGATTGCATTGAATCTATACATGGTTTAGGGTGATATGAACATTTTAACAATATTAATTCTTCCAATCTATGAACATGAGATATTACTCCATTTACTTATGTATTTTTCAATTTATTTCACCAAAGTCTTACAGTTTTCTGTGGACAGATCTTTCACAATCTTGGTTAACTTTATTCATAGGTATTTTATTTTCTTTAATGCTATTGTGAATGGGATAGTTTTCTTTATTTTTATTTTTTCTGTATATTTTGTTGTTAGTGTATAGAAGCACAACTGATTTCTGTATGTTAATTTTGTATCCTGTCACTTTACTGAAATTGTTGATTAGTTCAAAATTTTATTGGTGGCATATTTAGGATTTATACATGTAAGATTAAATTATCTGTAAAGAGAGACAGTTTTACTCTTTCTTTCCAACTTGGATGACTTTTATTTCTTTGTCTTGCCTAATTGCTGAAGCTAGGACTTCCAATACCATGTTGAATAGGAGTGATGAGAGTGGGCACCCTTGTTTTGTACTTGGTTTTAGGGGAAAATCTGTCCACATTTTACAGCAGAATATGATGTTACCTGTGGGCCTGTCATATATAGTATTTATTATGTTGAAATAAGTTCCTTCTATTCCCAATTTGCTGAGAGTATTTATTATGAAAGAATGTTGAATTTTGACATAAACTTTTTCTGCATCTATTGAGATGATTATATAATTTTTATCTTTCACTCATTAATATGGTGTGTCACAGTTATTGATTTGCATATGTTGAACCATCCTTGCATCACAAAGATAAATACCACTTGATCATGGTCTATGATTCTTTCTGATTCTTTTACTGTGCTATTGGTTTTGGTTTGCTAGTATTTTGTTGAAAATTTCTGCTTTTATACTCATCAGGTATATTGGCCTGTATTTCTTGTTTTCGTTTTGTTTGTATGTGTGTGTGCATACTTTACTGGCTTTGGTATTATTTAGTATTAGGGTATTGTTTGCTTTATAAAATTAATTTGGAAATGTTCCCTCCTCTTCAAATTTTGGAAGAATGAGAAGCATTTGTATTAATCCTACTTTAAATATTTGGTAGAATCCACCTCTGAAAACATTTGGTCAAATTCACCTCTGAAAACATTTGGTCCTGGGCTTTTTTATTGTTATTGTTATAGGGATTTTTTAGATTACTGATTCAATCTCCTTACTAAAAATTGGTCTGTTCAGATTTTATGTTTCCTCATGAATCAGTTTTGATAGGTTGTATGTTTCTAGGAATCTATTTCTTCTAGATTATCCAGTGTGTTGGTGTATAATTGCTCACAGTAGTCTCTTATAATCCATTGAATTTTGTTGTATCAGTTCTAGTGTCTCCTCTTTTATTTCTGATTTTATTTGAGTCTTTATTTTTCTTAGCCTCATGTTTCTCAATTTTGTTTCTTTTTTTAAATTAATTTTTAGTTTCATTTATCTTTTCTACTTTTTTTGTTCTCTATTTTATTTATTTATGTTGCGATCTTTGTTATTTCCTACCTTGTGCTAATTTTACTTAGTTTGTTCTCCTTAGTCTAGTACCTGGGATGTAAAGCTAGGTTGTTAGTTTGAGGTCTTTATTTTTTTCTTAATGTAGTAATTTATCTTGATCTATAACTTTCCTCTTAGATCTGCCTTTGTAGTTTTGTTATGTTTTTGCCTCCATTTTCATTTGTTTTAACATATTTTTAAAAAATTCTCTTTTAATTTCTTCTTTGACCCATTAGCTGTTCAGGAGTCTGTTGTTTAATTTCCATATATTTGTAAAATTTAAAATTTTCATTATGTTATTTATTACTAGTTTCATACCATTGTGGTTATAAAAGATACTTGGTTTGATTTTAATTTCTTAAATTTGCTAAGGCTTCTTTTATGTGCTCTGATATATTTACCCTCAAGAATGTCCTGTGTGTGTTTGAAATGAATGTGTTGGACAACCTAACTGTTGGATAGAATGTTCTTTGTTTTATGTCTGTTAGGTCCATATGGTCTAAGGTATAGTTCAAGCACAATGTTTCCTTACTAATTTTCCATCTGGATGATCTATCCATTGTTGAAAGTGCAGTATTGAAGTCCTATACTATTATTGCATTGTTGTCTATTTCTCTTCAGATCTGTATTTGCTTAATATATTTAGTTGTTCTAATGTCAGGTGCATATATATTTACCATTGTTATATCTTTTTGATGAATTGACCACTATATAATTATATAATATTCTTCTTTTCCTTTATTACAGCTTTTGAGTTAAAGTTTATTTTTTTTTTGATGTAAGTATAGCTATCCCTGATCTCTTTTGGTTTCCATTGACATGGCAGTTTTTTCTTTCCCTTCACTTTTTTCTTTTTTTTCCCAGCACGTGGGCCTCTCACTGTTGTGGCCTCTCCCGTTGTGGAGCACAGGCTCTGGATGTGCAGGCTCAGCAGCCATGGCTTACAGGCCCAGCCGCTCCACGGCATGTGGGATCTTCCCGGACCGGGGCACGAACCCATGTCCCCTGCATCGGCAGGTGGACTCTCAACCACTGCGCCACCAGGGAAGCCCTCCCTTCACTTTGAACTAATGTGTGTCCTTAAATATAAATTGAGTCTCTTGTAGGCAGCATATAACTGAGTCTTGTGTTATTGTTGTTGTTGTTTTTATCTCTTCAGCCAATCTATCTCTTTTGATTGGAGAATTTAATTCAATTATATTTAAAGTAATTATTGATAGGTAGGGACTTATTTTATTTTATTTTTTCCGGATCTTAGTCATTCTCTTATTCATTTCTTCCACTCTTGTTTTTTTTGTGAATTAATAATTTTATGTCATGGTATGCTTGATACCGACTCTTTACTGTGTGTGTATCTAGTGTAGATTTTTGCTTTGTGAATACCTTGAGGCTTACATAAAACATCTTATAGATATAACAGTCTATTTATGCTTATAGCATTTTATCATACAAAAACTCTTCCCTTTTATTTTCCTTTCTACATTTTATATTTTTGATGTCACAGTTTAACTCTTTTTATACCATGTTTTCATTAACAAATTATTGTGGCTATAGTTATTTTCATACTATGTATATTCACATATCTACTTGAGTTAAATGATTAAAAAACTACAATTTTACAGTATAAGTGTAGTCTGCTTTTGACTATATACTTAAGTTTTCCAGTGTATTGTATATTTTCATGTTTTAGGTTACTAATTAGTGTGCTTTCATCTCAGCATAAAGATCTCCTTTCAGCATTTCTTCTAAGGCAGATCTAGTTTTGAAGATCTCTTACAGCTTTGTTCTTTTGGAAAGTCTTTATCTCTAAAGAATAACTTCTCCAGATAAAGTATTCTTGCTAGGCATTTTTTTTTCCTTCAGCACTTTAAATATATTATCCTACTCTCCTGGTGTGCAAGATTTTTGCTGAGAAATTTACTAATTGTCTTAAGGAGGTTCCCTTGAATGAGATAATCTTTTATTCTTTTGCTGCTTTTAAAATTCTCTCTTGTCTTTTATTTTAGACAGTTATAATGTTCCTTATACAAGATTATTTTATTTTATTGCTTTATTGGGTTTCTATTATCATTTTCAAATTATCCTAAAGTAACTAATACAAACATATGGTCCCACCACTGTGGGTGAGAAACCCAGTTTCACCAGATATTTTTCTACATAGGATATTGGCAATTTTCATTTTACCAGTCTAATTTTGCCCACACTTCGGTAGCTAGTTTGTTTGAATACTTATTCACATGCTTGTGGGCAGTTTTATTTCTTTGTTATTATTTTTTTTATTTTCATGCAAATACCAATTTTATTTCTATATACTTGTAAGGAGCAATTGTTTTTTGAATTTTATTTTATATATTTTTTATAAAGCAGGTTCTTATTAGTTATCCATTTTATACATATTAGTGTATATATGTCAATCCCAATCTCCCAATTCATCACACCACCACCACCACACCCTCTACTTTCCCCCCTTTGTGTCCATACATTTTTTCTCTACATCTGTGTCTCAATTTAGGAGCTGCAAACCAGTACATCTGTACCATTTTTCTAGGTTCCACATATATGTGTTAATATACGATATTTGTTTTACTGTTTCTGACTTACTTCACTCTGTATGACAGTCTCTAGATCCATCCACATCTCTACAAATGACCCAATTTCATTCCTTTTTATGGCTGAGTAATATTCCAGTGTGTGTGTGTGTGTGTGTGTGTGTGTGTGTGTGTATACCACATCTTCTTTATCCATTCTTCTGTTGATGGGCATTTAGGTTGCTTCCACGACCTGGCTATTGTAAATAATGCTGCAGTGAACATTGTGGTGCATGTGTCCCTTTGACTTATGATTTTCTCTGGGTATATGCCCAGTAGACGGATTGCTGGGTCATATGGTAATTCTATTTTTAGCTTTTTAAGGGACCTCCACAGTGTCCTCCATAGTGGCTCTATCAATTTACATTCCCACCAACAGTTCAAGAGGGTTCTGTCTTCTCCACACCCACTCCAGCATTTGTCATTTGTAGATTTTCTAATGATGCCCATTGTAACTGGTTTGAGTTGATACCTCATTATAGTTTTGATTTGCATTTCTCTAATAATTAGTGATGTTGAGAAGCTTTTCATGTGCTTCTTGACCATCTGTATGTCTTCTTTGGAGAAATGTCTATTTAGGTCTTCTGCCCATTTTTGGATTGGGTCGTTTGGTTTTTTAATATTGAGTTACATGAACTATTTATATATTTTGGAGATTAATCCTTTGCCCATTGATTTGTTTGCAAATATTTTCTTCATTCTGACTGTTATCTTTTCATCCTGTTTGTAGTTTCCTTTACTGTGCAAAAACTTTTAAGTTTCATTAGGTCCCATTTGTTTATATATATATGTGTATATCCATTACTTTAGGCGGTGGGTCAAAAAGGATCCTGCTGTGATTTATGTCATAGAGGGTTCTGCCTATGTTTTCCTCTAAGAGTTTTATAGTGTCTGGTATTACATTTAGGACTCTAATCCATTTGAGTTAATTTTTCTGTATCGTGTTAGGGCATGTTCTAATTACATTTTTTCCGTGTAGCTGTCCAGTTTGCCCAGCACCACTTATTGAAGAGACTGTGTTTTCTCCACTGTATATCCTTGCCTCCTTTATCATAGCTTAGTTGACCACAGGTGCATGGGTTTATCTCTGGGTTTTCTATCCTGTTCCATAGATCTATATTTCTGTTTTTGTGCCAACGTCATATTTTCTTGATTACTCTACCTTTGTAGTATAGTCTGAAGTCAGGGAGTCTGATTCCTCCAGCTCTGTTTTTTTCCCTCAAAACTGCATTGGCTATTCAGGGTCTTTTGTGTCTCCATACAAATTTTAAAATTTTTAGTCTAGTTCTCTAAAAAATGCCATTGGTAATTTGATAGGGATTACATGGAATCTGTAGATGGCTTTGGGTAGTATAGTCATTTTTACAATAGTGATTCTTCCAATCCAAAAACATTGTATATCTCTCCATCTGTTTCTATCATGCTTAATTTCTTTCATCAGTGTCTTGTGTTTTCTGCATACAGGTCTTTTGTCTCCCTAGGTAAGTTTATTCCTAGGTATTTTATACTTTTTGTTGCAATCATAAATTGGAGTGTTTCCATAATTTTTCTTTCAGATTTTTCATCATTAGTGTATAGGAATGCAAGAGATTTCTGTTCGTTAATTTTGTAACTTGCAACTTTAGCAAATTCATTGACTAGCTCTAGTAGTTTTCCAGTGGCATGTTTAGGATTCTCTATGTATAGTATCATGTCATGTGCAAACAGTGACAGATTTACTTCTTCTTTTCAATTTGTATTCTTTTATTTCTTTTTCTTCTCTGATTGCTGTGGCTAGGACTTCCAAAACTATATTGAATAATAGTGGTGAGAGTGGACATCCTTGTCTTGTTCCTGATCTTAGAGGAAATGCTTTCAGTTTTTCACTATCTAGAATGATGTTTGCTGTGGGTTTGTCGTATATGACCTTCATAATGTTGAGGTAGGTTCATTCTATGCCCCCTTTCTGGAAAGTTTTTATCATAAATGGGTGTTGAATTTTGTCAAAAGCTTTTTCTGCATCTATTGAGATGACCATACAGTTTTTATTCTTCAACTTGTTAATATGGTGTATCACATTGATTGATCTTCGTATATTGAAGAATCCTTACATCCCTGGGATAAATCCCACTTGATCATGGTGTATGATCCTTTTACTATGTTTTTGGATTCTGTTTGCTAGTGTTTTGTTCAGGATTTTTGCATCTATATTCATCAGTGATATTGGTCTGTAATTTTCTTTTTTTGTATTGTCTTTGTCTGGTCTTGGTATCATTGTGATGGTGGCCTCATAGAATGAGTTTGGGAGTGTTCCTTACTCTGCAATTTTTTTGGAAGAGTTTGAGAATGATGGGTGCTAGCTCTTCTCTAAATGTGATAGAATTCACCTGTAAAGCCACCTGGTCCTGGACTTTTGTTTGTTGGAAGATTTTTAATCACAGTTTCAATTTCATTACTTGTGATTGGTCTGTTAATATTTTCTGTTTCTTCCTGGTTCAGTCTTGGAAGGTTATACCTTTCTAAGAATTAGTCCATTTCTTCCAGGTTGTCCATTTTTTTCACATAGTGTCACCTGTAGTAGTCTCTTAGGATTCTTTGTATTTATGAAGTGTCTGTTTTAGCTTCTCCTTTTTCATTTCTAATTTTATTGATTTGAGTCCTCTTCCTCTTTTTCTTGATGAGTCTAGCTAATGGTTTATCAATTTTGTTTATCTTCTCAGAGAACCAGCTTTTAGTTTTATTGATCTTTGTTATTGTTTTCTTTGTTTCTATTTGATTATTTTCTGCTCTGATCTTTATGATTTCTTTCCTTCTGCTAACTTTGGGATTTGTTTGTTCTTCTTTCTCTTGTTCCTTTAGGTGTAAGGTTCGATTGTTTATTTGAGATTTTTCTTGTTTCTTGAGCTAGGCTTGTATTGCTGTAAAGTTTCCTCTATGAACTGTCTTTGTTGCATCCCGTAGGTTTTGGATCATCGTTTTTTCATTGTCATTTGTCTCTAGGTATTAGTTGATTTCCTCTTTGATTTCTTCAGTGATCTCTTGGTTATTTAGTAACGTATTGTTTAGCCTCCACATGTTTGTGTTTTTTTACGTTTTTTCCCTGTAATTTATTTCTAATCTCATAGCGTTTTAGTCAGAAAAGATGCTTGATATGATTTCAATTTTCTTAAATTTGCTGAGCTTTCATTTGTGACCCAAGATGGGATCTATCCTGGAGAACGTTCTGTGCGCACTTGTGAAGAAAGTGTAATCTTCTGTTTTTGGATGGAATGTCCTATAAATATCAATTAAATCTATCTGATCTATCGTGTCATTTAAAACTTGTGTTTCCTTATTAATTTTCTGTGTGGATGATCTGTCCATTGTTGTAAGTGTGCTGTTAAAGTTCCCCACTATTACTGTGTTACTGTAGATTTACTCTTTTATAGCTGTTAGCAGTTGCCTTATGTATTGCAGTGCTCCTATGTTGGGTGAATATATATTTATAATTGTTATATCTTCTTCTTTGTTTGATCCCTTTATTATTATGAAGTAATCTTGTTTGTAGGGTCTTCCCTTTCATCACTTTAAATATGTCATTCCACTCCCTTCTGGCTTGTAGAGTTTCTGCTGAGAAATCAGTTGTTAACCTTATGGGAGCTCCCTTGAATATTAATTTTCATTTTTCCCTTGCTGCTTTCAAAAATTTTTCTTTGTCTTTTATTTTTGCCAATTTGATTGCTATGTCTCTTGACATGTTTCTCCTTGGGTTTATCCTGTATGGGACTCTCTGAGCTTCTTGGACTTAGGTGGCTATTTCCTTTCCCATGTTATGGAAGTTTTTGAGTATAATCTCTTCAAATATTTGCTCGGGTCCTTTCTGTCTCTCTTCTCCTTCTGGGAACCCTAAAATGTGAATGTTATTGCATTTAATGTTTTCCCAGAGGTCTCTTAGGCTTTTTTCAGTTCTTTGCATTCTTTTATCTCTATTCTGTTCCATGGCAGTGAATTCCACCATTTTGTCTTCCAGGTCACTTATCCATTCTTCTGCCTCAGTTATTCTGCTATTGATTCCTTCTAGTTGATTTTTCATTTCAGTCATTTTATTGTTCATCTCTCTTTGTTTGTTCTTTAATTCTTCTAGGTCTTTCTTAAACATTTCTTGCATCTTCTCGATCTTTGCCTCTATTATTTTCCGAGGTCCTGGATCATTTTCACCATCATTATTCTGAATTATTTTTCTGGATGGTTGCCTATCTCCACTTCTTTTAGTTGTTTTTCTGGGTTTTTATCTTGTTCCTTCATCTGGTACATAGTCTTCTGTCTTTTCATCTTGTCTATTTTTTTGTGAATGTGGTTTTTGTTCCACAGGCTGCAGGACTATAGTTCTTCTTCCTTCTGCTGTCTGCCATCTGGTGTATGAAGCTATCTAAGAGGCTTGTGGAAATTTCCTGATGGGAGGGACTGGTGGTAGGTAGAGCTGGCTGTTTTCTGGTGAACAGAGCTCAGTAAAACTTTAATCTGCTTCTCTGCTGCTGGGTGAGGCTGGGTTCTCTCCCTGTTAGTTGTTTTGCCTGAGTCAACCCAACACTAGAGCCTACCTGTGCTCTTTGTTGGGGCTAATGGTGAACAATGGGAGGACCTATGCCAAGGAGGACTTCCCAGAACTTCTGCTGCCAGTGTACTTGTCCTCAAGGTGAGACACAGCCACTGCCTGCTTCAGCAGTAGACCCTCCAACACTAACATGTATGTCTGGTTCTGTCTCTTATGTGGTCACTGCTCCTTTCTCTGGGTCCCAATGTGCACACTACTTTGTGTGTGCCCTCCAAGAATGGAGTCTCTTGTTCCCCCAGTCCTGTCAAAGTCCTGCAATCAAATATCACTAGCCTTCAATGTCTGATTCTCCAGGAATTCCTCCTTCCATTGCCGGACGCCCAGGTTGGGAAGCCTGATGTGGGGCTCAGAACCTTCACTCCAGTGGGTGTACTTCTGTGGTATAAGTGTTCTCCAGTTTGAGAGTCACCTACCCAGCAGTTATGGGATTTGATTTTATTTTGATTGCGCCCCTCCTACCATCTCATTGTGGCTTCCCCTTTGTCTTTGAATGTGCTGTATCTTTTTGGTGAGTTCCAGTGTCTTCCTGTCGATGATTGTTCAGCAGTTAGTTGTGATTCCAGTGCTCTCACAAGAGAGGATGAGAGCACTAGAATATTATTTTAGTTACAATTTTGTGGTGATCTATTAGCTAAATAAACTTGGTTGACCAAACATCTCCCCAGATTTGGTAAGTTCTCAGCCATTTAAAAAAATAAGTTTTCTGCTTCTTTTCCCCTCTCTTCTCTTCTGGGGCCACAATAATTGAAGATTGTTTTTTATTAAGTCATAGTTAGCATAGGCTTTCTTCACTTTTTACATTCTTTTTGTTTGTTTGTTTTTATCTGACTGGATAACTTCAGTGTCCTATTTTCTACTTCACAGATTTTTCTGCTTGATCTATTCTACTGTTGATGTTCTTTGCTGCATATTTTATTTCATGGATTTCGTTCTTCACCTCCAGAATTTCTGATATTTTATGACTTCTTTCTCTTAAACTTCTCACTTTGTTTATCCATTGTTTCCCTCATTTCATTGAATTTTTCTTTTGTGTTTTCTTGTAACTCACTAAACTCCCATAAAACAAATATTTTGAATTCTGTATCAGGTAAATCACAGATCTCAATTAGGGGCTTCATGGGCTGGAAAATTATTGTGTTATTTTGATGTGTCATGTTTCCTTGGTTTCACGTTTCTTGAAGTATTGAGTTGCTGTGTACACATTTGAGGTAAGAGTCAACTCCTATAGTTCTTACTAACTCTCTTAAGGAGAGGAATAACTTCTGTCATCCCTGCTATGTGTTCTGAGACTGTTTCAGACCTTTTCTTTGGGCTTGCTTACTCCACACTTCTTGCTGTCTGTTGTAGCAGAATTCTTAAACTTCTGTGCCTTCTCTTTGTCCTGCAAATCCAGGCTATGTGCTGACGGCTTCCCTTTTCCTTTCTCTAGGGTGTGATGAATGCTTCAGTGTGTAGTTTATCCCAGAGCTGCAGGCTAACTTTCTGCACATGCTCATTAGTCATCTGACAAAGTTCTCCTGGCCAAACTTGGGAGCTCACACAGTAAACTGTCCATGGAGTGGCATTGTGTGTGGTTTGAAGTACACAGAGCACTGGAGATGACTGTGAGTCAGTTATGAGAATCTATAGGTGAGGCATTCCCAGCAGCTCATGAATAGGCCATTCAATGGAGACTGTAACACATATAATAGGATTCACATCCCTTTGATATGTTCTATTCTGAGCCCTGGTTACTGTTCTTTTAGCAGATCACTGGCCTTGAGCCATGAATCTCGTAACTCAGTATTCTGGACGGTGTGAGAGAAATGGGCCTCATTGGCAGCATCCTGCACAGCTGGGGAAGCTGGGCACTTACTTACATGCTTTTACTTTCTCCCATGGGAAAAATCATGGGCTTAGAAAGCTCTCTTGACATTGAGCTGTGTCACCTTGAGGGAGAGGTAATGCATATAAATTCAAACTATTTCTGTTACCCTCTTTAATGTATCCAATCTCAATTTTTTTTCTCCAGTAGTGAGCTGGACTTCCACTGGAATTCTGGACATCTACACTGGCTCTTTCTTTCAACCCAGGGTGGCTGTCAAAATAAGTGTTTTGTGGGGGTAAAAGGGTAGAAAACGCCTATTCTGCCATTTTGATGACATCACTCTCTGATATTGGATCAATTCTGAGTCCTTGAGTGGCAACTGTGAAAACTTCCAGATTAGTTTGGTAGATATGGTGTCAGAGGCTGGAAGTTCTTCTTCTTTTTTTTTAATTGAGGTATAATTGACATATAACATTATATTAGTTTCAGGTATACAACATAATAAGTTGATATTTGTATATATTGCATACCGATCACAATAAGTCTAGTTAACATCTGTCACCACATATAGTTAGTTTTCTTTCCTTGTGATGAGAACTTTTAAGATTTACTCTCTTAGCAACTTTCAAACATGCAATACAATATTATAAACTATAGTCACCATACTGAACATTACATCTGCATATTTGTTTTATAACTGAAGTATGTACCTTTTGGCCCCTTTCACTTATTTTACCTGTCCCCCATCCCATGAAAGATTTTTTCTGATTGATTTTAATTTCTGTTGAAGTAAGAGGCAAGAGAGTTAACTGAGAGTGAGAATGAGTTGAGGTTTTAAAAATCTGAGGAGAGAAGAAAGTATAAAATAGTCCCCAGCAAGTAGAAAAGAGTATGGTTCTGGAAAATGTAATATTATTTCTGGGCTGTACTAAGAGCACACTTGAGGTTGTCAGTGGTTGTGTATTTAAGATGAGTTCAGTCAGCTCAGTATGTCTCACTTCACACTTGCTCAGCCAGGGGACGATGAGGACATCCATGACATTGATTCCTTGAATAGATACAAATATGACAATACTTTTTAATAGCTTCCCATGACTTTTAGAATGAGGGAAAAAAAAACCCTTCATGTTCTAACTCCTGCCCACTGCTCTATCCTCATTTTGTTACCGCCCTCATTTTTGTTCTTATAAGCTAGTCATGTGGAGGTTATTTCTTGTCTTAAAATTTAGTATACTGCATCCTCCTCAGAACATTTGCATATGTTTCTACTCCCTGGAATATTCCTACCTCTTCTCTTTGCCTAATAAATACATAATTATCTTTTAGAACAAAGCTAAAATAGAACTTCCTTTCTAAAGCATTTTCTGACCATTTGCAGGCTAGATAAAATCTTCTTATTATTTGTTTTTATGGTATACTATTTTCAGGCAAGCTCAAAGTAGTCAGGGATCCTGACTGCCATATTCCCATGCTAAATACTTCATAAATCCTTTTTGAATAAACTCTTTTCCTCAGTTCTATTTCATGTATAATCTGTTATCAGTGAGACTGATTACTTTGTGTCATTTTTAAAAATTACAAATGTATTCAATTCTAACCACAAAGTTTGTCAAAAAAAGAAAAAAAGAAAAGAGAGTTTGCATTTGTAACAAAATTCTACAATCTGGAGTGAGTGGGTGTGAGAAAAGAAAATATATACTGAATTTGGGAGACTAAAATATAAAATTAGTTTAAATAACAAAGTTATTTTTAATCAAACTAAGAACATAAGAAAAGCATACTTTGGGTTTTGCAAAGTATTGTGAATTATACGGTCACATCTGTATATTCAGAAAATATATCTATTGATGTTAAAATTAGAAAAAAATACAAATATTGATCATCATAGCATATATTTATACATTTTTATTTTGCAGAGAATAGAAGTTGAATTTAATTATCTCATAACTTGGATAATTATGATGACCTTATATGACTTTGTGTGAAATAAAGTTTAGAAAAATATATACCTTAGTGTCATATTGAGTTAACTAGAATTTTGAAGTTCTGTCTCCTGGTTTCAGACAAAATCAGTTCACAATCATAGTGACACATTAGTTCAATATTTTATTTAGGGAAATATATGTTATTAATAAATAATTTTTAGTACCTAAAATATATATTCATACTTTCTGGATCTATACCTTCTTTTATGTCATAATAACTG
The DNA here is from genome assembly GCF_039906515.1 of Pseudorca crassidens. NCBI lineage: Eukaryota > Metazoa > Chordata > Mammalia > Artiodactyla > Delphinidae > Pseudorca > Pseudorca crassidens. The sequence goes on along the minus strand of NC_090317.1, from coordinate 55,808,392 downwards.
ATATACTAAGAACAAAAGGTGGCTGTCTTAAACTTCATTCTGTCTTAGAGATTAAAGTACATAAAACACAATGCTCATTCATATTGTTAACTGTAAAATAATTTCAAGGGGGTACATAAACAATTATTTATCCTCTCATTATCATTGAAGTTTTGGGAACTTGGAAAGAAAATATTTGTTGATAGAAATTAATTTTAAAAGATAGGGGATGACAAAGTTTAAAGGAATAACAGAATCAGTAGTGTTAATGAGTGGATTCTCTATTATTCATTTGTTCATCTGTCATTTCTACTAAAAGCTGTGAATTGCTTAAGGATTTTTCTGTATATGACAATTTTGGGTATATAGCAGATTCGAAATATTCCTTGTACTGACCTTTCCCAAGTTTCTGTAAAATCAGAAGCATAGATTCTTTTGTTTCCCCACCACTTTTGCTCCTTCTAGACTGAATTTTTGTGTCCCTTTCCTTGGCTACCAGGAAATTTTCTATACAAAGTCTTTGGGGATGATTAGTGTGCTTTTTAACATTCCAATTGTATAAACAAGCTATGTTTTTTTAAAATAAAATTTAAATGTGTTTTATATTAATGGTCTCAATAATATATGCTGGTATTTGCCTTAGTTTTCACTATGTTGAATAGTTCTGAATAAATGCTGGCATTTGCCTTAGTTTTGACTATTTTGGAAGTACTTTTACATCATAGTAATATCTGAGCTTCACAATAGCCCTTTGGAAGAAAGGAGAGCATATTTTATCTTTATCCCACAATTATAGATATGAAAACTAAGGCTCATAAAAATTATGCAATATTCCAAACTCTGCATCTTTCCCATCCCCTCTGCATGCCCCAGTAAGTAGTAGAGGTAAAACTTGATCCCATGTTATATTCTCTTAGTTCAGTGCTCTTTCTCTGCACTGATTCATAGTAAGTGATGGAGTTTTTCTCAACATAATTTTTAGATGAAAGAAAATAATTGAAAATTACCTTATATTGTGACTTCAAAACAATAATCAATCCAAATATTTTATTATGCTGTCTTTAAGGTCATACAAATGTCTCTTCATTCAACTTTTATTTACTAAAAACTACTAAATTATATTGCAGACATTGTTTTAGGTACTGATAATGCAGTAATAAATGGGATCATCATGATCATTATTTTTAATGGAATTTAAATTGTTGTGGAAATTATAAGAAATTGTGTAGGCACTTAAAATGAGTTAAAAGTGCAAAGAGGTAGGAAGTATAGCATGCTGTGCTATAGGAGCACAGAGGAGGAGCATCTAAATTAGATACAGTGGATCAAAAATGGATCCTGGGATAAAGTGCTTCAAAACTGAGAACAAAGTTTAAATAGGAGAGGGAAAGCATTTTTGAAGATACTACAAGTTGTCCGTATACTTTAGAATCATATGACTTTAGAATCATACAAGTTGTCCGTATACTTTAGAATCATATGCATGGTCCTCAGATTGCACTTACAAATATCCTGTAGTGCCTGTCATTGCAAGCAACAACACCATATTGATGATGCTAGTTTGGATGCACAGAGAAGTCTGGCAGTCAATTAATTTATATTAATATTGCAATGAGCTCTTCACTAGAGTCAATTTCTTGATTTTATAAGCTCAGTTAAAAAAAGACTTCTTCCACTTAGATTCCTAGGAAGTATTATCCTGGAAAATGTTTTCACTTATTAAGTTTCCAACTTCATTACTGATCTAAAGAATAGTATGGAAGTAACTTTTAGACATCACATTATTTTAAAAAAGAGAGAGAACCCTAGAATAATAAAATATAACGAAATTAAGAAAACAAATACATATTGTACTACTTTATGCCAATCATTTTACATATGTTACTTAATAATATACAATCCTAACTGTTCTAGGGGTTATATAATAATAGCCTCATTTTAGAGAGAAGAAACTAAGGATAAAGTCAATTAAGTTTAGTCTAAGGTGATTTCCAATAAGACATAAAGTCAGGATTAAAACCTGGATTTGTTAGAATTTCATTTTTTTTCACCACACCATGGAGAGCTGGAAAGATCTTTCAGAAATCAGAGTCAATAACTATATTTTATTAATATGAAAAATGAGGTACAAATTAATTAACTTGTCTAAAGGCATAAGTCATGGGAGAATCATAAAGATGAAAAAGTGAATTTATCAAATTCAGCTCCAAGTCTTTTTACTAAAAGTATAGTGGTTTATTTTTACAGTGGTTCAGCTTTCAGATCTGAAGTAAGACTCAGTAAAAAGAAATTTTACCATAAGTCTCTGAACACACGCATTTTGAGCTTAAGATTTTCCTATATTAAATGATATTTGCCTTTCATATTTCTATAAAAAGCATGCTGTGTGTTGACTAAGCATTTACACTTCAAGTTGCAGTAAAGGCTGATATTCGTTTTTTGCCTGAGGTAAGTGCAGTGAAAAATATACAGTAAATAGGCTATGGCCATCAGGACCATTAAGAATAGAAATATTTGTACTTCTTAATGGAAGTAAGAATTGTAGTGCTGAAAGCAAAAACTAAGGCATTATCTCTTCTTGAAGGGGACAAAAATAAATTAAAAAAATAACTTCAAGTTAGACACTTTGTGTAGTGGGTTTCAGTGATGAAACCAAGTAGGAACTTGTGGGGCTCCTGGGCACAGAAGCCTTTCTGTGCACCCTATTTCTTCTTTGTAGGGAATAAGCTCCAGCTACCATGACCTTCCCTGAGTTCCAAAGGGCAGGTTGGAACAGTTGCTAATTGGGGAAAGGAGGGGATGCAGAGACAATGGAGAAGCAGTCAAGAAACAATAATGCAGCCTTGGGACAGGGTCCTGGTTCTGCCTCAAAATATACATATCTTTGAGATCTTCTGCAGAACTAAAACCCCTGACAAATGGAAGATGTTAACTACTTGATGAAGCATTCTTCATTCCAGAGAGAAGGTCACAGTTTGATGACCTCTAGAATCACAGAAGCTCGTCAGAACACCACCTGAGGCCAGATTAAAAGAATGCAGACCCTGCATACAACCTGATCCTTATTAGCAACCCCACCCTTGAACCATTGCTATAAAACTCCTCACCAAATCCCCCTGGGTTGGAACACACAGTTTTAAAGGCACAAGCCCCCTTGTCCCCATTTTTCTGTCAAAGCAATAAAGCTATTCTTTTCTACTTCACCCAAAACTCTGTCTCTGAGATTTGATTTAGCACCAGTACACAGGGACCAAGTTTTTTGCATCAGTGATGCACCAGAAATAGTATGAGGAAATATACACTTCCAGGGCCCTAGTGCCCCCTGTCTCACTAATCTTGCCTACTAATAAACATTTGCCTGCAAGTTTTGCAATCATTTGGCTCATGTGATAAATAAGTGGGATGCCATTGTCACACTCCCACATTCTTTTTTGCGCTACCTTATGTCTTTTCTAAACTAGAGCTGGAAAGAACCTCCACTGCAGTCTCTTTTCCCCTCCTGGACTCCTAGTTCACCTTTCTTGAGACCTTACCTTATTCTGATAGTTATAAACTAGGATTTAATTTTATTTTTTTATTTTATTTCCAAAAAATAATGTGATGTCACTCACGTGATTATCTTGGTTTTGTACCCTTTGTTTCCAAATGTTACAATAAAATCTTTGTTACATGTATTAAATGTTAAAATGTAAATTATTTGTTACACAAACTATATATATATATATATATATATATATATATATATATACATATATGCAAATTGTGAAAGTTCTTATTGTGTAATCCAATTCCAAGTAATGACTACCATTACTAGTTTGGTGTATATTGTTGCAGGCCATCTCATATTTATAGACACATAAACATAAAATGTAAACTGAATCAATGAAAAAGAGTGTATAGGAAAGAAGTCACCAAGTGGCATAGGTGGAATTATGCTGATGCAAAGGGAAAGGATGCTAATGTATTTGTTGAAAAACATTATTTCTTCTCCCACCAACATTATACTTTATTATGATACACCCTCTTTATAAACAAGATATTTTTGCCCTTCTATTTCCATTCAGCTCTTCCATTTTCAATGTCTCACTAGTAATCTGTATTTTAAATTTAATAATTCTGTTCTATAATCATAATCAAATGTTTCTTACTTTGTTTATAAATTATTTTAGTAGTTGAAAATCAATACAGAATGTTTATAGTACTGTGACCATATAAATATTTTATGCTACAGAGCTATTGTTAATTAAAAGTTATTATTTTTAAAGATATTCTGCAATTGTTGTTTTGATTTAATTTTTATTCAAAGCCCTTTTCAGGTGAGGAAAGGATTAATATTTTATTTCCACATTTTTTGTTTTTACTTATTTCTTTCACTTTTGCTGTTTATTTGTAGTTAAAGTGTTCTTTGATACGTGATTTTTTTTCTAATTCTTTCTACTTTGGAATTTTTGAGATATTAATGACATAACATCTAGTCTATTATATATCCTCAATAAAGGGATGAAGAGTGGTTGTTGTATTATATGATTATGGGATATAGAGTTCTAAATAAATCTATTACAACAAACATATTAATATGTAACCAAAACCTCTATAGATATAATTATTATTAGTATTCTGGATCAGGCAAGAACTGAGAGTGAGTGATATAGGTTCATACACTTATTAATGGTTTTTAAATCTTTTTCTTGAATTTCTACCAAATTAGTTAATACATTTAAAATACTTAGCAAGCAGCCTAACTTAGAATTAACATTCAATAAATGTTACTGGCTTTTATTATAATTATATATTCGATGCTTCATAAATTTTACCTATAAATTCCTGATTTTATATCACTAGGAATGGTACACATTGTCATTAAAAAGCAACCTACACTCTTTTCATTTTAAAATAGTTTTGTCAGGGCTTCCCTGGTGGTTCAGTTGTTGAGAGTCTGCCTGCTGATGCAGGGGACACAGGTTCGTGTCCCGGTCTGGGAAGATCCCACATGCTGCAGAGCGGCTGGGCCCATGAGCCATGGCCACTGAGCCTGCACATCCGGAGCCTGTGCTCTGCAACGGGAGAGGCCACAACAGTGAGAGGCCCGTGTACCACAGAAAAAAAAAAAAAAAGAAAATAGATTTTTTTGTCAATACACCTTTGTTTGATATTAGTCTTCTTTCAACATTGTTTCGTTGTTTTTCATTTAAATCTTAAACTTTTAGAAGCACATAGTTTTATGCATGCTTTTTCTAAATATCAAAAACCCTAAATTTTGTTTTTAATGTGATACTGCATATTTTTCTTTTAATAATTGTGTTATTTACTTTATAGTGATTGTTATAGTGCTCATTGCCTTACTTTTCTCAACTTATCATATAGGTATTTGAGTTTCCCTTGTTTCTATATTCTGGTATAATTCTGTCCCTTCTCCCCATAATTTTAAAAGTATATAGTCTGTTTTCATTTCTATCAGTAATAGGGTTTATCACTTAAATAAACAGGCTTACACTTACATTTTATTTTACCAACTTCAGGAACAAAATGGTAATTATAGGTTCCTGCTATGAGATATTTAGAAATTAATTTACACTAATTTTCTCCTATCTCTACTCACATATCCAATATTTTACCTGTAGTCTCAAGCCATTTTTGTTATTTTGCTATTATTTTTTATATTATAGCTCTTCATTCATGACTGGTAAAACTTTCTGTTTTTAAATGGTAATTAACATAGTTACTTAGGCTTATTTTTAATTTTCAGGTATTGATTTCTTTCTGCAAATTCTTTTATATAATGGGTTATTTGTTGTTAAAATCCTCATTTTGATTTTTCACTGTTTGGCAATTTCACATAATTAAGTAGGTTTCTTGCTCTTTCTAGATTGGTGTCAATTCTGACATACATATACAACTTTAATAAAACATTAGTAACTTGTTACCCTGGGATTTTTAAATGTATGTACATGTTTGCATTTTTTTTCTGGGGAAATTCATTAGCTTGTGTAAATTTTTCAAATTAATATATTTTAATAGTGTTTTCTAATTTATGGTCCCAGGAAAACTAGGAGGCCCAGAGTTAAGAAAATATATTCAAGTCCATTAAAACATATGTATGTTAAAAGTTCAAGTATTGCCATAAAGAATCTTTAATATTTTGGTGTTGAAGGGAAGTTCTTATATGGGGAAGATTATAGTCTGTTTTTTTATTTCAGCTTTATTGACATATAATTGGCAAATAATGTTGCAATATGTTTAAAATATATAATGTGATAAATTGATATATTGTACATTAGGAAAAGATTTTCCCCATCCTTGGAGAGTTAATTAACACATCTCATGCTTACCTCATATGTCTACTTCTTCCTTTCTTTTTTTTTTATTTTTTTTATTTTATTTTTTTAACATCTTTATTGGGGTATAATTGCTTTACAATGGTGTGTTAGTTTCTGATTTATAACAAAGTGAATCAGTCATACATAAACATATGTTCCCATATGTCTTCCCTCTTGTGTCTCCCTCCCTCCCACCCTCCCTATCCCACCCCTCCAGGCTGTCACAAAGCACCGAGCCAATATCCCTGTGCCATGCGGCTGCTTCCCACTAGCTATCTACCTTACTACGTTTGTTAGTGTGTATATGTCCATGACTCTCTCTCGCCCTGTCACAGCTCACCCTTCCCCCTCCCCATAACCTCAAGTTCGTTCTCTAGGAGGTCTGCGTCTTTATTCCTGCCTTACCCCTAGGTTCTTCATGACATTTTTTTTCTTAAATTCCATATATATGTGTTAGCATACGGTATTTGTCTTTTTCTTTCTGACTTACTTCACTCTGTATGACAGACTCTAGGCCTATACACCTCATTACAAATAGCTCAATTTCGTTTCTTTTTATGGCTGAGTAATATTCCATTGTATATATGTGCCACATCTTCTTTATCCATTCATCCAATGATGGGCACTTAGGTTGTTTCCATCTCCGGGCTATTGTAAATAGAGCTGCAATGAACATTTTGGTACATGACTCTTTTTGAATTTTGGTTTTCTCAGGGTATATGCCCAGTAGTGGCATTGCTGGGTCATATGGTAGTTCTATTTGTAGCTTTTTAAGGAACCTCCATACTGTTCTCCATAGTGGCTGAACCAATTCACATTCCCACCAGCAGTGCAAGAGTGTTCCCTTTTCTCCACACCCTCTCCAGCATTTATTGTTTCTAGATTTTTTGATGATGGCCATTCTGACTGGTGTGAGATGATATCTCATTGTAGTTTTGATTTGCATTTCTCTAATGATTAATGATGTTGAGCATTCTTTCATGTGTTTCTTGGCAGTCTGCATATCTTCTTTGGAGAATTGTCTATTTAGGTCTTCTGCCCATTTTTGGATTGGGTTGTTTGTTTTTTTGTTATTGAGCTGCATGAGCTGCTTGTAAATTTTGGAGATTAATCCTTTGTCAGTTGCTTCATTTGCAAATATTTTCTCCCATTCTGAGGGTTGTCTTTTGGTCTTGTTTATGGTTTCCTTTGCTGTGCAAAAGCTTTGACGTTTCATTAGGTCCCATTTGTTTATTTTTGTTTTTATTTCCATTACTCTAGGAGGTGGGTCAGAAAGGATCTTGCTGTGATTTATGTCATAGAGTGCTCTGCCTATGTTTTCCTCTAAGAGTTTTATAGTTTCTGGCCTTACATTTAGGTCTTTAAGCCATTTTGAGCTTATATTTGTGTATGGTGTTAGGGAGTGATCTAATCTCATACTTTTACATGTACCTGTCCAGTTTTCCCAGCACCACTTATTGAAGAGGCTGTCCTTTCTCCACTGTACATTACTGCCACCTTTATCAAAGATAAGGTGTCCATATGTGCATGGGTTTATCTCTGGCCTTTCTATCTTGTTCCATTGATCTATCTTTCTGTTTTTGTGCCAGTACCATACCGTCTTGATAACTGTAGCTTTGTAGTATAGTCTGAAGTCAGGGAGCCTGATTCCCCCAGTTCCTTTTTTCGTTCTCAAGATTGCTTTGGCTATTCAGGGTCTTTTGTGTTTCCATACAAATTGCAAATTTTTTTGTTCTAGTTCTGTGAAAAATGCCAGTGGTAGTTTGATAGGGATTGCATTGAATCTATAGATTGCTTTGGGTAGTAGAGTCATTTTCACAATGTTGATTCTTCCAATCCAAGAACATGGTATATCTCTCCATCTATTTGTATCATCTTTAATTTCTTTCATCAGTGTCTTATAATTTTCTGCATACAGGTCTTTTGTCTCCTTAGGTAGGTTTATTCCTAGATATTTTATTCTTTTTGTTGCAATGGTAAATGGGAGTGTTTTCTTGATTTCACTTTCAGATTTTTCATCATTAGTATATAGGAATGCCAGAGATTTCTGTGCATTAATTTTGTATCCTGCCACTTTACCAAATCATTGATTAGCTCTAGTAGTTTTCTGGTAGCATCTTTAGGATTCTCTATGTATAGGATCATGTCATCTGCAAACAGTGACAGCTTTACTTCTTCTTTTCCGATTTGGATTCCTTTTATTTCCTTTTCTTCTCTGATTGCTGTGGCTAAAACTTCCAAAACTATGTTGAATAAGATTGGTGAGAGTGGGCAACCTTGTCTTGTTCCTGATCTTAGTGGAAATGCTTTCAGTTTTTCACCATTGAGGATGATGTTTGCTGTGGGCTTGTCATATATGGCCTTTATTATGTTGAGGAAAATTCCCTCTATGCCTACTTTCTGCAGGGTTTTTATCATAAATGGTGTTGAATTTTGTCAAAAGCTTTCTCTGCATCTATTGAGTTGATCATACGGTTTTTCTCCTTCAATTTGTTAATATGGTTTATCACATTGATAGATTTGCATATATTGAAGAGTCCTTGCATTCCTGGAATAAACCCCACTTGATCATGGTGTATGATCCTTTTAATGTGCTGTTGGATTCTGTTTGCTAGTATTTTGTTGAGGATTTTTGCATCTATGTTCATCAGTGATATTGGCCTGTAGTTTTCTTTCTTTGTGACATCCTTGTCTGGTTTTGGTATCAAGGTGATGGTGGCCTCGTAGAAGGAGTTTGGGAGTGTTCCTCCCTCTGCTATATTTTGGAAGAGTTTGAGAAGGATAGGTGTTAGCTCTTCTCTAAATGTTTGATAGAATTCGCTTGTGACGCCATCTGGTCCTGGGCTTTTCTTTGTTGGAAGATTTTTAATCACAGTTTCAATTTCAGTGCTTGTGATTGGTCTGTTCATATTTTTTATCTCTTCCTGATTCAGTCTTGGTAGGTTGTGCATTTATAAGAATTTTCCCATTTCTTCCAGATTGTCCATTTTATTGGCATAGATTTGCTTGTAGTAATCTCTCCTGATCTCTTTTATTTCTGCAGTGTCAGTTGTTACCTCTCCTTTTTCATTTCTAATTCTATTGATTTGAATCTTCTCCCTTTTTTTCTTGATGAGTCTGGCTAGTGTTTTATCTATTTTGTTTATCTTCTCAAAGAACCAGCTTTTAGTTTTATTGATCTTTGCTATTGTTTCCTTCACTTCTTTTTCATTTATTTCTGATCAGATTTTTATGATTTCTTTCCTTCTGCTAGCTTTGGGGTTTTTTTGTTCCTCTTTCTCTAATTGCTTGAGGTGCAAGGTTAGGTTGTTTATTCTAGATGTTTCCTGCTTCTTAAGGTGGGCTTGTATTGCTATAAACTTCCCCTTTAGAACTGCTTTTGCTGCATCGTGCAGGTTTTGGGTCGTTGTGTCTCCATTGTCATTTGTTTCTAGGTATTTTTTGATTTCCTTTTTGATTTCTTCAGTGATCACTTCATTATTAAGTAGTGTATTGTTTAGCGTCCATGTGTTTGTATTTTTTACAGATCTTTTCCTGTAATTGATATCTAGTCTCATGGCATTGTGGTCAGAAAAGATACTTGATACAGTTTCAGTTTTCTTAAATTTACCAAGGCTTGATTTGTGACCTAAGATATGATCTATTCTGGAGAATGTTCCATGAGCACTTGAGAAAAATGTGTATTCTGTTGTTTTTGGATGGAGTGTCCTATAAATATCAATTAAGTCCATCTTGTTTAATGTATCATTTAAAGCTTGTGTTTCCTTATTTATTTTCATTTTGGATGATCTGTCCATGCGTGAAAGTGGGGTGTTAAAGTCCCCTAGTATGAATGTGTTACTGTCGATTTCCCCTTTTATGGCTGTTAGTATTTGCCTTATGTATTGAAGTGCTCCTATGTTGGGTGCATAAATATTTACAATTGTTAGATCTTCTTCTTGGATCGATCCCTTGATCATTATGTAGTGTCCTTCTTTGTCTCTTTTAATAGTCCTTATTTTAAAGTCTATTTTGTCTGATATGAGAATTGCTACTCCAGCTTTCTTTTGGTTTCCATTTGCATGGAATATCTTTTTCCATCCCCTTACTTTCAGTCTGTATGTGTCTCTAGGTCTGAAGTGGGTCTCTTGTAGACAGCATATATTAGGGTTTTGTTTCTGTATCCATTCAGCTAATCTGTGTCTTTTGGTGGGAGCATTTAGTCCATTTCCATTTAAGGTAATTATCGATATGTAGGTTCCTATTCCCATTTTCTAACTTGTTTTGGGTTCGTTATTATAGGTCTTTTCCTTGTCTTGTGTTTCTTGCCTAGAGAAGATCGTTTAGCATTTGTTGTAAAGCTGGTTTGGTGGTGCTGAACTCTCTCAGCTTTTGCTTGTCTGTAAAGGTTTTAATTTCTCCATCAAATCTGAATGAGATCCTTGCTGGGTAGAGTAGTCTTGGTTGCAGGTTTTTCTCCTTCATCACTCTCAGTATGTCTTGCCACTCCTTTCTGGCTTGTAGGGTTTCTGCTGAGAGATCAGCTGTTAACCTTATGGGGATTCCCTTATGTGTTATTTGTTGCTTTTCCCTTGCTGCTTTTAATATGCTTTCTTTGTCTTTAATTTTTGACAGTTTGATTAATATGTGTCTTGGTGTATTTCTCCTTGTATTTATCCTGTATGGGACTCTCTGTGCTTCCTGGACTTGATTAACTATTTCGTTTCCCATATTAGGGAAGTTTTCAACTATAATCTCTTCAAATATTTTCTCAGTCCCTTTCTTTATCTCTTCTTCTTCTGGAACCCCTATAATTCGAATGTTGGTGCGTTTAATGTTGTCCCAGAGGTCTCTGAGACTGTCTTCAGTTCTTTGCATTCTTTTTTCTTTATTCTGCTCTGCAGTAGTTATTTCCACTATTTTATCTTCCAGGTCACTTATCCGTTCTTCTGCCTCAGTTATTCTGCTATTGATCCTATCTAGAGTACTTTTAATTTCATTTATTGTGTTGTTTCATCTTTATTTCTTCTAGGTCCTTGTTAACTGTTTCTTGCATTTTGTCCATTCTATTTCCAAGATTTCGGATCATCCTTACTATCATTAATCTGAATTCTTTTTCAGGTAGACTGGCTATTTCCTCTTCATTTGTTAGGTCTGGTGCATTTTTATCTTGCTCCTTTATCTGTTGTGTGATTTTCTGTCTTCTCATTTTTGCTTATCTTACTGTGTTTGGGGTCTCCTTTGTGCAGACTGCAGGTTTGTAGTTCCCGCTGTTTTTGATGTCTGTCTCCAGTGGCTAATGTTGGTTCAGTGGGTTGTGTAGGCTTCCTGGTGGAGGGGACTAGTGCCTGTGTTGTGGTGGATGAGGCTGGATCTTGTCTCTCTAGTGGGAAGGTTCACGTCTGGTGGTGTGTTTTGGGGTGTCTGTGGCCTTATTATGATTTTAGGCAGCCTCTCTGCTAATGGGTGGGGTTTTGTTCCTGTTTTGCTAGTTGTTTGGCATAGGTTGTCCAGCACTGTGGCTTGCTGGTCGTTGAGTGAAGCTGGGTGCTGGTGTTAAGATGGAGGTCTCTGGGAGATTTTCGCCATTTGATATTATGTGGAGCTGGGAGGTCTCTTGTGGACCAGTGTCCTGAAGTTGGGTCTCCTACCTCAGAGGCAGAGCCCTGACTCCTGCCTGGAGCACCAAGAGCCTTTCATCCACATGGCTCAGAATAAAAGGGAGAACAAGTAGAGGGAATTAGTAGAAGTATGAGGAAAGAAAGAAGGAAAGGAGGGAAGGAAGGAAGGAAGAAAGAAAGAAAGAAGCAAAGAAGGAAAGAAGGCAAGAAGGAAAGAAAGGAGGGAGGGAGGGAGGGAGGGAGGAAGGAAGGAGGGAAAGAAGGAAAAAAGAAAGAAGATACAGTAAAAATAAAATAAAGTATAATAAAGTTATTGAATTAAAAAAATTCTTATTTAGAAAAAAAAAAAGGGACGGATAGAACCTTAGGACAAATGTTGGAAGCAAAGCTATACAGACAAAATCTTACACAGAAGCATACACATACACCCTCACTAAAAGAGGTAAAGGGGAAAAAATCATAAATCTTGCTGTCAGAGACCACCTCCTCAATTTGGGATGATTCGTTGTCTAAAGGAGGGAAGGAAGGAAGGAAAGAAAGAAAGAATGAAGGTAAAGTATAATAACGTTATTAAAATTAAAATTGATTATTAAGAAAAAAAATTAAAAAAAAAACCATGGACGGATAGAACCCTAGGACAAATGGTGGAAGTAAGACTATACAGACAAGATCTCACACAGAAGCATACACATACACCCTCACAAAAAGAGGAAAAGGGAAAAAAATCATAGATCTTGCTCCTAAAGTCCACTTCCTTAATTTGGGATGATTGGTTGTCTATTCAGGTGTTCCACAGATGCAGGGTATATCAAGTTGATTGTGGAGCTTTAATCTGCTGCTTCTGAGGCTGCTGGGAGAGATTTCCCTTTCTCTTCTTTGTTCTCACAGCTGACAGGGGCTCAGCTTTGGATTTGGCCCCGCCTGTGCGTGTAGGTCGCTGGAGGGCGTCTGTTTTGTGCTCAGACAGGACGGGGTTAAAGAAGCCGCTGATTCGGGGGCTCTGGCGCACTCAGGCCGGCAGGGAGGGAGGGGCACGGAGTGCGGGGCGAGCCTGCGGTGGCAAAGGCCGGCGTGACTTTGCACCAGCCTGAGGCCCGCCCTGCGTTCTCCCGGGGAAGTTGTCCCTGGATCCCGGGAACCTGGCAGTGGCGGGCTGCACAGGCTCCGCGGAATAGGGGTGTGGAGAGTGACCTGTGCTCGCACACAGGCCCCTTAGTGGCGGCAGCAGCAGCCTTAGCGTCTCCCGCCCGTCTCTGGGGTTCGAGCTTTTAGCCGAGGCTCGCGCCCGTCTCTGGAGTTCCTTTAAGAAGCATTCTTAAACCCCTCTCCTCACGCACCAGGAAACAAAGAGGGAAGAAAAAGTCTCTTGCCTCTTCGGCAGGTGCAGACTTTTCCCCGGAGTCCCTCCCGGCTAGCCGTGGTGCACTAACCCCTTCAGGCTATGTTCAAGCCACCAACCCCAGTCCTCTCCCTGCGTTCCGTCTGAAACCGAAACCCGAGCCTCAGAGCCTCAGCTCGCAGCCCCGCCCGCCCCGGCGGGTGAGCAGACAAGCCTCTCGGGCTGGTGAGTGCCAGTCGGCACCGATCCTCTGGGCGGGAATCTCTCCGCTTTGCCCTCCGCACCCGCACCCGTTGCTGTGCTCTCCTCCGCGGCCCCGAAGCTCCCCCCTCCGCCTCCCGCAGTCTCCGCCCGCGAAGGGGCTTCCTAGTGTGTGGAAACTTTTCCTCCTTCACAGCTCCCTCCCACTGGTGCAGGTGCCATCCCTATTCTTTTGTCTCTGTTTTTTCTTTTTTTCTTTTACCCTACCCATGTACGTGGGGAGTTTGTTGCCTTTTGGGAGGTCTGAGGTCTTCTGCCAGCCTTCAGTAGGTGTTCTGTAGGAGTTGTTCCACGTGTAGATGTATTTCTGGTGTATCCGTGGGGAGGAAGGTGATCTCCGCGTCTTACTCTTCCGCCATCTTCAAGGTCCCTCTCTTCCTTTCTTTTCTTTATTGAGAACATTGAACTTCTACTCTCCTAGAAAATTTAAGTTATGGAATTACTATTTTCATTTTGTTCATGGTTTTCCAGTTGTTTTGGTGGATCATTTTTTCCTATCTCACTCTCTTCCTTTGTGATTTGATGATTTTTCTTGTTATTGTGCTTTGATACCTTTATCTTTTGGATATCTACTATACTTTTTTTTCTTTACATATACCATGAGGCTGACATAAAACATCTTATATTCATAACAGGTTATTTTAACCTAATAACATCTGTACTTCAGGCACATACAAAAACTCTACATTTTACATTGCCCTCCCACATTTTATATTCTTATGTCACAATTGATGTATTTTTACATTTTGTATCTACTAACAAATTATTGTAGTTATAGTAATCATTAATAATTTTATCTTTTAATACTTACACTAGGGCTTCCCTGGTGGCACAGTGGTTGAGAGTCCGCTTGCCAATACAGGGGACACAGGTTCACCATGACAGCTGAGCCTGTGTGTCCGGAGCCTGTGCTCCACAATGGGAGAGGCCACAACAGTGAGAGGCCCGCATATGATAATATATATATATATATATATATATATATATATATATATGCTTACACTAGAGTTATAAATGATTTACCAACAATCATTATAATATTATTCTAAATTTAACTGTACATTTCTCTTTACCAGTCAGTTATATACTTTCATATGTTTTTCTGTTACTAATTAGCTCCCTTTTGTTTCAGCTTGAAGAACACTATTTAATATTTATTGTAAGGTGAGGCTAGTGGTGATCAACTCCCTTAGCATTTGTTTGTCTGAAAAAAATCTTTATATTCCAACTTTGAAGGACAACTTTGCCAGGTGTTCTTGATTCACAGTATTTTTCTCTTTCAGCAATTTGAATGTATCATCTCACTCCATTCTGGCCTGCAAAGTTTCTGCTAAAAAAATCTGCTGATTGTGTTGAGTGTTCCCTTGTATGTGACAAGTTGTTTTTCTGTTGTTGATTTTAAGATTCTCTCCTTATATTTAACTTTTGACAATTTACTTATGATGTGTTTTGGCATGTGTTTTTTTATTCATCTTTGGAATTCTCTGGGCTTCCTGGATTCAGATAACTGTTTCTTTCCCCAGGTTAAGGAAGTTTTCAGCCATTATTTCTTTGAGGAATTCTTCTTCTTCTCTCTTTTCCTTCTGGTATTCCTATAATGTATACATTTTTCCCCTTGATTGTGTCCTATAAATCCCTTAAGCTAGCTTCACTTTTTTTCTTTTTTTTTTCTTTTCTTTCTTTCCTTTGACTGGATGTATTTCACTGCCCTATGAGTTCACTGATCCTTTCCTCCACTTGATCTAGTCTGCTGTGGAACCCCTGTATTGAATTTTCAACTCACTTATTTTATTCTTCGGCTTAGTGATTTCTATTTGATAATTTCAGAATATATTTTCTGTCTTTTTTGTTGAAATTCTCACTTTGTTCTTGCATTGTTTTCCTGACATTGGTGAGTATCTTTATTATCATTATTTTTAACTCTCTTTCAGGTAAATCAGTTATCTCCATTTCATTAAGAACTTCATTTTCCTTGACTCTCTATGTTAGTTTATACTTTTTAGATAAAACAGCCACCTCTTACAGCCTTGACAGTGTGGTCTTATGCAGGAGATAAATTTCAGCATCAGCCCAGCCTGAGCTCCTGGTTCTCTGAGACTTTTGTCATTATCCAAGCCACCAACATTTTCTTTAATGGCTCCCAGTCATTGAGAGTGTGCCAAGACCTGTTAGTGTCCCAAAGCAGTGGATAAATCAGCACTTAAGTGCAGGCTGATGAGAAGCTGGATCTTCAGGCAGCATCTGGGAAAATATGTAGTTAAGCTTTCCAGGGAAAACCTGGGAGACGGACATTTTTATCTGCTCCCTCTGTGGTGAGCATAGGTGTGTAGCTGCTGGGGTATGCTCCTGTGCCTGTTTAAAAACTGGTTCTTTTTAAGTATAGTCTTGTTATGCTCATGAACAAAGCCTTGTTGGATATCAGAGCTAGGTGATTTGGAAGCCTGTTCCTTAGCCAGCAGGCACAGAAGCAGCTGGGGTACCAGGTGTGTATACCAGCTCCTTTCTACAAGGTACTGGTGACTGGGTTTTATTATTGTGGTGAGTCAGAGGGAGAAGGCAGGGGAAATGTCCACAGGCTTCTTCATTCTCTGGGGAAGGTTGCAGCTAGCCCCTAGACTTGTGCTAAATCACAAGCTGGACCTTCAGGCAGCAGCTTATAATGTAAGCAATTAGAACACTTTCAGAGAAATGGGAATTTTTGCCTGCTTCCTCTGTGCTGAGCCCTTGGGAGATAGCTTTAGTGGGTGCTTGAATACTCACACCATTTCAAAACTGATTTTTTGATCATTTTAAGGTGGCCTGGGAGTGGTCCAGAGGAACAGGTGACAATCAGAGGATGGAAGGACAGAGCCAGGAGCCGGGAGCTGGGAGCCATGCCACCCTGAGGGCCCATGCCCCCAGCACAGCTGCAGTCACTGCCACCACTGACCAGTGGGGTGGGAGGAGTGGGAGCTGCTACTATGGTCGCTGCCTCCTCCTGGGTGGAGGCCCTTTGCAGTGGACGAATGCAGCCCAGGACAAGTGTTTCATCACCTTAAATGGTTTTGAACCAATGAAGCTGAATTCTCTTAAAAAGACAGACAGCCCAGTGTGCAAATTATAGGGTTTGTGGACAAATTTGTAATGGGTGCATAGTGGTGTAATACCTGCAGACTCCTGAGAGTGCCCCTAAGTTCTTATAGGGCCTCTTTGCCTTCTGAATCAGAGATGTGCAAAATTCGATAAAGATTGGTCCATGTGGGGCTTCCCTGGTGGCACAGTGGTTGAGAGTC